>NW_026046791.1:6201977-6511701 GCF_023864275.1 Schistocerca cancellata | reverse complement strand
AGACGTGAACTAAGGACCTCTCGTTCTGCAGCTGCTCACGCTAACCACGGGACCACTGCGCTCCTGAGGTTACCCTATCCTTGATGTTGTCTATCTTGCACATGGACTACTAAGTTTGTATATTTTGCTTATTTTTTCATAGTTCCACATAACTTCTTCCTGTTTTCTCGGTTGATTTGTGTTCAGTTTTTCAAGGCCTATCCACTGTGACAACTTGTAACTAAATCTGAGGGGGGTGCGATGGGGAGGTTCCCTTGTCAGTAAAGTGGCTCCTCATATGAAATAGCAGAATATTCACTTTCGAAAATGTGCAGGGCACAGACTCACCATAGCACTGCGATTTCTTACTACAGGAGAGAGCTACTCTAGCTAACAATACTGCAGAGGAATAGGACAGTGCATGTTAACCAACATAATTCCATGAACGTGTGAAGTGATTTATAAAGCTCTGAAGAGGGAATCTGTGAAGATAATAAATAAATGTTTAATACACTACTTGGGCATTAAGAACTATTTTTATTTTGAGTAATTTCATTAACAGAATTAGTGTTCCGACAACTACAAAACTGGTAGAAAGTATCGGCACGAAACAAATGAAGCACTTTTGAACTTGCGGCCTCCATTTTTCAAAATTAGACAAAGTACAATGGAGAGCGCAGAATTTTTAAGTTTTTTCACTTTAGAGTGTGTCCCTCCTGCCCTGGTATGGGTTGCTGGAAGTCCGTCTGTGTGAGGGTGGACGGCCTTAGCTGTCGTTGTGGGTGTGAAGGCGCCTGCAGCACAGGCGGACAGCACGTACCGCGGGCGGCCCTTGCCAACAGCCCACCCTCCCAGTCGAAGCAAGGCTATTAAACAGAGGCGAAACAACACACCAGCTAGACTTCTCACCCATGTTTGCAAACACAGCACACACTACAGACGTCAAAGAGCTGTAGCGATGCCAGCGCTCCAAGCGGTTACATTTCACATTGCAGCGAAAAGAAGACGGACGACTTTTACGATCAAATCTACAGCGAGGGGCCTAGATTTGATCATATTTCTTTGACGAAAGGCAAGATTTTACCAAGTTCACTATTAAACTACCAAATTTCCATCACATAAATATTTGACACGTCAACTTCGACAAATAAATATGGTAGTGTAATACTGGCCTAATGGAAATATAACCGTCGTGAGTACTCGTCATTGGTTATTATTGAATGGCAGCACTATTATGGTTCTCTATTTCTACTATTTTAAAAATTTTACACAGTGATTTGTATTCTTGACAGGTAAACCTGAAAATGCGTCGATGCTGATCAGAAACGGGTAGTTCCGAACTAAGCACCTCCATACAGCTATGCGGTTTTGGAAACATCTCATGTTCAAAAATGGTTCAAATGGCTCTGAGCACTATGGGACTTAACATCTGTGGTCATCAGTCCCCTAGAACTTAGAACTACGTAAACCTAACTAATCTAAGGACATCACACACATCCATGCCCGAGGCAGGGTTCGAACCTGCGACCGTAGCGATCACGCGGTGCCAGACTGAAGCGCCTAAAACCGCACGGCCACACAGGCCGGCATATCTCATCATTCTTCACTTTTTAACTGTTATAATTTTTGTGGTAATTTGAACCCTTATCGAGTGCTGAGCGTTGCTGCTGTTAATAACGTCTCCGAGCCGTGGCTGCCTTCCGCAAAAAGTTGTTTGTGGCTGTATACGGATTGAACTGACATACGAATTGTCCGGATGGTTCGACGTTCTCAGATGCAACTTGTCCTTTTAATGGGACAGAAAAATTATATCTCGCTTACCCTGCAAGGATATTTCGGCTACCAATACGATAACATTAAAGCGGTAACATTTAGACGTGAACGCGTCCTCTGCCTTTGTGGAGCAGACAGGAAGAGACACAGGCTCAGCCTGCAGACCTCAGAAGCCGCCGACACGAAACCAGTAATTGGCGGCCGCTGTCCATCCCGCTGTCGGAACAATTTCTCGCTCATTTCTCCAGACTTTTCGGATGTACGCACGCGGTGACGGATGAAAAGGAAAATTCTGCGACGAGTCCGCCAGCACGTTCTGTGGATCTGTCGCCAGCTGTAGCACGGCAGAACTGTACAATAATAACTCGAATTTACCAAATCCTTACATTCCAGTTTCGTTCAACACTTTATTTACTCCAATTTTAAGTATGAGGCACCTTAGACTACGTTTATTTCAGCCCTTTCTCATTTCTTTTCTTCCGCATTTCTTTTACTATATCTCAAAATTTCTTTTTTATATCTTCTGTCCAAATGACTTGAGTCTTCGTCTACGGTTTTTCGTGGCAATCTTTGGCATCTTACAAGTTCTTGCTGAGTGGCAGTCGTTCTTCAGTATATTGTTAAGTAATTTGCAGTTTCTCTACGATCTATCCCGTTTCTTTATACCATGCTTTATCCAACTTTGATTTACCAAAATAAGTGATCAATGTTTTTTACAGTTTTTTGTAATTCATTTTTTGGAGGCAGCCATATAAAGCTGAGCTTCTGAATTTTTGTAGGTTAGTGTCTAAGACTACCAACGAGGGATATTGATATCACATTCATCCTTAATGTCTTAGTATGCTGTTTTCAAGATTCCTGCTTTAATGGCTTTTTCTCCGAAATGTCCTGGTCAAAGACTTTTCCTAGATACCTGAGAGAGAAAAAGAGGGAAGAGAAAGGAAAATAGAGACAAAAAGACAGAGCAGAGACAAAAAGAAAGAGAAAAAAAGATAGAGAAAAAGAGAGGGGGAGAAGAGGCAATAGGGGGACGGCATGGAGAGGGGGAGGTGGGATGGGGGGTTAGAAGGAACAGTGAGAAGGGAGACGATGAGGGCCGCAAGACGGCAGTATGAGCGATGGGGATGACATTGGTGACGGAAGGGTTGGGGGGGGGGGGCAATGGGGCAGCTAAGGGGATGAAAATAGAGATGGGAGAGACGGGGGACGATGGGGGGACGTGGATGATGGGGGGGGGGACAGGTGCGATGGTGGCCAGGGGGACCTGTGGGATGGGGGGGGGGCGAATTGGTGATGGGGGAGACGTGGGCGACAGGGGCGACACAGTCGATGGGGGGCGACACGAGCGATGGGGGCGGCAGGAGGGACGGGAGGTTGGGGGGACAGGAAAGACACGGGGATGGGGGACATAGACTGGGGGGAACCACGGGTCGGGGGCCAACAGTGATGGCAGAGAGTGATAGGGCTGGGGGCATGTGACGGAGACGATGGGGTGTGACAGGGCGACAGAGGCCGACGAGGGTGACGGGGGCGACGGGTGTGACACGGGCAATGGGTGGCGATGTGAGCAACGGCAACGGGGGTGACGGGAGGGACGGGGGGTTGGAGGCGGGACGACCTGTGTGGTAGGAGCGATAGGGGGGGGCACCGAGGGAGACAGGGCGATGGGAGGGACAGCAGGGAACGTGGAAGCTAGCGTGAAGTTAAGCTGCCAGAACAGTAGCTAAATGCGAGCTCTGGGAAGTGGCACAGAAGGAGGACGAACCCCATATTGGCAGTCGAGGGAGTCATCGAAGAAGGAGGCACAGTATGCGTGGCCACGCGCGGCAGACAAACGGTACGCGTACCTGCTGAGGAGAAAGTCACGGCGGTAGGACAGCGGTAGTTCAGCAGCTTCAGCATACAGACTCTCAACCGGGCTGGTGTAAAAGGTGCCCGTGGCCAAATGGTTTCCACGATGATGGAGTGTATTGACATGGCATAAGATGGACGGACGTGCAGATGATTAAACGAAACACCCATAGTTTAGTTTAGAATGCACAAGGGATCAGTACAAACAGAGGAGTGGGATACAATCCTCTCCCCAGGACGTACCTCTTTGGACGCGTAGGACACTGAGGGACCTTTCTACAGGGGGCGGCCAGGTAATACATGCGGAAGGACCAAGAAAGTTTTCTATCAAGCATGACCGCCAGAAATTTCGTAGTTTCAACGAAAGGAAGCGCAACAGGCCCAAGATATGAAGATAGTGAAAGAAACCCATTGTCGATACTCCACGAATAATACCGATCGAGACATCCCTGAAGACCCTGCTCGAGAAGACAAGTCCGTGGAGAACTCCAATAGACCCCAAAATCGTCATTGAAAAGGGAGCCAGAGATGCCCGCCGATATACAGACCGTAATGGCTACACCAAAGAGGACGACGCTCAGTACCGACCCTTGGGGCACTCCGTTCTCCTGGATTAAGGTGTCGACAATGCCAAACATAAAAGTACCTTGAAAACTTTGTCTTTTAAAAATACCTCAAGGAAATGTGGCAAGCGGTCGACATGTATAGAGTATAGAGGATACCACTCTCCAACAGGTGTCACAGGCTTCCTCCAAACCAAAAACACGGCCACAGTCTGGTATTTCTGCAGAAAACCGTTCATGACTTGGGTTGACAAAGCGACGAGATGGTCAACAGAAGAACGGCGCGCTCAAAATCCACATTGTTCAGTGGTTAGTCGATTGAAAGAACCAAGCCACGATACTAGCTGGGCATGGATCATATATTCCATCACCTTGCAAACACAGCTGGTGAGAGAAATGGGGCGGTAGCTAGAAGGAAGGCGTTTGTCCTTAAGGGCTTAGGTAGGGGTATGACAATCAGTTGATATAAGCGTCTGGGAAACGTGCGATTGTACATTTTTTTTTATTTTTTGAGTCCTCAGTCTTGATGCCCCCCCCCCCCCCCACGATTTCCCCTCCTGTGCAAACCTCTCCATCTCAGAGTAACACTTGCAACGTATGTCCTCGATTATTTTCTGGATTTTTTCCAATCTCTGTCTTCTTCTCCAGTTTTTCCTCTCGTAGCTCCCCCCATGTTCTAACATATGTCCTATAGTTATGTACCTTCTTGTCAGTATTTTCCACGTATTCCATTGCTCTCCGATTCTGCGCAGAACTTCCTCCTTCCTTACCTAATCAGTCCATCGAATTTTCAACATTCGTCTGTAGCATCACATCTCAAATGCTTTGATTCTCTTCTGTTCCAGTTTTCCCCACAGTCCATGTTACACTTCCATACTATGTCGTGCTCCAAACGTACGTTGTCAGAAATTTCTTCCTCAAAGTAAGACCTACATTCGCTGCTAGTAGAGTTCTCTTGGCCATGAATGGCTTTCTTGCCAGAGCTACTCTGCTTCTGACGTCCTCCTTGCTCCATCCGTCGTTGGTTATTTTGCTGGCTAGGCAGCAGAACTCCTTAACTTCATCTACTCTGGGACCATCAACCCTGATGTTAAGTTTCTCGCTGTTTTAATTTCTGCTGCTTTCTTCGATTTACTCTCAATCCGTATTCTGTACTCAGTCGATTGTTCATTCCAGATCGTTTAATTCTTCTTCACTTTCACTCAGAATAGCAATATCATCAACGAATCATATCATTGACATCCGTTCACCTTCTACATCTCCATCTACATCCATACTCCGCAAGCCACCTGACGGTGTGTGGCGGAGGGTACTTTGAGTACTCTATCGGTTCCAGTCTCGTATTGTTCGTGGAAAGAAAGATTGTCGGTATGCCTCTTTGTGGGCTCTGATTTTATCCTCATGGTCTCTTCGCGAGATATACGTAGGAGGGAGCAATATACTGCTTGACTCCTCGGTGAAGGAATGTTCTCGAAACTTCAATAAAAGCCCGTACCTAGCTACTGAGCGTCTCTCCTGCAGTCTTCCACTGGAGTTTATCTATCATCTCCGAAACGCTTTCGCGATTACTAAATGATCCTGTAACGAAGCGCGCTGCTTTCCGTTGGATCTTCTCTATCTCTTCTATCAACCCTATCCGGTACGGATCCCACAATGGTGAGCAATATTCAAGCAGTGGGCGAACAAGTGTACTATAACCTACTTCCTTTGTTTTCGGATTGCATTTCCTTAGAATTCTTCCAATGAATCTCAGTCTGGCATTTGCTTTACCGACGATCAACTTTATATAATCATTCCATTATAAATCACTCCTAATGCGTACTCCCAGATAATTTATGGAATTATCTGCTTCCAATTGCTGACCTACTATATTGTAGCTGAACGATAAAGTATCTTTCTATGTATTCGCAGCACATTACATTTGTCTGCATTGAGATTCAATTGCCATTCCCTGCACCATGCGTCAATTCGATGCAGATCCTACTGCAGTTCAGTACAATTTTCCATTGTTACAATCTCTCGATATACCACAGCATCATCCGCAAAAAGCCTCAGTGAACTGCCCATGTTATCCACAAGGTCATTTATGTATTATTGATTCCACTCCTGAACCTTCCTAGTTATTTCCATCACTGCTTCTTCGATGTGCAGATTGAACAGTAGTGGCGAAAGACTACATCACTATCTTACGTCCTTTTTAAGGCAAGCACTTCCTTCTTGCTTGCCGATGCTTATTATTCTCTCTTGGCTCTTGTACATGTTGTATGTTCCCCGTCTCTCAGTATAGTTTACCCCTATTTTTCTCAGAAGTTCGAACGTCGTTCAAAAAGTTTTGCACAGTCATCTCTGATTTTTTTATTATGATTAGGACAACACCCAGTCCGTGAGCTGAGAAAATCTCCGACCCAGCTGGGAATCGATCCTGGGCCCTTAGGATTGACATTCTGTCGCGCTGACGGATAATGCGGGACAACAGGTTTACTGGCGCATTTAATTTGGTCGCACTGGCCAAGCAGCGGTCCAAATAATCTGCAATGATGTGACCAGTTGCAATTCAGACCTAAAAAGAGACGGTCGAAGTAACAATATAGCTTGGAATGCCATTTAATTTTTACAGAGAACGAAATAATACTCGGCAAAACTCGAGCGCTACCCCATGTTTTTTAGGTGACCAGACGGAAAGCGTAAAAATGCCTCGTTCCAGTCCGCCTGGCAGCTTACCACTCTTATGCCTCGGGACAAACCCCTCAACATAGCTCCACATCAGTTCTGTTGGCTTCCATTGTAATTGTAAAAATGCAACATGTTTATGGTGTGCTCGATGCTGTTAAAATGACTGTTTTGCATGTTTCTGAGACTCTTATCACTCTGGTTCTTCCGAGACTGCATCTGTGATTGTTTATGGTGTGCTCGATGCTGTTAAAATGACTGTTTTGCATGTTTCTGAGACTCTTATCACTCTGGTTCTTCCGAGACTGCATCTGTGACATAAAACAATGGACGTAGTCCAAATGAGGAGCTTATAGTTTTCCGTTTTTGCTCTAAAAATTAAATTATGTTTCCTTAATTTAAGCAACCATTATCAACAATCTTTCATAAAATATCAATAATTAACAATTTATATTTGAAATGAAAACAGGAATATGCCATGCCATTTATAATTAGAAACAAGAAGACGTGCATTATTCATAAAAAAGATGATGAATTTTATAATTATGAGATTACGTATTTCAAACTGGACGAAAAAAACCCACTAAGGCGAGGCCTGAACCAGCGATCCATGCTCTGCACTAGGTCATGATGCTATTCCGCTAGCGATTCTGCTACATATTCAGCCTCTATTGTTATTCAACTGTATCAAATACAATTGCTCGGAAAATTTATAAGCCGATTTTTTTCTGTAAGTTTATGCAAAACTAAGAGCAACCTATTTCTCGGCCCTTTTTAACCGTGTTCTACACGCATGTCTCACTACGGGACAGGATGTAGCCTCAGACATTTTCATACTGCGTAATAACAAAATGGTTCAAATGGCTCTGAGCACTACGGGACTTAACATCTGTGGTCATCAGTCCCCTAGAACTTAGAACTACTTAAACCTAACTGACCTAAGGACAGCACACAACACCCAGTCATCACGAGGCAGAGAAATGCGTAATAACAGTGCGACAATCAGAGCACAACAGTACACAGACTGTACACGATTTTTTAAATAAAAACTACATAGCTAAAGCGTGATTAAGAAAAGTTTGATGGCCATTAATACATTCGAATATGTTAAAGTTTCATTTAACGTGACCTAGTAATAAGAAATCTCGTACAACAGCAGGACCCACTTCCAAGAGCGTAACGACACCAGCGTACGTGTGCTACGGTTTCTGGCCGATCATGGCGTTTGTGTTTCTGGTTTATTCTTATGGTAAACAGAGTATACGATCGATTTCCAAGGAGGATACTAGAATCCGTGTATCACATCTGATATCGTGTATGGAAAGAACAGCTGGTTGAGAAATTCCCTCAGATGCGATGTTTGCGCGACGTTGTCTTAATTCAGGGCACTCTACGAGCGGTCCCTGAACTAATTAATGTCTACGTCTAAAGACGGGATTATTTGTGCTATTGCTGCCTCGGCAAACGTATTTGCGCGATCTCATGTGGATTCTAACACCAACTGACGCATTTTTTGTGACTTTTGCGGTGCTGGGGAACTAATGATTGATGACCAGGAATCTGGTGAGAATATTAACGATAGACTGACTCCAGAAATCATTTCACTAGTTTTTGATTAACGAAAGGAAACAAAATTAGTGGACATGATAACATTTTACGATTCTCGTTATGCCTAGCATCTAAACCTATGCAATTGCCACACTGCCATGCAACGTTAGAGCTCGCGACCGACAGAAGAAACCAACTGGCCAAGGGCCACGTGACGTCTTGACGAGACGTGAGGGAAGCAAGTTTTCTACAGGCTTTCATTGTCCACTTACGTGCGGTTACCACTGTTAGCAAAGTGGTTATCGCCAAGCGTGAGCGTGCAACTATTTTCTTTCAGTTCTTGCTCTGATGGGGATAGGCAGGCTGCTAGCTTGTTGGTGTACAGAATATCCGATAATAAATCAATACTTAAACATTCATCTCTAAAACCGGTGGTACATTTACAGTGTGCAGCCAATATTTTTATAGGTCGGAATGTCGATATTTTTTCCTTCCGTATTTCGATACACCGACACTTGTTTTCGATATATGCAGTCCCGACAATGCTTTTTTTAACTCTCGATATTTTTAAAATTATCAACAGTCCTCTTCCACACATTGCATGGGGGCTTTATTTTAAATATAAGGAATGCAAATATTTTTTGTAGCTGTAAGTCCGATTACGCAAGTCTCGTAAACGGCTGGCCCTGACTCGTTTTAGTACGCAATCTGACTGCTTAGAATGACAACAAAGAATGTAAGAAAATTTCTGTTAGCACAATTAATTAATTAAGTCCCCAGCAACTATAAAACCTACGAAACAACAAACACAAGTGTTCTGTATGTGGTAGTATGACTCAACGCACATCTGGCACGGTTCTTCTTCAACAAGACAAGAATTTTTAAATACCAATTATACTGACGTGATAAAAGAAAATTAGAAATACTATAATTGCGCAAGAAAATCAGAATTACAGCCTAATACAAGAACACACGCCAGATGCTTTGTTGACTGAACCTGTCATGACACACTATTCAGGACACTGAAAGAATAAAAGAAAAAAGAGTTTATTACCTCCATATATATATTGACGAAATGCACTCTGACCATTACAATATCTCCATTAGATCAACATCTGCTATCTCTCCCATCAAATAGCTGCATAAAACATGGAACAACACTCTCCACTACCACATCTCACTCTGACTTCACGACAAGCAGTGTCCACCACAACTTCTCGGCAAGCACTGCTTGCCGCTACGTCTCAATAATCACTGCCAGTGGAGGCGGCGGAACAATACTCTCTGGCGCGATCTTTGGCGCTGTGGCACAGTGTAGCCACCTTTCATATGCCCTTCCTCCACGGGCTAGAATTTGATGGTATTTTTGCCAGCATTGGTGGTGAAAATACCACCAAATTCGTCAAAAAAATACAGACAAAAATAAAAGATAATATTAATACATAAATATCATATAACTAGATAAAATTTTGGCTTTGCACTGACCTTACAATAGCCTAATATATAAAATACAGTAAGGAATACAAATTCTTTCATACATATGAATTGACATAATAGTTTACACAAATATCATGTGGTTAAACAATTCAATCGATAGCGTCAGCAAATGACGAATATGAGCAGGTAAGAGTATTATAACTTTTCACAAACAGTAATACACAAAAAAATCAGTTTATACAATTTTTCACAACAAGTAGTTACCAGCTCCAGCAGTAGCACCCAGCACTGTTGAATAGGTGCTACAGCAACAAGTGACATCATCTCAGTAGAAGCAGTTCATCAGTGGCACCCAGCAATGTCGAGTAGGTGCAGACTCCAACAGGTGACATCATTTCAGTAGAAGCAGTCCATCAGTGGCACCCAGCAATGTTGAGTAGGTGCAGACAGCAACAGGTGACATCATTTTAGTAGAAGCAGTCCATCAGTGGCACCCAGCAATGTCGAGTAGGTGCATAGGGCAGTCCATAATATTCACTATCACTGATCACACAGTTCATCAGCAAAAATTAAACATGTCCTAGTGGCACCAATCATGTAGAAAAAGTACAAGTAACAGTCCATAATATTTACTATCACTGATCACACTGTTCATCAGCAGAAATTAAACATGTCCTACTGGCACCAATCATGTAGAAAAAGTACAAGTAACAGTCCATAATATTTACTATCACTGATCACACAGTTCATCAGCAGAAATTAAACATTTCTAAGTGTCACACATCATGTTGAAAAGTGCAGGTAACAGTTCATAATATTCACCATCACTGCTCAGACAGTTCAAGCATGAACAATAGTTTGAATACACATACAAATGCTTTTACAATGCTCTTACACTAAACATACAAATTCTAATAAACACACAAATGATCTCAGGTAATTGTCATATTAACTATCGCAAACATCAGTAAACCTATAATATTTATGGGTGTCAGTGCAAGCCACTACAAACAAATAAAATAATATTTAGGAGATAGGTGGGTAGGATTAGGAAAGGAAAACATACAAAAAACACTCACTCATCTTTCATCCACATTAAGTACTACTGTGTAATTGAATAGTGTTAACTGTGTAAATGCAATTCTGTCAAAATTTCATGTTCATCATGTGTATCAAGTAGTAGTGGCAGCAATGTATAACAGTCAATAATACACTCCTGGAAATGGAAACAAGAACACATTGACACCGGTGTGTCAGACCCACCATACTTGCTCCGGACACTGCGAGAGGGCTGTACAAGCAATGATCACACGCACGGCACAGCGGACACACCAGGAACCGCGGTGTTGGCCGTCGAATGGCGCTAGCTGCGCAGCATTTGTGCACCGCCGCCGTCAGTGTCAGCCAGTTTGCCGTGGCATACGGAGCTCCATCGCAGTCTTTAACACTGGTAGCATGCCGCGACAGCGTGGACGTGAACCATATGTGCAGTTGACGGACTTTGAGCGAGGGCGTATAGTGGGCATGCGGGAGGCCGGGTGGACGTACCGCCGAATTGCTCAACACGTGGGGCGTGAGGTCTCCACAGTACATCGATGTTGTCGCCAGTGGTCGGCGGAAGGTGCACGTGCCCGTCGACCTGGGACCGGACCGCAGCGACGCACGGATGCACGCCAAGACCGTAGGATCCTACGCAGTGCCGTAGGGGACCGCACCGCCACTTCCCAGCATATTAGGGACACTGTTGCTCCTGGGGTATCGGCGAGGACCATTCGCAACCGTCTCCATGAAGCTGGGCTACGGTCCCGCACACCGTTAGGCCGTCTTCCGCTCACGCCCCAACATCGTGCAGCCCGCCTCCAGTGGTGTCGCGACAGGCGTGAATGGAGGGACGAATGGAGACGTGTCGTCTTCAGCGATGAGAGTCGCTTCTGCCTTGGTGCCAATGATGGTCGTATGCGTGTTTGGCGCCGTGCAGGTGAGCGCCACAATCAGGACTTCATACGACCGAGGCACACAGGGCCAACACCCGGCATCATGGTGTGGGGAGCGATCTCCTACACTGGCCGTACACCACTGGTGATCGTGGAGGGGACACTGAATAGTGCACGGTACATCCAAACCGTCATCGAACCCATCGTTCTACCATTCCTAGACCGGCAAGGGAACTTGCTGTTCCAACAGGACAATGTACGTCCGCATGTATCCCGTGCCACCCAACGTGCTCTAGAAGGTGTAAGTCAACTACCCTGGCCAGCAAGATCTCCGGATCTGTCCCCCATTGAGCATGTTTGGGACTGGATGAAGCGTCGTCTCACACGGTCTGCACGTCCAGCACGAACGCTGGTCCAACTGAGGCGCCAGGTGGAAATGGCATGGCAAGCCGTTCCACAGGACTACATCCAGCATCTCTACGATCGTCTCCATGGGAGAATAGCAGCCTGCATTGCTGCGAAAGGTGGATATACACTGTACTAGTGCCGACATTGTGCATGCTCTGTTGCCTGTGTCTATGTGCCTGTGGTTATATCAGTGTGATCATGTGATGTATCTGACCCCAGGAATGTGTCAATAAAGTTTCCCTTTCCTGGGACAATGAATTCACGGTGTTCTTATTTCAATTTCCAGGAGTGTAGTTACGTCAACATCATAGTCATCATGTCAAGACCAATGTTTGCCAAGCCAGATCAAAATGTACGGTTGCTGAACAACTGTCAGTGTGCCAAGATATGCAATGCTTCCTCTCTCCAAAAAAAAAAGTACATACTGCTTAGTGATTTAACTAAGTGTGTGTAGACAATCTTCCTTTCATTTTAGTGTTCTAGTCTGCTATCTTCATCCTCCTTGTTCCATATAGACCAACAAAAAACAAAAAAACAAAACAAATATGCACCTCACTTACTTTACCTCTTATACACCAAAACTCCAATCAACTTCACATAATCTCAATACCTCAATAATACCTCTTCAATACGTCGATACATATAAACCTTATTGCCAGTATAATTTCACTTCCATAACAACTCTTTCCTCTTGTCAGTCTCCTCGAATTGTACAGATAAAATCCTAATGCAAACCTCATCATCCCATACAATCCGAAGACACACTGTCAACACACAACCTCAGTGTAATCCATCTGACCAAAATCTTCTACTCATTATGAATTATAAACAAAGAATGCATACATGACCTCTAACAGACTTAGTTCGAATAACTCTCAGTAATTAAGTACGATTACGGAGTGTGAATGATCCTAATTTTTCACAGTGTGGACACCACTTCAAGAATTATGGCAAACAGAAGCAAACATGTGGAGTGTAACTTCCTATTTCAGTTGCTCACGAAAAATGCAGTGTAATAACTGTCAATGGTCTAAACCTAGTTTTGGTATGTCATATCGCTAGCTTCCTTCCTATTAGCATAAATTTATACAGCTTCCATAAAACCTCCAGCTCATGTGACTTCTATGATGTTTCTTGTACTAAAGTCGCTCGTCGAATTACTGCAGTTCATTTTCTTATGTTAAAATATAAAGCACTGAGCGTAAGCAAAACAAGCAATAGCGAGTAAATATACCAGTAGTGAACAGAATGTCAACAAGTGGATGCAGCACAATTCTTACAACGAGGCTCTGCCAAGCGAACAATCTGTAATTAATACAATAGTGTGACTTAAACTCTATGTTCATACACAGTATACCAGCATTTCTATATACCAAATTATAGTTATGACAACAAGCAGAAATGTGTAAATATGCAATCCATACGCATAGCAGTAAACATATATCTTACGTACTAAACAGGTCATTAGCATCGTATCTGTGTAAGCAAATAAATGTTCATATGTAATCTTAATAAGTAAACATGAAGGCGCAAGCAGATAAATCACAAAGTATAACTTACATACCTAACCACATCAGCACAGTTAATCAGGTGACAATTATAATTTAAATAAATAGGCACAGCAGGCACATAATTAAAAAATATGACATCAGTGAAAAAGCAGTGCAGCCAAGCGATGCATAATATACACAAGTTACAACTCAGTTCATTAATAATCATTGTCAAAATCAGTTAACGTACGCAAGCACGTCGCTTCACAAGTAAATTCATAGAACATGAAATTTAGCACAAAGTATGAATCACGTAATCGCGAGCAGCAAATTACGTCTAAAGTACGCACCTAAGTGGAAATATGTTACCTGAAAAATAAACTCAATTAATAGTTACCTTTTTTAGTTTATTAGTTTCTTCTTGGAAATTACATTCTTCCTGAAAATTTCTCGATAGCAAGTCGTCTTAACGTCGGACACGCACAGAATTTACCTGAAGTTCTTAAATATTTTATAGAACCGTATCCTGAAAAATACTGAATGTTAATAACATAATTCATCAAGTCATTATAGCTTTATACTGATTTTATTCGGAGAAAGACTGTGTATTTGTTTACGGCTGTCAGTGCATTCGCACCGAGCGCTCGATCAGCTGTAGGCGCGTGACGTAGAAAGCAATTGTTTGCGGTCAACGACTGCCCTGTGCGGCGCGCAGACTTGACTGTTGCTTTGAGTATATGCCGCCGCCAAAACACAGTGCGGTATCCTTTGTACTCTCCGCATGTTTACATCTAGCTGTTAGTTTCTCACAAGTATGTCATTCCACAAAAATTTTAACGTTTGATATATGATGTATTCCCTTAAAGCGTCGTGATTTCAGAGTTTCTACTTCGACAGTGTTATCATGAATAATTTTGCGAATTCTATATGGACCGTGATAAAGCAGAAAAAATTTGCGACACAAGCCTTTTCCTTTGTGAGACAATCGATGAGACTTAATTAACACTTTCTGACCAACTGACAAGATTTTTAAACGACCAGGACGCTTAGCTGATTTCTCTCTTCTAGCAGCCCTAGATGCAATATTTTGTAGAGCCAGGTTGACAACTTCAGAATGCCGCAGTTTCCGTGAAGGCGGAAAAGGAACGATTTCAGAAATGCGATTTGTCGGTGCTTTGTTTTTTAATATCAGTATAGGCGGTAAAGAAGTTGAATCATTAGGAAGTTCATTCAGAATGTTTTGAAAAATATGAAGATACTGATCCAACGTTCTGTAATTCTGATGACAATAAAGACGACACAATTTATTGATTTCCTTCATTCATCTCTCTGAAGCGTTAGATTGAGGGTGAAAAAGTGAAATGAAGATTGGTTTAATTTTACGACGCCGTAGAGTACGAAGCCAAATTTTAGAATGAAACTGTGATCCATTATCTGATATAACCTTATCAACATGACCCACTTCTTTAAGAAAATGGTTAATGAAAGCATTAGATACTGAACGAGCTGTTGCTTTGCGTAACGGTGTAAAACACACATATTTTGATGTCAACTCCACTGCTACGAAAATGTACGCAAAACCATCAGTAGAACGAACCACTGGACCGAACAAATCAACTGCAGCCATGTCCTTTAATTTCGCTGGAATGATAGGAAACAACGGTGCTCTATGAGAAATTGTTGGCGGCTTAGCCTTTTGACATAATTTGCATTTGGCAAGAACAGATCGAATACGTTTTTCCATATTACTGAAGTAGCAGTTTTCTCGCAAATTATAAAAGCATTTTCTGGGACCAAAGTGTGCATAACTGAAATGCGTATACCAAATCAGCTTATTAACCCACTCATCAGGAATACAAATAACCAAACAGAGTTGTCGACCGATTTTCGTTTGAAAAGAATGCCATTGCGAATTAAATAATGCTGTCTAATCGCTACGCTTTCCTTTCTCCTCCAATTCTCCTTAATGTCCTTCCAGATTGGATCCTTATTTTGCTCCTTAGCGATGTCCTGGAGCGAAGACGAAATAAAGTTCTCAAACGCAACACCTTGAATATACATCAAACAATAATTGTTTTCCTTGCAGTCCTCTTCAGCACTTTGTTTCAAACCCATAGGTGCACGTGATAAAGCATCAGCAACAATATTTGAAGAACCCTGTATGTAAACAATACTAAAATCAAATTCCTGCAGGTACAACGCCCATCGTGACAATCTGCCATGACTTAATTTTGTCGACATAAGAAACTCCAGAGCTCGATGATCGGTGTAAACCTTAGTATGTCTGCCCAACAAAAACGTGCGAAATTTTGTAAAAGTCCAAACAACAGCCAAAGCTTCAAGTTCCGTAATCGAATAATTCTTTTCTGATTTCGAGAGAACACGACTTCCAAATGCAATAGTCTTTTGTACTACAACGCCGTTTTCTTCTATCTCTTGAAATAAATGTGCACCTAGCCCTTTGTATGATGAGTCCGTTGCCAAACAAAAATCTTTAGATAAATCCGGGTGTGAAAGAAGTGGAGCAGCAACTAAAGCATCACGAAGTTGTTCAAATTCTGACTGAGCTTCCTCATCCCAACACCAATTAGATTTCTTTCCAGATAGTTCACATAAACGAGGTGTGGCCAAATCGTCCAATCTAACAAAGCGTCTAAGAAAATTACAGACACCAAGGAAACTACGAACATCACGTTTTGTGGTAGGAACAGCATAATTACGAATAGCGTCAAGTTTTTCTGGATCAGGACGAATACCTTCTGTAGAAATAATGTGACCGAGAAATTTCACCTGAGAACGACCAAATTCAGATTTTTCCAAGTTTACTGTAATGCCAACTCTTGCAAAGATACGCAACAATGAATCCAAAATTTTGTTGTGCTCACTCCAAGAACGTTTAGCAATAAGAATGTCGTCAACATATGAAGTAATATTGTCACGAAGATAAACAGGTAAAATTTCATTTAGGCTACGAATGAATGCTGCTGAAGATACAGTAAGTCCAAACGGTAATTTCCGAAACTGGTAACAGTTACCAAAGGCTAAAAAGGCAGTATATTTTCAACAATCAGGGTGGAGTTCTATTTGGCAAAAACTTGCGCGCATATCATTCGTGGATAAAACTTTAATTCCATGAAAATGTTGAAGTTCATCTAAATTTTGTGGACGGTCAGTTTCAGGAATGATGATATTATTTATCTTTCTGGAATCCAGAACCAAACGAATTGACCCATCCTTTTTAAGAACAACGTGTAATGGGCTAGTATAAGGACTGACTGCAGGCTCAATAATGCCCTGATCTAACATGTACTGAAGTTCATTCTTATCCTTGTCTCTGTAAGCCAAAGGAATAGCGTACGTTTTCCCGCGAAATGGTGTGTGTTCTTTTACTTTAAATAAATATTGTAAGCCTTGTATAGTTCCCGTGTGATGACTAAACACTGTAGCATGTGAAGTCAAAATTTGGTGCAGCTCTTCTCTTGCAACGTCATCTGGCACTTCAGCTTTCTTAACCTTTTCATTAATTAATTCTTCGCTATTAATTATATCATCCATCGCGTCTCTGTATCTATTGTCATTGTCATGAATAAACACATTGTCGTCATAATGCTCAACGAAAACATCAGAAGTAAGAAACCTTAAACATTTTGTATCTGACTCAGATCTTGTTAAACACTCGAAAAATTTCAAACATTTCGGCATTCCGGCAACAGTCAAATTCACACTTCCTTCTTTAAAGTTCAGAATTGCTTTATGTGCGTTAAGAAACTCCGTACCTAATATAATTTGTGTACTGAGTAATGGAAAATAATAAAATTAGCAGAAAATTCGTATCCTTGACAATTGAAATTTAGGTTGGTCTGTTGTTTAACTTCTACACCTTTTCCAGAAATCGCTCCTCGAATTGTAGTTTTAGAAATAGGTAACACAGGACAGGCAACAGTTCTTTCACATATACGAAAAACTGATTCACTAATGACGTCCAATGGGCTCCCAGAATCTAAAACTGCAGTGAAATTATTCTTACCCACACATACTTCAATAACAGGATGTAAAAATGCGTCTACATTATTTTCCTTTTCGTCTAACAAAATGTCTCATGTCTTCCAGGCGAACGTAGTGTAAAGCCGTAGTGTCATTACTTTCTGAACCGTCTATATTGCTGCCAGAAGCCGAAGCTGATAGTCATTGTCGATTGTTTGCGTCACGTCTTTGATTATTCGCGTCGTTTCGCGGATCCATTATACTATTTGCACTTGTCTCTCTGAAGTTCTGTCACGTGGAGGATGCCAATTAGGTCCCTCCTGTCTGTTAGATACAAATTCTTGGTTGCGTCTGTTATTAAAATTTCTGTTTTCCTGTCTGTCTACATAACTACTTCTTGTGTAACTTCGACTGTCACTTCTGAAATTATTGTTGTATCTACTACCCTGATTATTTCTGTAGTAAGAATTTCTATTACTGCATGAATAATTTCTGTCTTGGTGATACCGATTACTGTTTCCGTATGATTGATCATTCCGGTACGAATTACCGTTATTATAATTGTCTGTGTAATTTCTGTTAGAACGTCTGTTAATATCATAAGGCTGGTATCTATTGTCCTGTCTGTTACGTCTGTCATTGTTTAAATTACCCATATAACGCCCGTTCCGATCACTATCTCTTTTCTCTGAAAATCTATTCTAAATACTGTTACTGAAAAAGTTACAAGAAGTCCCGTCGTCGTTGTCATACTCAAGTTCTTGCAACAAAGTCTTAAAAGTCTCAATGTCGTCTTTACATCGTCCGGCTAAAGCAATTTGTCTTATGGATATTGGCAGCTTAGTTAAACAAATGCGAATTAATTCAGTTGGGCTGTAAGGGTTGGAAAGGAACTGATTCTTTCGAATCATGTCTTCAAAATATTCTGCCGGCGTGCGGAACTCAGACTGTTTGAAATTACGCTGCATAATCAGACGATGTTTGACTCTATCTTGCGTGTTTTCGGACCAATATGCCGATAGAAATGCATGATAAAAGTCATTCAGATTATTTCAATCTCTAATGAGTGCGCGCATCCGCGTCGCCGGTTCGTTTTCTAAATATCCACACATAAATTCCAGTTTGTGACTTAGTGGCCAATTTGGTGGGAGTGCGTACATAAATTGGTCTAACCATGAACATGGATGTATGTCATTCTTAGAATTGCGGAAGATCTTAAATTTCCGAACAGACAAAAAGTGTTTATAGTCAAAGTTTTCGCCTCGTGGCGACAAAGACCTACCGCGTCTGTCCCAGTCCCAATGTCGATTATTGTCAAGTTCGCGCGCCTGGCGATCTCTTGTTGCATCACGTAAATGAAACAAATTATTTTCTTCAAAGCCCTCTGCTATCCGTGATTCTAAATTTCTTCTGCTATCTTTTCCTACGATTTCGCCTTCGATCTGTTTGACTTGCTTTCGTAATGCCTCAACTTCCCTTTTAACGGGTTCATTAAATTTTCCCTGATTTTCAACATGCTTATTTATGTTCTGGTACTCTTCGGTTTCTGCAAATGGCAATGGTGCTGTATCATCTGAATCTCTGTCCCCATTTAAACTAAGACTTGTCAATTTGTCTGAAATCTCCTCAACTCGTTCCGATAAATCACCTATTTGTTCTTTCTGTTTATTTACGTCTTCCGTAAGTGTCGCGAATCGGGTTTCAGTATTAACACATTTGGTAGTTAACTGTTCACATTGTTGTGTTAGGTTATTTATTCTGTCATTTGGTACGGATTCCTCGATTCTCTCAAATATTTCTTCCTTATCTTTTGCACATTGTAAATTTAACTCTGAAAATTTCTGTACTATCACGCGATCTCTTTCTTCCTGTTCTCTATCCTGTTCCTTTTGTCTGATTTCTACTGCAATTAATCTATTATTGTGAGCATTCAAAATTGTACTTCTTCTCTGATTTCTTTCTTTAATTCATCTTTCATATTTTTGAAACATGTCCCTATTCATGAGTCTAACAGTGTTTCCAAAGTTCCCATCTCTGTTTTTAATTCAGATCCAAACCGTGTTTCCATTGTTCCCATTTGTGATCCCAGTGAGTCTAACCGTGCTTCCATTGTTCCCTTTTGTGAGTCTAACCGAGATCCCAAATTTAATATTGCACTCATCAACTGCTCCATGTTAACTGTTTCAAAATTCTTTTCGCCCCTAACATTTCCCGCAAAACCAGCTTCCATTGTCGTAGCTGTAAAGCTATCTGTGTTCGATACTATTTCAGAATCTTCTATCGTTAATCTCGTATTCTGCGAATTTACTGATTGAGAAAAATTTTGAAATGGTTCCGGACCATTTTCCCGACTTATTACATTGTTTTCCACATCATTATTCATCACACTGTTCTCCTGTGTTGGCGAGTTCGCCATGTTAACAATTTCGTCCTTCTCACTATTCATCATTTTTGCCTTTTTCATTGATCACGTAATCATTTACAAAACATACAAAACTCGTCACTGTACGAAAATTACACACAATGCCTCCTTATGTCCAACAATACCATTCACTCGAAATGTTTCCCTCGAACACGATTGACGAACAATTGAAATAATTGCACTAAATCGTCAAACGCGTATACAAGACAACAAATCAAATTCTAAAAAAAGAAAATACCATTAGAAGAATGACAATTACCAAACCTACACATGCAAAATAGACTACAATTACTAAACTACAAATTACTACTATAATACTACTGTCTACTATTTTTACAATCAGAAGAATTCCAAGGGACGATCCGATGCAGCGGTCGCCACGTGCATGGGGGCTTTATTTTAAATATAAGGAATGCAAATATTTTTTGTAGCTGTAAGTCCGATTACGCAAGTCTCGTAAACGGCTGGCCCTGACTCGTTTTAGTACGCAATCTGACTGCTTAGAATGACAACAAAGAATGTAAGAAAATTTCTGTTAGCACAATTAATTAATTAAGTCCCCAGCAACTATAAAACCTACGAAACAACAAACACAAGTGTTCTGTATGTGGTAGTATGACTCAACGCACATCTGGCACGGTTCTTCTTCAACAAGACAAGAATTTTTAAATACCAATTAAACTGATGTGATAAAAGAAAATTAGAAATACTATAATTGTGCAAGAAAACCAAAATTACACTCTAATACAAGAACACAAGCCAGATGCTTTGTTGACTGAACCTGTAATGATGCATTATTTAGGTCACTGAAATAATGAGAGAGAAAAATAAAAGTAGTTTGTTACCTTAATTTATATTGACGAAATGCACTCTGATCATTACAATGTCTCCATTAGAATAACATCTGCTATCTCTCCCATCAAATAGCTGCATAAAACATGGAACAAACAGTCACTACTACCCCATCTCACTCCAACTTCAGCGACAAGCAGTGTCCACCACAACTTCTCGGCAAGAACTGCTTGCCGCTACGTCTCAATAATCACTGCCAGTGGAGGCGGCGGAACAATACTCTCTGGCGCGATCTTTGGCGCTGTGGCTCAGTGTAGCCACCTTTCATATGCCCTTCCTCCACGGGCTAGAATTTGATGGTATTTTTGCCAGCATTGGTGGCTTTGCACTGACCTTACAATAGCCTAATATGTAAAATACAGTAAGGAATACAAATTCTTTCATACATATGACTTTACATAATAGTTTACACGAATATCACGTGGTTAAACAATTCAATCGATAGCGTCAGCAATGACGAATATGAGCAGGTAAGAGTCTTATAACTTTTCACAAACAGTAATACACAAAAAATCAGTTTATACAAATATTCACATAAAATGCTTTCATAACAAGTAGTTGACAGTTCCAGCAGTAGCACCCAGCATTGTGGAACAGGTGCAGACTCCAACAGGTGACATCATTTCAGTAGAAGCAGTTCATCAGTGGCACCCAGCAATGTCGAGTAGGTGCACACTCCAACAGGTGATATCATTTCAGTAGAAGCAGTTCATCAGTGGCACCCAGCAATGTCGAGTAGGTGCAGACACCATCAGGTGACATCATTTCAGTAGAAGCAGTCCATCAGTGGCACCCAGCAATGTTGAGTAGGTGCAGACAGCAAGAAGTAACATCATTTCAGTAGAAGCAGTTCCATCTGTGGTACCCAGCAATGTTGAAGAGGTACAGACAGCAAGAAGTAACATCATTTCAGTAGAAGCAGTTCCATTTGTGGTACCCAGCAATGTTGAAGAGGTACACACAGCAACAGGTCACAGTTCTCAGTAGAAGCAGATCAATGGCACCCAGCAATGTTGAGTAGGTGCAGACACCGACAAATGACATCATTTCCATAGAAGTAGCTCCATCTGTGCACCCAGTATTGTTGAGTAGGTGCAGAGAGCAACAAGTGACATCATTTCAATAAAGGCAGTTCCATCAGTTGCACCCAGCAATGATGAGCAGGTGCAGAGAGCAGTCCATCATATTCACTATCACTGATCACACTGTTCATCCGAGTTTATAAGCAGAAATTAAAGATGTCCTATTGGCACCAATCATGTAGAAAAAGTACAAGTAACAGTCCATAATATTCACTGTCACTGATCACACTGTTCATCAGCAGAAATTAAACATGTCCTAGTGGCACCAATCATGTAGAAAAAGTACAAGTAACAGTCCATAATATTTACTATCACTGATCACACTGTTCATCAACAGAAATTAAACATTTCTAAGTGTCACACATCATGTTGAAAAGTGCAGGTAACAGTTTATAATATTCACCATCACTACTCAGACAGTTCAAGCATGAACAATAGTTTGAATACACATACAAATGCTTTTACAGTAAACATACAAATCATAACAAACACACAAATGATATCAGATAATTGTCATATTGCTATTACAAATACACAAACATCAGTAAACCTATAATATTTATGGGTGTCAGTGCAAGCCACTACAAACAAATAAAATAATATTTAGGAGATAGGTGGGTAGGATTAGGAAAGGAAAACACACAAAAAACACTCACTCATCTTTCATCCACATTAAGTACTACTGTGTAATTGAATAGTGTTAACTGTGTAAATGCACTTCTGTCAAAATTTTATGTTCAACTTGTGTATCAAGTAGTAGTGGCAGTAATGTATAACAGTCAATAATAGTTAAGTCAGCGTCATAGTCATTATGTCAAGACCAATGTTTGCCAAGCCAGATCAAAATGTACGGTTGCTGAACAACTGTCAGTATGCCAAGATATGCAACTTCCTCTCTCCAAAAAAAAAAAAAGTACATACTGCTTAGTGATTTAACAAAGTGTGTAGACAATCTTCCTTCCATTTTAGTGTTCTAGTCTGCTATCTTCATCCTCCTTGTTCCATATAGACAAACAAAAACAAAAAATATGCACCTCACTTATTTTACCTCTTATACACCAAAACTCCAATCAACTTCATATAATCTCAATACCTCAATAATACCTCTTCAATACGTCGATACATATAAACCTTATCGCCAGTATCATTTCACTTCCATAACATCTCTTTCCTCTAGTCAGTCTCCTCGAACAAGTACAGATAAAATCCTAATGCAAACCTCCTCATCCCATTCAATCCGAAGACACACTGTCAACACACAACCTCTGTGTAATCCATCTGACCAAAATCTTCTACTCATTATGAATTATAAACAAAGAATGCATACATGACCTCTAACAGACTTAGTTCGAATAACTCTCAGTAATTAAGTACGATTACGGAGTGTGAATGATCCTAATATTTCACAGTGTGTACACCACTTCAAGAATTATGGCAAACAGAAGCAAAGATGTGGAGTATTTCTTGTGTCAAGTGTCACTTCCTATTTCAATTGCTCCCGAAAAATGCAGTGTAATAACCGTGTTGGTATGTCATGTCGTTAGCTTCCTTCCTATTGGCATACATTTATACAGCTTTCATAAAACCTCCAGCTCATGTGACTTCTATGAAGTTTCTTGTACTAATGTCGTTCGTCGAATTACTGCAGTTCATTTTCCTATCTTAAAAATATAACGCACTGAGCGTAAGCAAAACAAGCAATAGCGAGTAAATATACCAGTAGAGAACAGAATGTCAACAAGTGGATGCAGCACAATTCTTACAACAAGGCTCTGCCAAGCAAACAATCTGTAACTAATACCATAGTGTAACCTAAACTCTATGTTCGTACACTGTACATCAGCATTGCTATATACCAAATTAAAGAATGGTTGTGAAGACAAACAGAAATGTATAAATATGCAATTCATACACATAGCAGTAAACATATATCTTACGTAATAAACAGGTCAGTAGCATCATATCAGCGTAAGCAAATAAATGTTCATATGTAATCTTAATAAATAAACATGAAGGCACAAGCAGATAAATCACAAAGTATAACTTACATACCTAACCACATCAGCACAATTAATCAGGTGACAATTATAATTTAAATAAATAAGCACAGCAGGCACATAATAAAAAAAATATGACATCAGTGATAAAGCAGTACAGGCAAGCGATGCATAATATACACAAGTTACAACCCAGTTCATTAATAATCATTGTCAAAATCAGTTAACGTACGCAAGCACGTCGCTTCACAAGTAAATTCATAGAACATGAAATTAGTACAAAGTATGAATCACGTAATCGCGAGCAGCAAATTACGTCTAAAGTACGCACCTAAGTGGAAATATGTTACCTGAAAAATAAACTCAATTAATAGTTACCTTTTTTAGTTTATTAGTTTCTTCTTGGAAATTACATTCTTCCTGAAAATTTCTCGATAGCAAGTCATCTTAACGTCTGACACGCACAGAATTTACCTGAAGTTCTTAAATATTTTATAGAACCGTATCCTGAAAAATACTGAATGTTAATAACATAATTCATCAAGTCATTATAGCTTTATACTGATTTTATTCGGAGAAAGACTGTATTTGTTTACGGCTGCCAGTGCATTTGCACCGAGCGCTCGATCAGCTGTAGGCGCGTGACGTAGAAAGCAATTGTTTGCGGTCAACGACTGCCCTGTGCGGCGCGCAGACTTCACTGTTGCTTTGAGTATGTGCCGCCGGACCGCCAAAACACAGCGCGGTATCCTTGTTTCTCTGCATGTTTACGTAAACTGTTGGTTTCTCGAAAGTATGTCATTCCACAAAAATTTTAACGTTTGATATATGATGTATTCCCTTAAAGCGTCGTGATTTCAGAGTTTCTACTTCGACAGTGTTATCATGAATAATTTTGCGAATTCTATATGGACCGTGATAAAGCAGAAAAAATTTGCGACACAAGCCTTTTCCTTTGTGAGACAATCGATGAGACTTAATTAACACTTTCTGACCAACTGACAAGATTTTTAAACGACCAGGACGCTTAGCTGATTTCTCTCTTCTAGCAGCCGCAGATGTAATATTTCGTAGAGCCAGGTTGACAATTTCAGAATGCCGCAGTTTCCGTGTAGGCGGAAAAGGAACGATTTCAGAAATGCGATTTGTCGGTGCTTTGTTTTTTAATATCAGTAAAGGCGGTAAAGAAGTTGAATCATTAGGGAGTTCATTCAGAATGTTTTGAAAAATATGAAGATACTGATCCCACGTTCTGTGATTCTGATGACAATAAAGACGACACAATTTATTGATTTCCTTCATCCATCTCTCTGAAGCGTTAGATTGAGGGTGATAAAGTGAAATGAAAATTGGTTTAATTTTACGACGCTGTAGAGTACGAAGCCAAATTTTAGAATGAAACTGTGATCCATTATCTGATATAACCTTATCAACATGACCCACTTCTTTAAGAAAATGTTTGATGAAAGCGTTAGATACTGAACGAGCTGTTGCTTTGCGTAACGGTGTAAAACACACATATTTTGATGTCAACTCCACTGCTACGAAAACGTACGCAAAACCATTAGTAGATCGAACCACTGGACCGAACAAATCGACTGCAGCCATGTCCTTTAATTTCGCTGGAATGATAGGAAACAACGGTGCTCTATGAGAAATTGTTGGCGGCTTAGCCTTTTGACATAATTTGCATTTGGCAAGAACAGATCGAATACGTTTTTCCATATTACTGAAGTAACAATTTTCTCGCAATTTATGAAAGCATTTTCTGGGACCAAAGTGTGCATAACTGAAATGCGTATACCAAATCAGCTTATTAACCCACTCATCAGGAATACAAACTAACCAAACAGAGTTGTCGACCGATTTTCGTTTGAAAAGAATGTCATTGCGAATTAAATAATGCTGTCTAATCGCTACGCTTTCCTTTCTCCTCCACTTCTCCTTAATGTCCTTCCAGATTGGATCCTTACTTTGCTCCTTAGCGATGTCCTGGAGCGAAGACGAAATAAAGTTCTCAAACGCAACACCTTGAATATACATCAAACAATAATTGTTTTCCTTGCAGTCCTCTTCAGCACTTTGTTTCAAATCCATAGGTGCGCGTGATAAAGCATCAGCAACAATATTTGAAGAACCCTGTATGTAAACAATACTAAAGTCAAATTCCAGTAGGTACAACGCTCATCGTGACAATCTGCCATGAGTTAATTTTGTCGACATAAGAAATTCCAGAGCTCGATGATCGGTGTAAACCTTAGTATGTCTGCCCAACAAAAATGTGCGAAATTTTGTAAAAGCCCAAACAACAGCCAAAGCTTCAAGTTCCGTAATCGAATAATTCTTTTCTGATTTCGAGAGAACACGACTTCCAAATGCAATAGTCTTTTGTACTACAACGCCGTTTGCTTCTATCTCTTGAAATAAATGTGCACCTAGGCCATTGTATGATGAGTCCATTGCCAAACAAAAATCTTTAGATAAATCCGGGTGTGAAAGAAGTGGAGCAGCAACTAAAGCATCACGAAGTTGTTCAAATTCTGACTGAGCTTCCTCATCCCAACACCAATTAGATTTCTTTCCAGATAGTTCACATAAACGAGGTGTGGCCAAATTGTCCAATCTAACAAAGCGTCTAAGAAAATTACAGACACCAAGGAAACTACGAACATCACGTTTTGTGGTAGGAACAGCATAATTACGAATAGCGTCAAGTTTTTCTGGATCAGGACGAATACCTTCTGTAGAAATAATGTGACCGAGAAATTTCACCTGAGAACGACCAAATTCAGATTTTTCCAAGTTTACTGTAATGCCAACTCTTGCAAAGATACGCAACAATGAATCCAAAATTTTGTTGTGCTCACTCCAAGAACGTTTAGCAATAAGAATGTCGTCAACATATGAAGTAATATTGTCACGAAGATAAACAGGTAAAATTTCATTTAGGCTACGAATGAATGCTGCTGAAGATACAGTAAGTCCAAACGGTAATTTCCGAAACTGGTAACAGTTACCAAAGGCTAAAAAGGCAGTATATTTTCAACAATCAGGGTGGAGTTCTATTTGGCAAAAACTTGCGCGCATATCATTCGTGGATAAAACTTTAATTCCATGAAAATGTTGAAGTTCATCTAAATTTTGTGGACGGTCAGTTTCAGGAATGATGATATTATTTATCTTTCTGGAATCCAGAACCAAACGAATTGACCCATCCTTTTTAAGAACAACGTGTAATGGGCTAGTATAAGGACTGACTGCAGGCTCAATAATGCCCTGATCTAACATGTACCGAAGTTCATTCTTAACTTTGTCTCTGTAAGCCAAAGGAATAGCGTACGTTTTCCCACGAAATGGTGTGTGTTCTTTTACTTTAAATAAATATTGTAAGCCTTGTATAGTTCCTGTGTGATGTCTAAATACTGTAGCATGTGAAGTCAAAATGTGGTGCAGCTCTTCTCTTGCAACGTCATCTGGCACTTCAGCTTTCTTAACCTTTTCATTAATTAATTCTTCGCTATTAATTATATCATCCATCGCGTCTCTGTATCTATTGTCATTGTCATGAATAAACACACTGTCGTCATAATGCTCAACGAAAACATCAGAAGTAAGAAACCTTAAACATTTTGTATCTGACTCAGATCTTGTTAAACACTCGAAAAATTTCAAACATTTCGGCATTCCGGCAACAGTCAAATTCACACTTCCTTCTTTAAAGTTCAGAATTGCTTTATGTGCGTTAAGAAACTCCGTACCTAATATAATTTGTGTACTGAGTAATGGAAAATAATAAAATTAGCAGAAAATTCGTATCCTTGACAATTGAAATTTAGGTTGGTCTGTTGTTTAACTTCTACACCTTTTCCAGAAATCGCTCCTCGAATTGTAGTTTTAGAAATAGGTAACACAGGACAGGCAACAGTTCTTTCACATATACGAAAAACTGATTCACTAATGACGTCCAATGGGCTCCCAGAATCTAAAACTGCAGTGAAATTATTCTTACCCACACATACTTCAATAACAGGTGAAACGTCCCCTTTGAACAATTTTACATGTGAAACGTCCACTTAGAACAATTATACAAGCCTGTGCTTAACCTGACACACAATATTATTTAGCGCAACGCAATCTGACTTTCAATAACCCCTACAAAACAATGGCCCTGACTAACTTTAACCTATACCTTTTACAAATCACTTACCTCACAAAAATCTTCGCTACTCAAGCTACTGCAAAACAGCGAGCGCCACTACTGCCAGCTAAATAAAAGATTCAAACTACTGAAGGTACTAACTACTGATAGGGATAGTTAGCAAATGAAAGATATTAATAGAGAACAAACAATGTATTTACCTTAATATTCATAATTGACATTCAGTCTTACAGATTATCAAAACTCCACCATCTCTCTCCCCACGTCCACCACTGCTGGCGGCTCACCTCCAACTGCCCAACGCTATCTGCTGTTCACATCCAGCTATAGCAGTTCATGACAACAATGGCAGGCAACAATGCAAACTAGCCACATACTGCACACAGCACAGCCAGTGATTTTCATATAGAGTGCTATGTAACGTTGCCAATAAAAAACATAAACAGCAAACTTACATAAAGAAAACATAAACAGCCTACTTACATAGCCCCCATGCTCCCCACAAAAAATTTTACAAATGTTTTTGGGCAGTGGCCAATACAGATTTGAAAAATTTTTTCATAATTACAGTAACAAAGATATAAAATGCACACACTTATTTATACAATGTTGGTCAAAAGCTAAAATTTTCTCACAGTCCATAAAGACAGTCCAGATTGTTCATCATAATAGTAATTACAGTTTTTGTTTTTCACAAAGTCTCATTAGTAAAAGAAATTGCACATAGAAGTAGTGGATTTCCATGCAGTCTTGAAGAAGTAGTGTTGTCCTTCCAACGGAAAGACAGTGCTGACTCTTGAAATGCTGACAGGTAATGGGCCACAATGGAGCAAACCCACAGCAGAGTCATTCGAAGTTCTGACGAATATTGGTAGGTAGGTCATTACAGAGTAGACCTACTGTAGTCCGGGTAGATATTGTGGTATTGGTGGGCCACCAGAGGTGTAGACCCACTGTAGTCCTTGTAGAGATTGTGGTATTGGTGGGCCACCAGAGGTGCAGACCCACTGTAGTCCTTGTAGAGATGGCCAGCAGCCATCTGTTGTGACTGTGCAGGTGCACAATCACCATTGAAGAGTCTTGCGGATAATAGAGCAAGTCCATAACCACCACTTGTGCACTCACAAAGTTTTTGGAATTGTCCTTAGAACCAGCAATGCTGTTATCCAGTCCCTTGCTGAAGTATTAACACACGTGCAAACACTATCAGTCCCTATTTCTCACATATTGTCCATATACTATGACCAACAGAAATGTGTGCAGTGAAATGAATGCTTACAAGTTACTTAATTTGAGTAACTGGTGTCAATTACAATTATATAACATAAGAAAACAATTACAAAGGTACAAAATACATCATTAAAAACATAACAATACAGATAACATTTGTAGTACAGGCTTTACAAAAGAATAGAAATAAACAGATACATCAGTGTTACAGGAATGATGACATGAGTACAAAAATAAAAGATCAGAATCACTTTTAAAAATTCAACTTCACACATGAGCATTTAAACAACACAGAATAAATAATGTCTAAGCATCTTTACAAAGAAAATAACAGAGTATTAGAAAAATTCTACAACATAGCTCTCATCAGCTAAACACATAAAGACAGGAAAACACTAATACACAAGGGTACACAAACACATAGCGGAATAACACAAAAGGAAAGGACAGGGTTCGTTTTCAATGTAACATTTGGTACTGCAGTCCACCCCAAAGTTTCATTCCATATATGTTTCCTCGTATTTCATCCTTTGTTTCCACCAAAAAAATCCTATCTAAGCATGCTTTCTGTATTTATATGTTCACATATTGCTTACCTCATCATTTATTTACAAGAAAATCCTACCTATACCTCGTTCCTGTATTCTATTCATATTTCTTTTAAAATAATTATTTCTGATTGTACAATACTCATTGGGCCCAAATCTTTTTCATGTAACCTTGCAATGCATACTTTACCTATTCTCCATAGTCAGTTTCTTATATAGTCTACCCCCTCTTAAGCTAACTTAAATCTACTGAGCTCAGATATATATACCAAGGGACGAGGCAATGCAGCATCACAACAAATCAACACAAACAGAAATGACAAAAAATGCAAATTGGCAAAGCTAGCAGCATAAATTAGCAAAAGTCAAATTCAATAACACTATGCCTGGCAAACAGCAGCAACTTATACCTAAACATGACATAGCGCAAGCAGAAAAAATATTACAGGAAAAACAACAATGCAGACAAGGGAAATGCATATTCACATCTTAATGTCTATGTAATTAAAGTGGTGCACCATAACAACTTATTATAAAAAAATATTACCATGTACTTGAAAAGAAAATTTTGTTTTACTGTTGCTAGTTCCTTCTTATTGTTCTTTCCTTTCCAAGTGCTCCTTTTTTAAAGAATGTGGATCATAAAATAATTATTTAATAGATCTGTTGACAGAAAGAGTTCACATTAGCAAATGCATTTCATTTTATAAAAGCAATGCTGCAACACAGCTGGAAACCAGATATCAAATGAAATAAGCAATTACGCAAACCAAAGCATAAAAATGTCATTCAGTAGTCATGTGACATTTCATTTCATAAGTTAATTGCTCTCAACTCTCGTACAAAGACTCTTGTCATAATCAGGTGTGCAGATGTAAAAATATTTCTTGTCATTTTGTTAGGCATTTCAGTAAATATCATAAATTTTTTAAGTAACGAGGGTGTCGCATTAGCGATGAAAGGCACATCCTAATGGCTTATTCTCCAGGTGTTTGACACAGCTGTGTGCCCACAACGCATTACAAAAATCATATGTTTTCAAGTAGCGAGCGTGTCGCATTAGCGATGCCCTCTACAAAGGAATGTCATTAACAGACGTATAGCCCTCTCTTTGTCCTTCTCTTCCACCTGTGCCTCTGGCACACCCTAATGGCTTTCTTTTCTACCTGAGCGTCTGAAAAGGCTTGTTCTCCAGGTGTCTGACACACCTGGGTGCCCACGTCACATTATCTGCAGGTGGTCACTTAACTTTCTTACGGAAATATTTACGACAGCAGTTTCCGCTACAGTGACAGTCTCATATAAAAATATTTCACAGGTCAAGAGTCCCTAACCACTATTCATTACTCCTTACCTTATTCGTCGACACTTTTTCCATATTTCATCATAACAGATACATAGCATAATCAAATAACTCATATAGCATCAGCTTATGGATCATAAACTTACCGCAACAGCATAATACACATCGTCGTCGTAAAAATAACATCATAAAACCTCAGTCAAATCTCAAAATCGTCGTAGCTTCCTCCAATAATTTCAAAACCTAACAAAATTCTCTGCTCATGTCAAAAGTGTCATCTGCCTCCAACGTACTTTAAAATCATACTCCCTTACCAAATACATCATTCAAAGCTCTCATAGTATCACAATGGTTCCAAAAAAATTAAACAGTTCACAAAGTACAGACAAAATACAATTTCATAAGTGTGAAGTTACCCAACTGTGTAATTGCGTAAACATCTGTCACTGACGTAGTAAAAAAAGGTTTGTCTCTCTCAGTTAAATGATCAGATAGCTGTGTAATTTATGTGTTAGAGAAATATGGTACCGATGTGTTAAATTGTATAAGCAAATACCATATTAGCTAGGGCTCCTTGTGCTTGCCAAACACATGGTACACAAAGTAGGCGTGTACCCCCCTGAGGTTTATTGTAATTATACCCTCAGGTGTTACAGATTACAGCAATGGAATGAAATGTATTGCGAAAAACTTTCTTTGTAATTCAAAAATCTTTAAAAATAAATGTTTTAAGTACAAAATTAATCACTCAAATACGTGTCCTGTAGCGCTAAATGTGCGTCTTGCTGTAAGGTAATCTCTGGGAAGTGTCGTAGTTATTGTCCTCCGAAAGCTAAGTTCTGCAGAAGTCAATGTACTTACCTCATGATACACAAAAGTGAAATGCTTTGCGTATAGATAACTTAGTTATTATGCTTATTGTTGCGATGAAGAAATTACTGTGCTGTAAAGTATTGTTGTGCTACGGAAAAGGCTGTCTCCTTGTAGCAATAGCACAAAAGTCACCACTAAAACATGTTTTACTTTACAGAAGAATTCAGAAAAACTGTGCAGATATCAAACAGATACACCGCAAAAGCAACATTGTAAATTGTCACTCATTAGTAACGTCGTGATATAATCGTGTAGCTGTCACACAAACCAACCACTGTGTCATCTGGCATTTCACAGAAAGCACCAAATCCAGAATCCACTCGTAAGCAAACCAAAATGTTGCATGTTAACAGTTTCTTAAGTCTGACAAATTGTACAAGTAGCGTGAAGTGAAAATTGCAAAGACTAAGTTAAAAAGCAGATTATCTGTCAATAAATGGTTTTACATGAGAAATGTGGTGTAAACCTTTACTCTTCCTAGTACGCAGAGTTTCAACTTCAACGCAATTATCATGTGGTATACGTCGGATTCTGTAAGGTCCATTGTAAACTAGAAAGAATTTGTGACTCAAGTGTTTCTTCTTATGTGACAATGAATGAGCTTTAATGAGAACTTTCTGACCAATACATAATTTCTTTGCATTTGCTTTACCGTGTAGTTTTCTCCTTTTGTCTGCTGCAGATTTTATATTTTTAAGAGCCAAATCAATTATGTCTTTGTGTCGAAGTTTACGTGTATTCGGGAAAGGTACAAGCTCTCTGATTCTGTTCGGAGGTTCTACATTCTTCAGTACAAGAGTAGGTGGTAAAGCAGTGGAATCATGAGGCATTTCATTCAGCACATTTTGAAATAAGTGTAAATATCTGTCCCAATGCTGATGCTTTCTGTGACAATAAAGTCTGCAAAGCTTATTGATTTCTTTCATAATCCGTTCAGACGGGTTACAGTGTGGTGAATACAATGAAATAAAAACAGGTTTGATTTTATGATTCCGAAGCATGCGTGACCAAACAGCAGATCTGAATTGCGGTCCGTTATCTGAAATGACTTTACTAACGTGTCCCACTTCACGTAAGAAATTTTTAACAAAGGCGTTGGATACAGACCGTCCAGTGGCTTTACGTAACGGAGTGAAAGAAACAATTTTGAAGTAAGTTCAACAGCGACTAGAACGTACGAAAATCCATTCGATGTTGTGACAAGGGGTCCCAAGAGATCAACAGCAGCAAATTCTTTTAATTTGGAAGGAATAATAGGAAACAACGGAGCACGATGTGAGATAGTAGATGGTTTCGCCTTTTGACAAAGTTTACAAATAGACAAGACTCTTCGAATTCTCTTTTCCATATTGTTAAAATAACAAGTCGTTCGAAGAATATGATAACATTTTCGTGGACCAAAATGTGCGTAGCTGAAATGAATGTACCAAATGAGCTTATTAACAAAATCGTCTGGAATGCAAAGTACCCATAGCTTGTCATCAACAGTGCAGCGTTTGAAGAGTATGTTGTTTCTAACCAGGTAATAATGCCGAATCTGAGTGTGTGTCTTTTCATGCCATTTACTTTTGATATCTTTCCAAATCGGATCTTTATCTTGTTCATGAGCAATGTCCTTTAAAGATGTGGTGATGAAGTTTTCAAAGGCGACTTTCTGAATGTAAAGAATACTGAAATTTTTCTCGAGGTTGCTTTCTGTGTTACTTTTCTCAAGCCCAGCCGGTGCGCGTGACAGCGCGTCCGCAACAATGTTCTCCTTGCCGGGAATGTAGACTATTGTGAAGCGGAATTCTTGCAGAAACAATGCCCAACGTTTTAACCTATCATGATTTAATTTTGAAGACATAAGAAACTGTAATGCACGATGATCACTGTATACTTTTACGTGCTTACCAGAAAGAAAGAAACGAAATTTGTTAAATGCCCTAACGATAGCTAAAGCTTCTAATTCAGTAACGGAATAATTTTTTTCAGATTTTGTTAGCACTCGGCTAGCAAAAGCAATGGTTTTCTGTATGGTAGTGTCATTTTCTATGGCTTCTTGAAATAAATGGGCACCAAGACCAACTTTGGAAGAATCCGTGCTAAGGCAGAAATCTTGTGACAGATCTGGATGAGCTAGTATTGGCGCGTGAAGTAACGCTTCTTTCAAAGAATTGAATTCCAACTGTGCTTGTTCGTCCCAGTTCCAAATAGTATTTTTTCCAGTGAGAGAACAAAGTTTTGGTGTAACTAGAATTTGCATATTCAGAAAACGACGGTAAAAATTTACGAGACCTAGAAAACTGCGGACTTGTTTTTTTGTGGATGGAACTGGAATGGCTCTAATTGCTTCTAACTTTTCAGGATCCGGCTGAATGCCTTCAGAAGAAATAATATGTCCCAAAAACTTCACCTTCGTCCTACCGAATTCAGACTTTTCCAAGTTAACTGTAATTCCAGATTCTGCAAAAATACGTAACAAACTGTTGAGTATGCGGTTATGTTGTTCCCATGAAGCTTCTGCTATTAGAATATCGTCCACATATAAGGTGATGTGACGTTTTAAGAACTCAGGTAATATGGAATTTAACCCGCGAATGAATGCTGCTGAAGAAATGTTCAAACCAAAAGGAAGTTTCCGAAACTGATAACAAACGCCGAAACAAAGGAAAGCTGTGTATTTTCTACATTCTGGATGAAGTTCGATCTGATAAAAGCTGGATCTGAGATCAATGGAAGACAACACTTTTACACCATTAAAATTTTGAAGAAGTTCTTCCATCGTCTGCGGCCTGTCTGTTTCAGGAATAATGATAGTATTGATTTGTCTCGAATCTAAGACAAGTCTGATCGATCCATTTTTCTTCTCAACAACATGTAACGGATTGTTGTATGAGCTTACTGCAGGCTCAATAATGCCCTCGTCAAGCATAGATTGTATTTCTGTTCTAACACGGTCCCTATAATGCGCCGGAATTACGTATGGTCTAACACAAAATTTAGTATGCTCACGAACACGAAATTGGTATTGAAACCCCTTGATTGTTCCTGTTTTGTGAGTAAAAACTGTGGAATGTGCTTGTAAAATCTCAAAAAGGTCCTGCCTATCAGTATCATTACAATTCTCAATTGTCTGAATTTTATTCTGAATTAACTCATTAATTTCAAATATGCCGTCGATGTCAACCCTGTCAGTACTTGCAGAGTGATTGTTGGTGTCTACTTCCGTAGAAAATTCCGAACTGTTGTCTAACAGAACGTAAAGCCGATTAATTTCCTCATCATGGTTTGAGAGCCAGTCTTCAAATTTCAAAGCTATTGACATACCTTCTTTCTCTAAACTTATTTCAGCATCGTGAAAGCTTAAAATTGCTTTGTATTCATTCAAAAAGTCTACTCCCAGTATAATTTCCGTCGACAATAATGGAACAATAAGAAAGTTCATAGAGAAGCTGTGGCTTTGGCAAAAGAATTCTAAATTGGTTTGTTGGCGTACATCTACACTTTTTCCAAAGATTGCACCTTGTAATTTAATCTTACGTAACGGAAGTGTGGGGCAATCGTTCGATTTGTTGCATTTGCTAAAAGCTGTTTCACTAATTACTGAAATGGGACTGCCAGAGTCAAGTACTGCCGTAAATTTTACGTCATTTACAGTAATGTGAATCACAGGATATGCAATGTTGTTATGTTTTACGTCGTGTTCCTGGAGTAAGATGTCCCTAATGTCTTCCATTTTTACGTATTTACTAGCTACGGCAGCTCCGTCGTCAGTTTCATAAGTACGTCTTGTGGCTGCCAGTGGTGTGAGTCATCGCCTATTGTCTCTTTGTTGGCGCGCGTCGTTATTGGGATTTGGAGGCCTAACTTCCACAAATTCGCCTTGCCCAGAGGGCCCAGCTCTGTTTAAAACTCGCCAGTTCTGATGCAATTCAGGTCTGTCGTTACGATCATATCGTCTGTCGTCATGTCGGTAGGTTCGATAGTTTCTTTCTTGTCGGTCATGTGGTGGAGAATTTCTGCCTGAGTCGTCACTGCGTGCTGGACCGTTGCGTCTAAAGTTATTCTGTCTCCCTTGATAATAGTTATATTGGTTCCCATATTGTCTGTTTCTCTGATTGTCTCTGTGATAGTCATTACCGCGGAAAGGTGATCTTTCCCTGTAACTATTACTCTGCCAGTGGTTGTCATATGGGTGGTGTCTGTTTTGGTCACGATTTACGTTGTAAGAATAGGTTTGTCGTGGCCATTTATTGTTTCTGTCGTCACGGAATTGAGACGGATGTGACCTGTAGTGATTGTTTTCCTGTTTTCGCATCCCGCGACTGTCTGTGTCAATTTCCAGTTCTTGTAACAATCCCTGAAAAGCTTCAATGTCGTCTTTGCAACGTCCTGCCAAAATAATATGTCGTAAATGTTCAGGCAGTTTGATTAAGCAAATGCGGATGAGTTCTGAGGGGCTGTATGGGTTTGATAGGTACTGATTCTTGTGCAACATGTCTTCAAAATATTTGACAAGACTGGAAAATTCAGATTGTTCAAAGTGTTTCATCATCATGATGCTATGTTTTACGCGGTCTTGTGTGGCTTGAGACCAATATGCTGAGAGGAAGGCATGGTAAAATTCTCCTTCACTGTGGCAATCGTGAATGACCGATCGCATTCTTACAGCTGGTTCATTCTCTAAGTAGCCACACATAAATTCTAACCTGTGCTCCAATGACCAGTTGGGAGGGAAACAATGAGAGAATTGATGGAGCCATGCTTGTGGATGAATGTCGTTGCCAGAATTCTTAAATGTTTTGAATTTACGTGTAGTAATGAACAGCTTATAGTCAAAATCATCGTGTCGACGAGTAGCATGTCGGTCATTGTCACGTCGTTTCGGCCGTTCCATCTCAAAATTCGGTGTACCTTGCCAATTTCTTTCATAATTACCGAAATGCCCTGTGCTATTATTTTGTGGCTTTTCCGTATTTCTAAGTTCCTCTTCCCGTGTTGGAGCGCGAGTATCCTCTGAAATATGTAATTCTTGTATTACCTGTGTCAACTGATCTTGTACTTCCCGAATTTCTCTTTTGTACTGTGTATTGATTTGATTTTGATTTTGTTTGAATTTTCTAATTTGTTCATACTCTTCTGTGTCAGTGAAGGCTACGGGTCTTGTGTCATTCAGATCATCATCTACCTTTGTAGATAAATTAGTGACCTGATCCGAAAGTTCGGCTACTTTCTCTGATAATGAACTAATTTCCCCCATGTGTCTTTCTACTGTGTCCTTTAAGTTTTCCTGAGATTTTGCAAGTTGCGTAACCGAATCGGTAGATGCAACTGAGTCCATTTTAGCTTGCAAGGTCTCATGATTTTCATGAACAATAGTTTGCAGCTCTTTTATGGCTGCTTCGTGATTCTGTAATGCATTTTCATGCCGCGAAAAAATAGGCTGAAAATGCTCACAAATTTGTGTTTTTACGTCATTACAGACTTTTTGGCATTTCGATTCAATGTTATGTAACTCAGTAGTTAGATCTTCACGTGTTTGTTCAAGTGTGGTGTCTAACTTCCGAAGATTTTGTTCCATTGTGTCTAACTTTTGAAGATTTTGTTCCACTGTGTCTAACTTTTTAAGATTTTGTTCCACTGTGTCTAACTTTTTAAGATTTTGTTCCATTGTGTCTAACTTTTGAAGATTTTGTCCCATCTGTCTCTGATTTTGTTCCATTTGTTGCATTAGTTGTAATAACAATGCATTAGTGTCTGGAATCTGTTCCTCTACTCTTTTCGGCAGTGCATTTGCGCCGGCAACATTCACATTTTGACAAGCTGAAAATGTGTCTTGACTTATTTGAGAAAACGGTGAGGACGCAAAACCTGAATCTACAGTATTCGCAAAATTGTGTCCTATCATTTCGGATTCCTGAGGCGAGCTGTTGCCGACCGACCGATCGATAATGCTTCCCTGTTCACTACCTGTTTGACTGTCTACGCCATTGTTTGACGTCCGCTCCATTTCCCTATGCACAGTTACCAAATTACTACTTTGAACATTAGTTAACTCATTACACAGTGGCGCTAACACATTGCTTTCGTCTTCACTGTCGTTTCTCAGTTTACTTTGGAGCCGAGTGTTACGTTTTTCACACGCCATTATTGTGACAATATTTCACACGATAACACAGAAAAACACAATTTGAAGAGCAAAAATAGGAGAACACATTAACATAGCACTGAAAATAATATCTAGTTAATTGCAGCTGCGAAATACTTGGTGCAAATCTACATGCATGCCACAACTGTTTTACAGTACAACAATGAAAGGCTGCAACTACAAAGGAGATTCTCTCTACAATTACGCGCTAGCAATAAACAAAAGCTACACTAAATACACAAACTACAAGAAAAAAATCAGAAGATTCCAGTGAGGTATCCTAGGCTAAGGGTCGACATATGAAACGTCCCCTTTGAACAATTTTACATGTGAAACGTCCACTTAGAACAATTATACAAGCCTGTGCTTAACCTGACACACAATATTATTTAGCGCAACGCAATCTGACTTTCAATAACCTCTACAAAACAATGGCCCTGACTAACTTTAACCTATACCTTTTACAAATCACTTACCTCACAAAAATCTTCGCTACTCAAGCTACTGCAAAACAGCGAGCGCCACTACTGCCAGCTAAATAAAAGATTCAAACTACTGAAGGTACTAACTACTGATAGGGATAGTTAGCAATATTAATAGAGAACAAACAATGTATTTACCTTAATATTCATAATTGACATTCAGTCTTACAGATTATCAAAACTCCACCATCTCTCTCCCCACGTCCACCACTGCTGGCGGCTCACCTCCAACTGCCCAACGCTATCTGCTGTTCACATCCAGCTATAGCAGTTCATGACAACAATGGCAGGCAACAATGCAAACTAGCCACATACTGCACATAGCACAGCCAGTGATTTTCATATAGAGTGCTATGTAACGTTGCCAATAAAAAACATAAACAGCAAACTTACATAAAGAAAACATAAACAGCCTACTTACACAGGATGTAAAAATGCGTCTACATTATTTTCCTTTTCGTCTAACAAAATGTCTCATGTCTTCCAGGCGAACGTAGTGTAAAGCCGTAGTGTCATTACTTTCTGAACCGTCTATATTGCTGCCAGAAGCCGAAGCTGATAGTCATTGTCGATTGTTTGCGTCACGTCTTTGATTATTCGCGTCGTTTCGCGGATCCATTCTACGATTTGCACTTGTCTCTCTGACGTTCTGTCACGTGGAGGATGCCAATTAGGTCCCTCCTGTCTGTTAGATACAAATTCTTGGTTGTGTCTGTTATTAAAATTTCCGTTTTCCTGTGTCTGCATAACTACTTCTTGTGTAATTTCGACTGTCACTTCTGAAATTATTGTTGTACCTACTATCCTGATTATTTCTGTAGTAAGAATTTCTATTACTGTATGAATAATTTCTGTCTTGGTGATACCGATTACTGTTTCCATATGATTGATCATTCCGGTACGAATTACCGTTGTTATAATTATCTGTGTAATTTCTGTTAGAACGTCTGTTATTATCATAAGGCTGGTATCTATTGTCCTGTCTGTTACGTCTGTCATTGTCAAAATTACCCATATAACGCCCGTTCCGATCACTATCCCTTTTCTCTGAAAATCTATTGTAAATACTGTTACTGAAAAAGTTACAAGAAGTCCCGTCGTCGTTGTCATACTCAAGTTCTTGCAACAAAGTCTTAAAAGTCTCGATGTCGTCTTTACATCGTCCAGCTAAAGCAATTTGTCTTATGGATATTGGCAGCTTAGTTAAACAAATGCGAATTAATTCAGTCGGGCTGTAAGGGTTGGAAAGGAACTGATTCTTTCGAATCATGTCTTCAAAATATTCTGCCGGCGTGCGGAACTCAGACTGTTTGAAATTACGCTGCATAATCAGACTATGTTTGACTCTATCTTGCGTGTTTTCGGACCAATATGCCGATAGAAATGCATGATAAAAATCATTCAGATTATTTCAATCTCTAATGAGTGCGCGCATCCGCGTCGCCGGTTCGTTTTCTAAATATCCACACATAAATTCCAGTTTGTGACTTAGTGGCCAATTTGGTGGGAGTGCGTACATAAATTGGTCTAACCATGAACATGGATGTATGTCATTCTTAGAATTGCGGAAGATCTTAAATTTCCGAACAGACAAAAAGTGTTTATAGTCAAAGTTTTCGCCTCGTGGCGACAAAGACCTACCGCGTCTGTCCCAGTCCCAATGTCGATTATTGTCAAGTTCGCGCGCCTGGCGCTCTCTTGTTGCATCTTGTAAATGAAATAAATTACTTTCTTCAAAACCCGCTGCTATCGGTGATTCTAAATTTCTTCTGCTATCTTTTCCTACGATTTCGCCTTCGATCTGTTTGACTTGCTTTCGTAATGCCTCAACTTCTCTTTTAACGCGTTCATTAAATTTTCCCTGATTTTCAACATGCTTATTTTTGTTCTGGTACTCTTCGGTTTCTGCAAATGGCAATGGTGCTGTATCATCTGAATCACTGTCCCCATTTAAACTAAGATTTGTCAATTTATCTGAAATCTCCTCAACTCGTTCCGATAAATCACCTATTTGTTCTTTCTGTTTATTTGCGTCTTCCGTAAGTGTCGCGAATCGGGTTTCAGTATTGACACATTTGGTAGTTAACTGTTCATATTGTTGTGTTAGATTATTTATTCTGTCATTTGGTACGGATTCCTCGATTCTCTCAAATATTTCTTCCTTATCTTTTGCACGTTGTAAATTTAACTCTGAAAATTTCTGTACTATCACGCGATCTCTTTCTTCCTGTTCTCTATCCTGTTCCCTTTGTCTAATCTCTACTGCAACTAATATTTTATTGTGAGCATTCAAAATCGGTTGTACTTCTCTGATTTCTTTCTTTAATTCATCTTTCATATTTTTGAAACATGTCCCTATTGGTGAGTCTAACCGTGTTTCCAAAGTTCCCATCTCTGTTTTAATTGTTCCTATCTCTGTTTTTAATTCAGATCCTAACCGTGTTTCCATTGTTCCCATATCAGTTTTTAATTCAGATCGTAACTGTGATCCCACATTTAATATAGCACTCATCAACTGCTCCATAGTAACTGTTTCAAAATTCTTTTCACCCCTCACATTTCCCACAAAACCAGCTTCCTTCTGCATAGCCATAAGGCCATCTGTGTTCGATACTATTCCAGAATCTTCTGTCGTTAATCTCGGATTCTGTGAATTTTCTGATTGAGAAAAATTTTGAAATGGTTCCGGACTATTTTCCCGACTTATTACATTGTTTTCCACTTCATTATCCATTATACTGTTTTCCTCTGTTGGCGAGTTCGCCATGTTAACAATTTCGTCATTGTCACTATTCATCATTTTTGCCTTTTTCATCGATCGCATAATCATTTACAAAACATACAAAACTCGTCACTATATGAAAATTACACACAATGACTCTTTATCTTCAACAATACCATTCACACGAAATATTTCCCTCAAACACGATTAATCGAACAATTGAAATAATTGCACCAAATCGTCAAACGCGTATACAAGGCAATAAAAATTAAATTTTGAAAAATACCATTAGAAGAATGCCAATTACCAAATCTACACATGCAAAATAGACTACAATTACTAAACTACAAATTACTACAACAATACTACTGTCTACTATTTTTACAATCAGAAGAATTCCAAGGGACGATCCGAAGCAGCGGTCGCCACGTGCATGGGGGCTTAATTAAAATAATGATATAAGAATGCAATGCAAATACTTTTTAATTTTCTGTCGCTGTATGTCCGATTACGCTGTTTCGTAAACGGCTGGCCCTGACTAGTATTAGTACGCAATCTGACTGCCTAGAATGACAACAAAGAATGTAAGAAAATTTCTGTTAGCACAATTAATTAATTAAGTCCCCAGCAACTATAAAACCTACGAAACTACAAACACAAGTGTAGCTGTTCTGTATGTGGTAGTATGACTCAACGCACATCTGGCACGGTTCTTCTTCAACAAGACATGAATTTTTAAATACCAATTAAACTGACGTGATAAAAGAAAATTAGAAATACTATAATTGTGCAAGAAAACCAAAATTACACTCTAATACAAGAACACAAGCCAGATGCTTTGTTGACTGAACCTGTAATGATGCATTATTTAGGTCACTGAAATAATGAGAGAGAAAAATAAAAGTAGTTTGTTACCTTAATTTATATTGACGAAATGCACTCTGATCATTACAATGTCTCCATAAGAATAACATCTGCTATCTCTCCCATCAAATAGCTGGATAAAACATGGAACAAACAGTCACTACTACCCCATCTCACTCCAACTTCAGCGACAAGCAGTGTCCACCACAACTTCTCCGCAAGAACTGCTTGCCGCTACGTCTCAATAATCACTGCCAGTGGAGGCGGCGGAACAATACTCTCTGGCGCGATCTCTGGCGCTGTGGCTCAGTGTAGCCACGTTTCAACGTGCTTAACATTAGATATATTCATTTGTGAAGCAAACAGAACTTCGGAGTTGTTTTACACATGCGAGGTTCGATTCTTCAGCAGTCGGCGGTTTAATGGTGAGTACTAAACTCATTCCTACTGCGGGCTTTGCTAGCACGCACCGGCGTCAGTATTGGTACCACAGATCCCCTGCTGGAAGGAGGTGTACAGAGCCCACAGGTGGCAATAATCGACTTACATCATCACGTTGTAGTTGCTGAATACAAGTCTGAGAGTACCGTACAGAGTCACGGTGATACATACATTCGGCTCCTTGCGCTGGCGCAATGTTCGGTGATACATGATACGGAACAGCAGAGGTTTGCGGCTTCACTGCTGCTCCCTGGCTGACTTACAGTATCCGGCCACCCCCAAAAACATACGTTTTTCATATTAGCTGTATTGCGCCAGGTACTCCATATCAGGGACCTCAGTAGTCATTAGACATCGAGAGAGAGCAGAATGGAGCGTTCCGTGGAACTCACGGACTTCGAACGTGATCAGGTGATTGGGTGTCACGTGTGTCATACGTCTGTACGCGAGATTTCCACACTCCTAAACATCCCTAGGTTCACTGTTTCCGGTGTGATAGTGAAGTGGAAACGTGAAAGGTCACGTATAGCACAAAAGCCTACAGGCCGACCTCGTCTGTTGACTGACAGAGACCGCCGACAGTTGAAGAGAGTCATCATAATGTGTAATAGGCAGACATCTATCCAGACCATGACACAGGAATTCCAGACTGCATCAGGATCCACTGCAAGTACTGTGACAGAATAGGCTGCCATTTCCCAGGAGACCTCCCAGCATCTGACTGAACATATGCCTGCAGAGTGGAAGCTGTCATCAAGTCAAAGGGCGGGCCAACACCGTACTGCAGTCCAGCGTTACCGATGGAGGGCGCCATTTCAGCCACGTGTCCGGATACTTTTGATCACATAGTGTACGTGAGAATTCCTTGTTGCTTTGTACATGACACCTGTTTATTTACAAATAACATTTCTGTTACTAGCCACGATTTTCTTTTATTTTCTTACGCGAGTCGTTTCGGGAAATGATTCCCAGTATAGCGTTTCCATAAGATGAGGTTCAGCAACCATAAAGTACTACTTTATAAAATGTATTTTAAGTCTCAGCTGTTTATTTGTCCCGTTATTCGTTATTAACCATGTTCCAGGATGCAAGGTACAACAGATTACTTAAAAGCGTCCCATATTCCTTTGAAGCTTATGAGTATCGAAGTTATCCAGTGAAACTGTACAAATACCTGACATAATTCACCTTAGAATACTGACAGTCAAATGACATGTAAAAAAAAGTATTCTAAGAGAAATTATGTCAGATGTTTGTACAATTTCACTGTATAATTTCGATTATGGTCAGCTTCAAAGGAATACGGGATGCTTTTAACTAAAGTGTTGTACCCTGCCTCCTGGATGATGGTTAATAACGAATAATGGGACAAACAAGCAGCTCAAGGTTAAAATGCATATTATGAAAAAAAAAGAGCTTGCCATTTTCAGGTTTGTATTTCTTTGTTCTGTGGCATTTTTATGTCACATTTTCGATGTGTGGGATTCTGGTTTGTTCTGCTGATCTTACTGCAATGTATAATAAACGCGCAATTTTTAGTTACTTATCGATTTTCATATGTAGTCAGTGTCGAAATTTGGAAGAACTTGTACTTACAGGTTTCTTATGGACCATTTGTGCATATCAAACATCACAAACAACTTTCGTGTGCGAGGCTGCACAAATGGACTTCAAGAAACCTGTAAGTTCAAGTTTTTCCAAATTACGGCACTGACTACATGCAAAAATCAATGACTAACTAAGAATTGCGCGTTTATTATACATTGCAGAACAAAGCAGAACCTCACACTCCGAAAACATTGCATAAAAATGGGATAGTACAGCGAAATGCACACGTGAAAATGGGAATCACTAACTGAAGCGCATCGTGTAAAATATGAATGAAAGAAAATCATGACTGGTAGCAGATAAGTTGTTTATACACAGACCCAGTAACACAGAAACTAGTTTTCAAAAAAAGAAATTTATAATTAAAAAAATCAAACGCCTGTTTACAGACACACGTACTGTAGAAACTACAAAATGATAAAGTATGTATAATTATATACAAAATGTTAAATTATAACACAAAACGATGAACTAGTGGGAGATAAAAAGTTGGAAAAAGCCAGCGAAGTAAATTTGTTTACGCAAAAACTGCATAACTGGAAAATGGGAAAATAACAGGTATCATTTTATGACAGGGGAGTTACCACATTCGTGGGTATTGTCAAAATTCGGTAAGAATTTTCTAAAAAGTGGGATTTTCTAATTCGAATAATTACTACATTGTTAATTTTTGTTGAACATATTGTTATAACGAAAGTACACATATTTTTGGAAAAATGAAGTGCCGGCCGGATTGGCCGAGCGGTTCTAGGCGATTCAGTCTGGAACCACGCGACCGCTACAGTCACAGGTTCGAATCCTCCCTCGGGCATGGATGTGTGTGATGTCCTTAGGTTAGTTAGGTTTAAGTAGTCCTAAGTTCTAGGGGACTGATGACCTCAGAAGTTAAGTCCCATAGTGCTCAGAGCCATTTGAACCATTTGAAAAATGAAGTCTATTAAACGTAACACTGGATCTTTGAAAGAAATACATTTTAGATGGAGGAATCTGGAAATCTAAATTTTAAGAACGAGTAACTGGAAAAGTAAGACGATTGCTTAAGATGGGACAATGAAGGCTACCAAAAAAACTACGTCAATCTTACAACAAGCGATTTTTAGTGGGATTGACTTCTGATGTGCACATTGTCTACAGGTAGCGTAAGTTATGGAAAATGTTCCAGTAAGAGCCTACTGTTGCCAGCAGGAAAATACTGCGTACATAAGAATTTGACTCTTTTACGTAAATATGGTATGTTGACTATGCGTATAGTGGAAAAAAGAAAAAAAATATTTATTTGAGAAGCATAATTGTAAGAAAGTTTCCCTCTTTATGGAGAGTCCCCTTTCTCAGCCCGTAGAAGTAATTTTCGAGAAAATTCGACGTTCGCTTCGGTGATCTTCTTAGAGACAGGCTCACGTCAACTTATATCCGTTCCGGTACAACAAGAATCCAGCCCAAAGTTGCGAATTTTACTTTTTGAATCACTCGATGGCTAGTTTCGGGCCGAGACCCATTTTCGAATCGTCGTAACGTACTCAGAAACGGTGTTTTCGAAGATGCGATAGCCATGTCAAAAATGTACAACGAACGGTTACTGCGCAGTTTCAGTTTGACGGGAAAAAAAATTTACGAAGAAACAGATGGCGTGGCTAAGAGTAGACCGTTATAGCCCGTCGCGGTGACGCTGCACACGGAACGCTTCGAAGCGGAGGAACGAGAATTCACCGAGATCGCAGCAACGTGTTTCCAGCGACACGCGGCTACGAGGAATCGGAGAACGTGAAGGGTTCTCGAAACGTTAAACTCCATCCGCAGTATCGAAAAGTTCGCTGCGCCGTACCGAACACCTGTGGGCGCCATGTTCACAGAAGATGTGAGCCTGGACGGATGCGAACTGCCCCTCCCCCCTGGCCGGCCAGCGGCCTAGTCACAACGGATGTTGATCAGCTGCTACTGAACGCCTACTTCATCTTTGATGTTGCAAAGTCTGATAAGTGCATTGACGTCAATGGTATTTCAGGTGGCGATTTTGCTGTACAGAAAACAACAGCAACAATAGCTGCGGATTACAACTGGGCGGGAAGCGAGTCGAGATAGCTAGCGCGTGATGCCGATAAGAGGAGGGGGAGGCGGCGTGGCGGCGTGGCGCGCCGGGAGCCCGCGCCGTGGTGTTCACGTGTGCAGTGCGTCCGGCTGCTTACCAGCTCAGCGTGAGTCTGCTGGCCACACACTAGTAGGCCTAAATTTCCAAGTTTTTCGTCAGTATAGTTTTACTGAAATCTACGACCGTATCCACACACGCGTAAGATGACGTAAGATATTATGGCCACTGCCCACCGCAAAACTAAATGCAGAGCGGGCACGTGACGCGGTAAGGAAAGTATACAGAGTGTTCGCAAATTCCCGTTACAGACTTCTAGAACTTGTACGGGGCAGTGCGTGTGGGATACGGAAACGTTATCCAACGACTCTGCAGAGCGACAGAGTTAGAGGCTGCGGCGCCTGTCAATATACTCTGATGAGCCAAAAGATTACCACCACCTGCTTGAGAGCTTTTCTCTTTCGTCTCTCCAACGAAATACATCACTTGATAGCTAAATTTACATCATAATTTTTCGTTCTCAGATTATTAATCAACTTATATAATCGTAGATTTAATTATTTTGCTATTAGAAAAAACTAACTTTTGCCCTCAATAAATTCGTATTTAAGCTTATATCCCAAAATCATTAATCTTTAGTTACACTTTCTATACTATTCACATTATTTTTGAAATAGTAAATATTTTCAAATAATCATTATTCTGCACCTTTATGCTGTTAGTAGTCTCTTTCCAACTGTCTATCATTTCTACTAGAATACTCTATAGCAGTCCATTAACTGCTAACCAATTTCCGATGAATCAGAAATGTCATACTACTGTTAAGCTACTATTGGCGCATTGCTGTGCATTAATTTCAACAAAATATTTCTCGCGAAGCATTACATTGTTACTCACTGCTGTCACGCTGACCAACTGCTAACCACTACTATCGACACACTGCGTCCATTAACTTCAACAAAATATTTTTCAACAACTCACACTGCTACACAGTTACTATCGGCGCGTTGCCGTCCTTTCAGTTCGATGAAACATAAACGTATGCTTCCGCGGCCGTTGTCACAGTCAGTCGTTACCAATACACCCTGAGAAAGACGCCTTGCAACAGTCGCCGAAACGTCGGAATTTTATAGTTGACAATGCGGCTGAACGGAATGGACAGTGTCTTGAAAGCAGGATGTAAGATGAACATCGACAAAAGCAAAACGAGGATAATGGAATGTAGTCGAATTAAATCGGGTGATGCTGAGGGAATTAGATTAGGAAATGAGACGTTTAAAGTAGTAAATGAGTTTTGCTATTTGAGGTGCAAAATAACTAATGATGGTCGAAGTAGAGAGGATATAAAATGTAGACTGGCAATGGCAAGGAAAGCGTTTCTGAAGAAGATAAATGTGTTAAAATCAAGTATAGATTTAAGTGTCAGGAAGTCTTTTCTGAAAGTATGGAGTGTAGCCATGTATGGAAGTGAAACGTGGATAAATAGTTTAGACAAAAAGTGAACATAAGCTTTCGAAATGTGGTGCTACAGAAGAATGCTGAAGATTAGATGGGTAGATCATATAACTAATGAGGAAGTACTGAATAGAATTGGGGAGAAATTTGTGTCACGACTAGAAGAAGGGATCGATTGGTAGCACATATTCTGAGGCATCAAGGGATCACAAGTGTGGTATTGGAGGACAGCGCGGAGGGTAAAAATCGTAGAGGGAGAGCACGAGATGAATACACTAAGCGGTTCACAAGGATGGAGGTTGCAGTAGGTACTGGGAGATGAAGAAAATTGCGCATGAAGAGCTGCATCAAACTAGTCTCTGGACTGAAGACCACAACAACAACATGCGGCTTCAAAACCAGAAGAATTTTATTGGGGATAAACATACTTCACACTTTTTCTTACTATTGCGTCCGCACCATTCCGTTCTTCAGTGACTTTATGTTTGAACGTGTCATAAAGATGTCCATTTCACATGGTTCCAAATAAAACACCCATACCTTTCACAAATACGTTGAGATGAATAAACATTACACTCACACCTTTCAGCGGGACATATGCTAGCAGCCCACAGCAGCAACTCACAATGATGATTCTGTTGTCCACGATGTAGTCTTGCGTTGCATAGCTCTCCAAAGTTACCAGAATGGTATTGAATGGAAGAACTGTCAGTCCATTCTTCCATCTCAAACCTAAGCACAGATCTTCAGCACAATTACATGAAACAATTGAAAATGCCTTAAATTAGTTTCCTAATAGTTCTAAACATATTTTAAATAAACTTGTTTTCATGCACTATTACAATGTAAATACGTAATACGTAATGTTTTGTTCTGATTTTGGGTGTTTATAAACGATGCCACTGCTTACATCGTACTACGGCAGTGGTTCATCGACGTTTTTGTTGTGGCCACAGCTGTGGTATTGCGTTTCGCACTCCTTGAGAGGTCTACGCTTGCTCGCACCATCTGTTGCTACAGACTTGCTTCGCTAATGATTCACGCTGCCCGCGCGACTGCTACGGTCGCAGGTTCGAATCCTCCCTGGGGCATGGATGTGTGTGATGTCCTTAGGTTAGTTAGGTTTAAGTAGTTCTAAGTTCTAGGGGACTGATGACCACAGATGTTGAGTCCCATAGTGCTCAGAGCCATCTGAACCATTCACGCTGATAGCCGGCGTCACCTGCTTACCTCCGGAGGCTCACAATTGTGATTCACAGTTACATCGAGAGAACCTCTTACAACAGGGTGACCAAACGTCCCGGAAAACCGGGATTGTCCCGGTTTTCATCCCTGCGTTCCGGTGTCCCGAAAATTTGTTTCGGGACGCTCAAAAGTCCCGGAATTCAGTTTTTAAATACATTTCGCGAAACTTTCTCAAATTTTTGGGATTTCGCTATATTAAAGGAAATAAAAAACAAGAAATTAATATATTTTAGCTTATTTGTCTAAAATCTCCATTGTCCCATACTAGTAATCGCAGTATCAGTATTGATACACTCAGGCAATAATTTACTTTGAGCGGTACTTTGGCCAACAAGTAGTAACTTGTATTATTGTAACAGAGCTATGAAACCGTCCGATTGTCGCGCCACTTACTCACACACTCATTGTCAGATAAACTTCAATAGTTTTTTCTCATGTTAGTGGTATTATTGCTGCAGTACTGTGAAACGTAATGCCGAAACGTGCCTCCAAGTTCAGTGACTGTTATTCCAAGGAATGGAATTTCATTAAGAAATGTCGTTATGATTACGAAGCAGAGTGTTCCGTATGTAACTGTTTTATTAGTATAAGTCATGGTGGACGTTCCGACATAGTTGATCACATCAGGTCAAAGAAACACATTAACAGATACAGTGCACCGAGCTGCAGTAAGACTCTACAAAATTATGTTGTGAAACATCAGTCAAGTGAAGAGACGAAAGTTCGAGCAGCCGAGCTTACACTAGCCTACCACACGGTGAAACATCACCAAACTTATAGATCTAGTGGTTGTACTAATAAACTTAACAGCATTATGTTTGATGATTCTTCCATTGCAAAAAAGTTTAGTCCAGCAAGAACTAAAGTGTCAGCCTTAGTGAAAGGAGTTATTGCTCCCCAGAGTGTAGGGGAAAGCCTTGAATACATCAAAAAGTCTTCTTTCTACGAGATATCCACTGATGCCAACAATCATAAGGCCACTAAAATATTTCCGTTTGTTGTTCAGTTTTTCGATATTAATCAGGGAATTCAGACCAAACTTTTGAAGGTGAGTTCCCTACCTAATGAAACATCTGACGAAATTTCAAGACTTTGTATGAATACTATCGAAATGTTTGATCTTGAGAAAAATAAATGTGTGGCATTTTGTGGAGACAACATCAACACGAACTTTGGTGGTTTAAAAAGACAAGGCAAATGCAACGTATTTACCAAATTAAAGGCAACAGTGCATGAAAACATTGAAGGCATTGGATGCCCTTCACATGTTTTACACAATAGCGTGCAGACATCTGCTGACAGTTTAAGCTGTGATGTTGAAACTATCGTCATGAAGGTATATTCACACTTTTACATATATACTGTTAGAACGGAGAGACTTAAGGAGTTCTGTGATTATGTGGGAACTGAATATATGAATGTAATGTGTCACTCGAAAACTCGCTGGTTATCACTGTTTCCAGCAGTTGAAAGAGTAATCCGCCTGTTTGAACCGTTAAAAGAGTTCTTCGTAAATGAAGACAAAGCCCCCAAAACATTGGTTCAGTTTTTCAGTAACCCTTTAAGTGAAGCCTACTTATGGTTCATTCACAGTCAGCTTAGCACTTTGCAGCATGGGATAAAGGAAATTGAGGGAAGCACGAAAAGTGTAATAGAGGTAAATGTTCTGAAAAATACTCTGGAAACAGTTACTAAGAGGGGAGAACAGCAGTTCATTTATTTTAATGTTAAATCTGTCCTTAAAAGAGCAGAAGTATCAGAAGCAGCGGAAAGGAGTTTTAGGGAAAGTTAACAAGTTTTATGACACTTGTGTAGAATATCTTAGCAAGTGGAGCGCCTCATATTTACCCTCATCGCCGGTGTTTGATTGGATGTTACTGAAGAGAGTGTCAAAATGGGAAAGTGTTGAAGAGACAGTTTCTTATTTGAAAAGTAAAGAGACTGAAATCGATGATTCCATTCTCTTTGATCAGTTCGGCATACTGACAAATTTTGTTGAAGAAAGTCTTCACAAGTGGAATGATGAAAAAAAACCACCATTGGAATGTCATGAGAAGTGGGTGAGTTTTTTTAAAAGTTGTGACTGTCGTCAGCATTACTCTGAGTTGGTAATAATTGCAAGGTATTTATTTGCAATACCAGCCCATAATGCCAATGTGGAAAGAATATTTTCGTTCATGAATATCCAGTGGACTGATGAAACAAACAGAATGGAGGTGGACTATCTTGAAGCAATCCTGCAGATCCTGTACAACTAAAAATGGATTGTGTCTCAAAGAACAAAGACATGATCATGAAGGCTGGAGCCAGTGAAAAATACCCTTTTCTCCAAGGACAGTCAATTCCATCTACAAGTGCTCAGTAATATTAAAGCTCATGTTAATATTAATTGATTAAAAGTTGAATGGCTGTAAAATTTTGTAAAATCATAATACATTTTTTTATTACTGTGTACGTTTATTAAATGTCATTAATTATACAGATAATCTAGATTATATGAATCTTTTGTATCATCTTATTAGTTATAATAATCGGGTAACAAAATGTGTCAACAAAACATTAATATTTAAAATTAAGAAACCTGGGTACATATGGAATGAGGTGTCCATTGGCACCTGGGTGAATGTGTCCCGGTTTTCACTGAAAATAATTTGGTCACCCTATCTTAGAATCTTGCTTCAAGCATAATGCACAGACACTCATTTATCAAACAGTAACATTCCATCTGTATATCAGTCTCATTGGTGCTACAAAACGTACTAGTGGAACTCTTTTCATCTAATGACTGTATTCTTTCTACTGACTTTCATATACGAGCATTAAGTGACTTTGTAATATGTAGGGGCTAATTATATTATTCTTAGGTAAACCTTTATTCCAATTCCTTTCACAATTTAAAGCCAGTGTGTGGCATTATTGTGTATCCTCCTTAATACGTTGCCATCTATTTAAACATTATTTACTACGTTTATGTCTTTCAAGAGATTTCCAAGTCAGTGTTGTGTCCTAATTCGACAGTATGTTTACTCCACCGTGCTTCGTAAAACAGTTGGCGGAAACCACTTCGGCTGCAAACACTCCTTAACGGCCGACTAACACGTCGCCCTTTCGCCTTTCCTCCGTCACTCTTCATAAATGATTGGCCGACTTTCCTGCCGTCTAACAACCAAGCTTCTCTTTCTCTCTGTATGTAAATAATAGGCCAACTTTTCTGTCATCAAATCTACAACTCTCCAGGTACCTCTTTTCTCTCTTTGCAAATAATTGTCAGACTTTCCTGCCGCCTAATAACCATAACTCTCCATTTACTACGAAGGTAAGTCAATTATTATCCGCAATTTAGTTATATTTTTGTTTACTTTGGTAGTACTGTCGTTTTACGTAGATGACGCATGCTTTGTTTATTTGTTGTTATATCTTTGCACTTTTCAAGCTGCTAGGTTAGTTTCGTGATAGCTGCCGTGCTGTTAATCGTGGCTGCTCCGCTGTCTATTTGCACCAAAGAAGAGCAACTTTTAGTGATCCGTTTTTTGTGGTCGGAAGGCGTATCAGGGGCCGAAATTCATCGAAGACTTCCGGTACAGTACGGCAACAGTGTTTTGCGACAACGGAGTCTCTACGAATGGATTGTTTCCGAAATGTTCGCACTAGTGTTACGCACGATGAAGGAGCCGGACGACCGTTTACCGCCACAAATGAAGAAACCGTAGAACGTTCACGTGAAATGATTCTCTAAGACAGATGATTAACTATTGACGAAGTGACACATCGTCTGCAAATTAGTCACGGTTCTGCCTACGAAATCATCCACAACAGACTTGGGTTTCATAAAGTTTGTGCAAGATGGGTCCCAAAACAACTCATACAATTGGACAAACAAACGCGCTTGGACATCTGCAAAAAACATCTGGATCACTATAGTAATGAAGGGGGCAACTTCTTAGACAGGATCATTACTGGTGGCGAAACATGGATCCATCATTACGAGCCGAAGAGTAAACGGCAGAGTATGGAATGGAAACATTCAAATTCGCCGTGCAAGAAAAAGTTGAAGACCCAACCGTCCTCAGGAAAACTGATGCTTACTGTTTTTCGGGACGCAGTGGAACATTATGGGGAAAGGGCCGCAACAATAAACAGCGTGTGAGATGCTTACTGCCAAGCTGAAGCCTGCAATTCGAAGCAAACGCCGAGGATTGCTACACGAGAATTCCCGGCCCACACTGTTGAAGCGCTTCAGAAACTCAAATCTGAAGTACTGGATCATCCTCCATATAGTCCCAATCTTGCCCCCTTGTGACTGTCACTTGTTTGGTCCACTCAAACAGGCGTTGAGGGGCCGTCGATTTGCCTGGGACGAAGCGGCGAGAGAGGCGGCGCGGCGTGGCGTGGCGTGGCGCACTCCCGGCTCGCAGCTCAGCCGAGAGCCTTCTTTCACGACGGCGTCAGGGTGCTCGCTTGTACAACGAGCGACCGAGTACGTCGAAACGCAAGGAGACTATGTCGAAAAATGGTTCCTATTTGATTACAATAAAATTTTATAACTACTTTGCGGATAATAATTGACTTACCCTCGTATAAACCTCTTTCGCAGAACTATTCCCGGCATTTCACTGTATCATAGATCATTACAGCGGAAACCAATTTGCCGTTTCAATCCATACTAAAGAGTAACGATATGTCTATATTGACACAATCTGTACATCATCTCAAGCACAACATTATTTTTGCCACCAGAATTTCGGCTATCGTACATTATCATATTCACTTACCTCATTGTCGTCGTCCTCTTCTTCTGCAGCCTTCAGCTTATTTTTATACATTATTTCATGTGTATTATATATAATAGCCCTCGTCTTGCTTTCTTGTTCTTAGAACGTTTTCAGGCGGAAGGATTTGTGTATCGTTGTTGTAAATATTTAGAAATTGTTCCCCTACGTGCTCTATGTGTGTTAAGATGGTCCTGGCGCCTTCTTGTAACTATAAACTGTGTTCCCTTGATGATGTATGCGTAATCCTACTCTCCGTATACTCGGGCCTATCCACGTAATACCAGGAGATGCCTGCCTTTCACCCGTGTTATGCACATGTTTATTCTGCTGGATGACTTTATGTTTTTGTCATAGCTTGTCTCTTTGTTCTCATATACATTGTAAGAAAATTCGGTGATCTTAACCTTGATAGTGAAGAGTGTTAAAGAAGACAGATGTAGTTCTGAATGAAAGAAGGGAAAGAACAAACAGCAGGAAAAGGAAATGAAGTATGCTGTCAGTTAACTCGGGCAGGTGGTAATCTTCCCTTACCTAGCAATACAAAGAATGTTATTGCCCCCCGAGGTTAGTATTCATAACGTTTGCTCATGTCATTTATCGACATTTCAAGTAATAATTGTTGTGGCGGTATTTCCGTAATAAAATGAATCACTTCATTTACAACTTGCTCAGATTCAACCATATAATCTTTCCCGCTATAATGCTTCTTAGAACCGAATTGATAGCTTTGTCTCGCGCAGAGGAATGCAGTATATGCATGACCATTTTTTGCTAGCTGCCTCTGACAGAAGCTGCCTGTGAGGTCCATGTTTATTGATATCTTGACGCCAAGGAACTTCGGTGCTGGACCTTCTAGTGCCTTTCTCCTATCCATTTGTGGTATAATGACTTTTCCACCTTCAAACTTTCTGTCCACAGATACTTTACCTCTCGCTCTGTTTTGAGTCTATATGTGTTACTCACCCTTTTGTTCGCCACGAGTTTGCTTCTGTTTCTAAACTAGTGGCCACGATTTCGATTTTTTGCTGTACAGTCATGTTTTCAGGAATGATGCCCTCAAACTGTCCAACGAGGGCTACTGGCTCGTTCCATTTCCGCACTTATCAGTCCTCATTTACCGCTACTACTTTCATTGCAACGGAAAATTTGATTTTGCGGCATTGGATATTATAATTTAACTGAAGTTCAAAAACGGTTCAAACACAGTTCAGAGCCTACTTATCACAGTTCCTCATTTAGTTCTCTGGTCCTTTACAGTTCACACGAATCACAGACCTTATATAGTTCGCTGGTCGGTTACAGTTCACAGTTCTCGCTAATCAAATCTAACCTCATATTTCTAAAGCACTTCGACTTGGACGAGTACCCCCACCAGCGATGCCACGTATGGCAAGTTGAAAAACAGAGTGGGAGCGAGGTATATTCGTGCGTACGATAAACGTCTTCCCTCAAAAACATTTCTCTCCTTCATACCTGCTCTGTGCTGCCGCAGACGACGCCTCGCTGACCTCACTTGCACCGAGACTGCGGTACGCGCGAGGCGCCCAGTCCCGTCGCCCCCCACCGCCCCGAGTGGAATGCTCGAGCTCACCAACCTGCAGTCTTCTGAGGTGGTTGCCCCCTGCGCAGAAAACAGCACGTAGGTCGTGAAACCGTTATCTTGAGGCTGTAGGAAAGTCTGAGCGAGCAACTGTCATTTTAGAAAAAAAAATAAATTTCCTTTCAGCAGCCAGTTTCGGCGGTCTTCCTCCTGATACCCGTACTGAAGAAATCATCTGTCACCGGTACGTCACACAACATTACGTCATCGTGTCACTTCTGCCTTCTCTATGACGAGCTTTTTATAGCCGAGTATGATGGCTGTACCCCAAAAATTATACAACCTCTGACAGTGGAATACGTGTGCCGGAACTCTTGTTGGTAAGATATAAGGTTAGGAACTTTCAGAGGTGGCAGTATGGACTACATCTAGAAAAAATGTCTGGTAAACGTGGGCACTAAAATGCATTTTTTAAGAGCGATGAGCACTTATTCGATAGAGGAGACGTTTCACGGTAGCGAACAGCTCTTAAGGTGGCACTTTAGAGCACATTTTTACTGCACATTCTCTTTTCTTGTTTTTTTTTCCATACTACCACTTCCCAAAATATGGAAAGCACAAAGCCTGCAGTAGAACAGATTCGTTTCACAACATCGAAGATCAAGAACTGCTCGCAGCTCTTAAGGTATGCGAGTATGCGTTTTACAGTCCTTGTTTACATGACTTTTTTTGTTTGGAATGGTGGCCAAGCGGTTCTAGGCGCTTCACTCTGGAACCGCGCCGCCGCTACGGTCGCAGGTTCGAATCCTGCTTCGGGCATGGATGTGTGTGATGTCCTTAGGTTAGTTAGGTTTAAGTAGTTCTAAGTTCTAGGGGACTGATGACCTCAGAAGTTAAGTCCCATAGTACTCAGAGCCATTTTTTGTTTGGAATCATCATTCCTGTCACATCGCTGAATACTGACCGTCACTTCGGAAACATCATGTTTCAGAAAAAAAAAAACAGAACACCTTCAGTGACTGGAGATAGCACGTTTATAGTCACAGGACATGTACCGTTAGTACGTTCTGCAGAAATGGTAAGCACTTGAACCATATCGCCCCTACAGTTCAAGGACAACAGCAATATCGCGGCGCAACACCACGTACCGGCAAGATCTGCCTGCGGCAATCGTTGTCGCTGCAGATCAAAGGTAATGGACCTCAGGGAGAATGGATGCGTCGATCGGGGAAATTGCTGCTCGTGTGGGACGAAGTGTTTCAGCAATGCAAATGGTGTGAGCAGAATGGTTCACGGAAGGCGTAGAACACTACGACGTGGGTCAGGTGGCACCACCCAGACCAGCCGCCCACAAGATTGGCGCAACAGTGGTTTTTTTTTTTTTTTTGTGGTTTTAGGGCGCACAACTTCAGTGGTCATTAGCGCCCTGACTACTCTAAGAATGCACCGCGAGGCACAAGTTGACAACAACAACTAAAAGGGAAAACACGATAAAAGACAGACTGACAGGCATAGGATTAAAAAACAGCATCATCAAATGTCCTTAGCGAGGTTTGTCAAATTGATAAAACGAAGAACACGAGCAGCTGCTCGTGGGTCATCCGCTAAAATGGCATCGAAAATACTTGGCAGGTTAAGATCTAGGCGCAGCGTGTTAAAATCTGGACAGGAAATTAAAATGTGTCGAACCGTCAGCAAGTGCCCACATGGGCAGAACGGCGCCGGCGCAGCCGTCAGCAGATGGCGATGGCTGAACCGGCAGTGTCCAATTCTTAACCGGGCCAAAACTACCTCCTCCCGCCGAGAAGGGCGTGAGGAGGACGTCCAAGCCACGGGAAGAGGTTTTAAGGCCCGAAGCTTGTTGTCTGTAAGTGCAGCCCAATCGGCATGCCACAGCGATAAAATGCGCCGACAAATGACCCTGCTAAAATCGGACTAGGGGACACAACAAGAAGCTGTCCGAGGCTGGAGGACCGCAGCCTTGGCCGCGGCATCTGCAGCTTCGGTCCCAGGGATACCGACATGGCCAGGAACCCACATAAAGCTAACCGGAGAACCGACGTCCACCAGCTGCTGGAAAGAGCGTTGGATCCGGTGTACGAAAGGGTGAACCGGGTACGGATCACTGAGGCTCTGGATGGCGCTCAGGGAATCGGAGCAGATGACATAAGGAGAATGTCGGTGGCGGCAGATGTAAAGAACAGCCTGGTAGAGGGCAAAGAGCTCAGCTGTGAAGACCGAACAATGGCCATGGAGCCGGTATTTGAAACTTTGTGCCCCGACAATAAAGGAACACCCGACCCCGTCATTGGTCTTAGAGCCATCTGTATAAATGAAAGTCATGTTGATGAACTTCGAACGAAGTTCCAAAAAACGGGAGTGGTAGACCGAACCGGGGGTAACCTCTTTTGGGAGCGAGCTGAGGTCAAGGTGAACGCGGACCTGAGCCTGGAGCCAAGGTGGCGTGTGGCTCTCGCCCACTCGAAAGGTTGCAGGGAGTGAAAAATTAAGGTGTTGAAGGAGGCGACGAAAGCGAACTCCAGGGGGTAGCAGGGCAGAGACATACAACCCGTATTGACGGTCAAGAGAGTCGTCAAAAAAAGAACGATAAGACGGGTGGTCGGGCATTGACAGTAGCCGACAGGCATACCGACAAAGCAGTATATCGCGCCGGTAGGTGAGTGGCAATTCGCCAGCGTCAGCATGAAGACTCTCTACGGGACTAGTATAAAATGCTCCGATCGCAAGTCGTAAACCCCGATGTTGTATGGAGTTGAGGCGGCGTAAGATGGATGGCCGTGCAGAGGAGTATACGAAGCTCCCATAATCCAGCTTGGAGCGGACGATCGACCGATATAGACGAAGTAGGACGGTTCGATCCGCTCCCCACGACATACCACTGAGAACACGGAGGACATTTAAAGAACGGGTACAACGGGCGGCCAAATATGACACATGTGGAGACCAGCTAAGTTTCCTGTCAAATGTAAGGCCTAAAAATTTGGTTGTCTCCACGATTGGGAGAGCAACGGGACCGAGTCGTAAGGACGGTGGGAGAAACTCTGTGTAGCGCCAGAAGTTAATACAGACCGTCTTCTCGGCAGAAAAACGGAAGACATTGTCGACACTCCAGACGTAAAGACGGTCAAGAGTACGCTGAATACAGCGCTCCAGGACACGTGTACACTGCGCGCTGCAATAGATGGTAAAATCGTCCACGAAAAGGGAGCCTGATACATCAGCTGGGAGGCAATCCATTATTGGATTGATCGCGATGGCGAAGAGAGCGACGCTCAAAACTGAGCCCTGTGGCACCCCATTCTCCTGGCGAAAGGTGTGACAGGACAGAACCCACACGTACCCTGAACTGTCGATCCATTAAAAAGGAACGAATAAAGAGAGGGAGGCGACCGCCAAGGCCCCATGTATGCATGGTGCGGAGAATGCCCGCCCTACAACAGGTGTCGTAAGCCTTCTCCAAATCAAAGAACACAGCCGCGGTCGGGCGCTTCCGCAAGAAGTTATTCATAATGAAGGTCGATAAGGTAACCAAATGGTCAACAGCAGAGCGGCGCCTACGAAATCCACATTGTACACTGGTAAGTAGGCGTCGAGACTCGAGCAGCCAAACCAATCGAGAGTTAACCATTCGCTCCATCACTTTACAGACACAGCTGGTAAGCGAGATAGGTCGATAACTGGAAGGCAAGTGCTTGTCCTTCCCCGGCTTAGGAATCGGGACAACAATAGACTCGCGCCAGCAGGCGGGAACATGTCCCTCAATCCAGATGCGATTGTATGTACGAAGAAGAAAACCTTTACCCGCAGGAGAAAGGTTCTTCAGCATCTGAATATGAATAGAATCAGGCCCTGGAGCGGAGGACCGTGATCGGCCAAGTTCGTTTTCGAGTTCCCGCATGGTGAATGGGGCATTATAACTTTCACAATTCGAGGAGCGGAAGTTAGGTGGCCTAGCCTCCTCTGCCTGTTTGCGGGGGAGGAAGGCAGGGTGGTAATGAGCGGAGCTCGAAACCTCTGCGAAAAAGCGTCCGAAGGCATTGGAGACAGCCTCAGGGGCCACAAGGACGTCATTCGCGACCTTCAAGCCAGAAACTGGTGAGTGGACCTTAGTGCCAGATAGCCGGCGCAGGCTACCCCAGACAACAGAAGAAGGAGTAAAACTGTTTAAGGTGCTTGTGAAAGCAGCCCAGCTGGCTTTCTTGCTTTCTTTGATAATACGACGACACTGAGCACGTAATCGTTTATAATTGATACAATTCGCCACTGTAGGGTGGCGTTTAAATGTGCGTAAAGCACGTCGACGAGCACGTAAAGCGTCTCTACATGCTGCGGTCCACCAGGGGACCTGTACGCGACGTGGAGAAGAAGTAGGGTGAGGGATGGAATATTCAGCAGCAGCGAGAATGACTTCCGTGAGGTGTGCGACCTGACGATCGCAGCTTGTGAAGGTTTGATCCTGAAAGGTCGCCCTGGAAGAGAAGAGCCCCTAGTCTGCCTTGGAGATGTTCCAACTAGAGGAGCACGGAGAGGGGGTATGCTGCAGGAGATGGATAACACACGGGAAGTGGTCGCTCGAATATGTATCAGAAAGTGCATACCACTCAAACCGGCGTGCAAGTTGGGGAGTACATATAGAGAGGTCTAAATGGGAATAGGTGTGAGATGCGTCGGAAAGAAAAGTAGGGGCGCCAGTATTGAGGCAGACAAGATTGAGCTGGTTGAAAAGGTCTGCTAACAAGGAGCCCCTCGGGCAGGATGCTGGAGAGCCCCAAAGGGGATGGTGGGCATTGAAGTCTCCAGTTAACAAAAATGGTGCAGGTAGCTGAGCAATAAGTTGCATCATGTCTGCCCTGGTAACGGCAGATGACGATGGAGTGTAAACGGTACAAAAGGAAAACGTAAAAGTGGGGAGAGTAATGCGGATGGCAACTGCCTGCAATCCGGTGTGCAACGTGATGGGATCGTAGTAAATATCATCCCGGACCAGCAACATAACCCCTCCATGAGCTGGGATACCTACCACAGGGGGTAGGTCAAAACGCACAGAGGTGTAGTGTGCCAAGGCAATTTGATCGCATGCACGTAGCTTCGTTTCCTGGAGGGCTACGACGAGCGGACGGTGCAAGCGGAGCAGCAACTTCAAGTCCTCTCGGTTGGAGCGAATGCTGCGAATATTCCAGTGAATAAGTGCCATCGTAAGAAAAGGAAGATGATAGGAGGGGTCACCTCGAAGGCCGCTGAGGGCCTGGCTTCGAGCGAGCACTGCCGCCGCTATCAGTAGGCGGACAGTCATCGTCCATTGGGTCTATAGGTTCATCGGCCATCTCAGGAGGATGGCCGGGAGGGGGAGCTTCCTCCGCCGGTGAACGGCCAGATGTACGGCTACCAGCGGTGCGGCCAGGCGAAACGGATGACGGCCTGGGGCGGCAACCGCTGGGTGGCGCAGGAGAAGAAATGCGCCGTGGCGGAGAAGGAGAACTGTGCTTCCTATGAGCCTTTTTGGAAGGACGTTTGGTGGAAGTACCGGTCGAAGGCTGGGAGGTCGAGGTACGTAGGAAGTCTGCACGGGATGGTTCCTTCTTGAAGGCCCGTGCATCTGACTTCGGGGTCTTCGTCTTAGCAGAAGCTGATGAAGGGGCTGGTGTCTGTGGGGTGATGGGAGGAAGAGGAGACGTCGACCGCGCGATCTTAGCACTGGCCGAACGGACGACCGTGGTGCTGAAGGTCAGATCGCATGTCTGGGTTGCTACCTCCCTGATAGTCCGAGGAGAGGCGAGGACAGTACTGTATTTCCCCGCTGGGAGCAGCGTGGGCTTCCTACTAGCCAATAGCTTGCGAGCAGCCGAGGTGGACACTTTCTCTTTGACCCGAATTTCTTGGATACAGCGTTCTTCCTTATAGACAGGACAGTCGCGGGAGGATGCGGCATGGTCACCCTGACAGTTCACACAACGAGGAGACGGAGGTGGACAGTCACCCTCATGGGCATCCCTGCCACAAGTGACACATTTAGCCGCATTGGAACAAGACTGTCGAGTGTGATTGAAACGCTGACACTGGTAGCAGCGCGTAGGTGTTGGGACATAGGGGCGAACAGAAATAACCTCGTAGCCCGCCTTGATGCGCGATGGCAGCTTAACACTATCGAAGGTCAAGAAAAGTGTCCGGGTCGGTACAAGGTCATTGTTGACCTTTTTCATGACCCTATGGACAGCCGTCACGCCCTGCTCAGCGAGGAAAGATTGAAGCTCCTCGTCAGTCAATCCGTCGAGGGAGCTAGTATAGACTACACCACGAGACGAATTCAAAGTTCGGTGGGCCTCCACCCGGACAGGGAACGTGTACAGGAGTGTGGCCCGAAGCAGTTTTTGTGCCTGAAAGGCACTCTCAGTTTCTAGTAATAAGGTACCGTTACGCAACCTGGTACAAGATTTGACAGATCCGGCTATGGCATCTACGCCCTTCTGGATAACGAAAGGGTTGACAGAGGAAAAATCCTTTCCGTCCTCAGATCGAGAAACGACGAGGAAGTGTGGGGCAGGCGGTAGTACTTTTGTCACTGGTGGCTGGTCACGTTTCCGTTTTTGGGCAGAAGTCGAGAGAGATGGAGTAGAATCCATTGCGGAGGAATCCCCCATGATTGCCAGCGTCTCTGATGGCGCGCTCCTTCCTTGTGGGGACCCTCTCAGAGGGCACTCCCGCCTTAGGTGAATGTTTACACCTCAGGTCACACCTCCCGAGAAACAGACGGAGGGACCAATCGGCATGGTCAGAAGGTATCAGCTCAGGCAATCACTCCTCCCCGGGCCTGGCCTTTACCAGGGGGTACGCGCGTGCCTTACATGTCTACCCAGGGCGGGGAATTACGCGTTACCCCGTCACCGGCTACGCGTGCGAACGCGTGGGTCGGCCTTCAGGCACGCACAGGGAGGAAGGAAGAAGAGGAAAAAGAAGAGAGAGAGGGAGAAAGAGGACAGACTGTCTCAAACGCCGAGGCGGAGACCAGAGAAGGCAAGGAGAAAAAGGCAAGGAGAAGAAGGCAATGAGAAGGCAAGGAGAAGAAGGCAAGGAGAAGAAGGCAATGAGAAGGCAAGGAGAAGTCAAGGAGAAGTCAAGGGAAAGAGTAAGGAAGACAGTGAGGTGGAGAAGAGCAAAGAAAGGAACCAACAAAAGGAAGGAAGAAACGAGAAGTGAAAAACCAAAAAGATCACAATTATAGGTCGTGGAACCGTCCGTCTCCGGACGCAGGCGCTAACTACCCCCGTGAGGGGGATGAACTCCTTTTAGTCGCCTCTTACGACAGGCAGGAATACCTCGGGCCTATTCTAATCCCCGGACCCGCAGGGGGGGGGGGGGGCAACAGTGGTGTGGTATGGGTATCGATAACTACGATGCCACAACGTAGGTGCAAGTTCTTAGGTTGGCACTACGACACCGACACCGACGACAGCTCTACGAGCGCCGCTCCGGATTCAGCCCATTTTGATGCCGAGTAGACGACCAAGCAACGTTGTTTCTATTTCACAATGGGCGAGCCACTACAGATTTTGCCTTTGTAACTTTATGTACAGCTTCGCACCTACGAGCTCATCTCAGCCAAAATTAAGTACAATTGATGTATTCAAGTTAATGTGTGGTGATATAGTAAAACCACTTCAGGGTTTATACGAGGACAAGAAAAAAAATTCCCGGATTTCCCGGTTAAAAATTCACTTTCTCCAGGGTGAAAATGCACTTTTTCCGTGTTAAGTGACACTATACTCTTCCTCGACACTGTAAAAACTCATCAATCATTGAACATTTATGGTTTTATATACCGACGTAGAATTTCCCGGCACTTTAGAAAACGAGACTCTAGGGGTAGGGTGGGGGGGGGGGGGCGAAATTCCGCCAAATAACGCATGTAATCGAGATTATGATGGGCTTCTGTAAGCCAGTCATAGCTTATGTCACGTGATCTCGCCAGCTGATGACAGCATAGCACACGTGATATAGTCAGCCAATATCAAGATCACTCTTCAGTAGCGAGGACACACAAATAAAGAAAGTTAATGGTTTAAATTAATATACGTAGCATTCACATATAATATTGGTCTCCAAGATTAATAAGCTGGAAGAAAACTTAAGCTTCCACATATAATGTTGATCTTTTTTGCGCGTCTTACACTTTAAGATGTTGTTGTTGTGGTCTTCAGTCCTGAGACTGGTTTGATGCAGCTCTCCATGCTACTCTCGCCTCTGCAAGCTTCTTCATCTCCCAGTACCTACTGCAACCTACATCCTTCTGAATCTGCTTGGTGTATTCATCTCTTGGTGTCACTCTACGATTTTTACCCTCAACGATGCCCTCCAATACTAAATTGGTGATCCCTTGATGCCTCAGAACATGTCCTACCAATCGATCCCTTCTTCTAGTCAAGCTGTGCCACAAACTTCTCTTCTCCCCAATCCTGTTCAATACCTCATTAGTTATGTGATCCACTCATCTAATCTTCAGCATTCTTCTGTAGCACCACATTTCGAAAGCTTCTATTCTCTTCTTGTCCAAACTATTTATTATCCATGTTTCACTTCCATACGTGGCCCTACTCCATACAAATACTTTCAGAAACGACGTCCTGACACTTAAATCTGTACTCGATGTAAACAAATTTCTCTTCTTCAGAAACGCTTTCCGTGCCATTGCCAGTCTACATTTTATATACTCTCTACTTCGACCATCATCAGTTATTTTACTCCCCAAATAGCACAACTCCTTTACTACTTTAAGGGTCTCATTTCCTAATCTAATTCCTTCAGCATCACCCGACTTAAATCGACTACTTTCCATTATCCTCGTTTTGATTTTGTTGATGTTCATCTTATATCCTCCTTTCAAGACACTATCCATTCCGTTCAACTGCTCTTCCAAGTCCTTTGCTGTCTCTGACGGAATTACAATGTCATCGGCGAACCTCAAAGTTTTTATTTCTTCTCCATGGATTTTAATACCTACTCCGAATTTTTCTTTTGTTTCCTTTACTGATTGCTCAATATACAGATTGAATAACATCGGGGAGAGGCTACAATCCTGTCTGAGTCCCTTCCCAACCACTGCTTCCCTTTCATGCCCCTCAACTCTTATAACTGCCATTTGGTTTCTAAATAAATTGTAAATAGCCTTTCGCTCCCTGTATTATAGCCCTGCCACCTTCAGAATCTGAAAGAGAGTATTCCAGTCAACAAAAGCTTTCTCTAAGTCTACAAATGCTAGAAACGTAGGTCTGCCTTTTCTTAATCTTTCTTCTAAGATAAGTCGTAGGGTCAGTATTGCCTCACGTGTTCCAACATTTCTACGGAATCCAAACTGATCTCCCCCGAGGTCAGCTTCTATTAGTTTTTCCATTCTTCTGTAAAGAATTCGCATTAGTATTTTGCAGCCGTGACTTATTACACTGGTAATTCGGTAATTTTCACATCTGTCACCACCTGCTTTCTCTGGGATTGGAATTATTATATTCTTCTTGAAGTCTGAGGGTATTTCGCCTGTCTCATACACCTTGCTCACCAGATGGCACAGGGCACTGTGACCAGTGTGACGTACGTGAATGACATCCTGCGACCCGCAGCCATACCGTCTCTGCACAAAACTGCAGGAGGCATTTTTCAGCAAGACAATGCACGACCATATGTCGGTGCACGAATACGTGCCTTCTCGGTGTCACAGGATGTCGGCCTTCTGCCCTGGCCCGCCAGATCACCAGACCTGTCGCCAGTCGAAACGAAAATGTGTGGGATACGGTGAAACGACAGGTGAAGCACTGTGACCCAGTGCCAACCACCACAGATGAACTTCGAACCAGGGGAATGCAGCACTGATGGCTGTGCCACAGGACGCCGTTCACACCTTATACGCATCGATGTTGTCACGCACGGAACGAGTTACCAGAGACCATGGCGGACCCTCTGTCTACTAGGCAACAGGATACTTGCTGAACCGAGGTGAATGAGGTAATCATTTCTGCAGAACATACTGATGTACAAGTCCTAATCGTTCAAGGTGTTCAGTATTTTTCTGGATATTGTGACCGTATATTCAACTTTGTACCTAACACCTGTTCGCTGCAGATCAACGACGTTTATGCATGGGAGTAGCCTTAAGTCCGCAATGGGTGGAATTGGGAGGATGTCCGCGGCAGAAATTGTAATTCTATCGTAATTAACACTCTTCGCGTGGTGTAGACTCTTCCAAGAGTTTTTCGTTAGTAATATAACGACGTCTTCAGCTCGTGGTAAACTTTTAACGCGATACAAAATGATTCTATAGGAAAAACAGTAATATCACAAATTGAGTCCGCCTAGATGCAAATATCGTGTTATTTGTTTATTTCTTTATTATCCTAAACTAGTTTCGGCGACAAATATCGCCATCATCAGGGTTTTTTTTTTAATCTAAATCATGCAGAAAATGGTGTGGTTGTACAAACACAGTAAAATATTATTACATTTTTACAAATAGTCTTTTGAAATATAGTTTTTATATTGATACTTTCATACTACCTAATTTATTGTATGCTACAGCCTGTTTTAAGCTATTATTGATGATCACCAAGGCAGACAAAGGGAATGCTCTAGTCTTAATGACTGAGGTAGAATACATTGAGAAAACAGAAAAATTTCTGGAAAAGAATGAAATAAGCAAGCTAACCAGTGACCCAACACAAAGATACCAAAGACATGTAAAGTCTCTCTTAAAAAACATCACACGCACCTTGACACAGAACCAGACAAAAAGAATGACACAAAAGAACCCTAAAGCTCCACTCTTACCAAGCCTGCCAAAGGTCCACAAACCCCTCGTCCCAGTCAGGCCAGTGGTTGACTTCAGAAAAGCCCCATCTTACCTACTAGGGAGACACATGCACACATTCCTACAGAAGACATACACATAAACAAGCAACAGAAGCTTCAAAACACACGAGACATGATAGAGAAAATTAGGAATGTCAACATCCCCCCAGCAGCAAAATGGTGTCGTTTGACATAGCATCCATGTACACAAACATACCCACAGAAGAAACATAGACATTATAGAACAACAGCTAAAATGCAATAAATTCCCAGATGCACATATAAATGAAATCTCATCTACCCTTAGGCTAATCACAGAACAAAACTACTTCACTTTCAACAACAACTTCTACTTGCAACAAGCGGGGCTTCCCATACGGTCCCCCATCAGTGGAATCTTAGGGAACATTTTCTTGAACCATATAGAGAACACAATATTCAATAACATTGTAAAACAAGGATGCTACAAAATAATCTACTGGTACCGATATGTGTATGACATAATCTGTCTTGTAGATGAAACACATAGCAGGATAGAAGAGCTCCACAGTAACATCAACACAGTACACCCACAAATCGACTTCACAATGGAAATGGATAACAACAAGAAATTAAATTTCTTGGATCTTTCAATCACGAGAAACAACCACCAACATTAATTCTCCATCTACAGAAAACCCACATCGACAAGACCTGTTATCTACAGCTCATCCAACCACCTGACGGTGCATAAATATGCCAGTTTCACACACATGCTGCATAGGATAAACAGAACACCTCTTAAACCAGGAAACTACACCCAGGAACTAAACATAATCAAACAAATTGCTGTTGAAAACTACTACAAAACAGACATTATAAACAAACTCAACAACAAGGTAAAATGGAAACACACAGGCAACACAGCAGACCGCACCACTTCAGAAAAAAAGAGAGACATGGAACACACTAACATACAATAACAAAATATCACATAGAATAGAAAACATCTTAAAAAAGCAAGGGATCCCAATGACATTCAGAACAAACAATACAGTTCAGAAAAGACTAAGACCAGCCAGAACAACCTCAGACAAATTCAGCAACGCTGGAATATATCAACTCACTTGCAACTCTTGTCAGGCGCACTACATAGGACAAACAAGCAGAAATTTCCGAACGAGGTACACAGAGCACATGAGAGCTCTAAGAAGTGACAGCACACACTCAACTTTTGCAGAACATCTAATGAACAAAAACCATAGCCCCACTAATATCGGAATCGATCTACGCATTTTGAGAAACAGCAACAGTCTATACCGACAACTAACGATAGAAGAAATTTACCACATACAAAAGGCTATTGTCGAAGGGAAAAATGTAATAAATGAAAACACAACACTCTGCAACAACACACTCTTTACAACTCTGAGAGAACTGCTCAAGGACACAGAACAGAAAACACACACACGCAAAAGAACCATTTCCCCATCACACACGGAGACATAAATAATGAACAGAAGTCGTCGTAATTCGCGCTACAGTTTTTCATAGCCTTTCTCGCCACTTGCGATACGCCTCTCGCGACACACGCGAACAACAAGATGGCGTAATATTCTGAATTAGAAACAAAGTGCAAAAGTTATGTTTTTCTGTGTAAAAAGCAGCCACACGCCATTCAACGAACGTGAGTACACGAATAGCTAAGCAACAGCTAAATACACACCAAAATAGCTGGTTTCCACAAACACTATCACAACCCCAAGTACAGGGTTATTACAAATGATTGAAGCGATTTCACAGCTATACAATAACTTTATTATTTGAGATATTTTCACAATGCTTTGCACACACATACAAAAACTCAAAAAGTTTTTTTAGGCATTCACAAATGTTCGATATGTGCCCCTTTAGTGATTCGGCAGACACCAAGCCGATAATCAAGTTCCTCCCACACTCGGCGCAGCATGTCCCCATCAATGAGTTCGAAAGCATCGTTGATGCGAGCTCGCAGTTCTGGCACGTTTCTTGGTAGAGGAGGTTTAAACACTGAATCTTTCACATAACCCCACAGAAAGAAATCGCATGGGGTTAAGTCGGGAGAGCGTGGAGGCCATGACATGAATTGCTGATCATGATCTCCACCACGACCGATCCATCGGCTTTCCAATCTCCTGTTTAAGAAATGCCGAACATCATGATGGAAGTGCGGTGGAGCACCATCCTGTTGAAACATGAAGTCGGCGCTGTCGGTCTACAGTTCTGGCATGAGCCAATTTTCCGCGGGCTACGCGTGAAACTTGCCAGCACGCGTTCAACCGTTTCTTCGCTCACTGCAGGCCGACCCGTTGATTTCCCCTTACAGAGGCATCCAGAAGCTTTAAACTGCGCATACCATCGCCGAATGGAGTTAGCAGTTGGTGGATCTTTGTTGAACTTCGTCCTGAAGTGTCGTTGCACTGTTATGACTGACTGATGTGAGTACATTTCAAGCACGACATACGCTTTCTCGGCTCCTGTCGCCATTTTGTCTCACTGTGCTCTCGAGCGCTCTGACGGCAGAAACCTGAAGTGCGGCTTCAGCCGAACAAAACTTTATGAGTTTTTCTACGTATCTATAGTGTGTCGTGACCATATGTCAATGAATGGAGCTACAGTGAATTTATGAAATCGCTTCAATCATTTGTAATAGCCCTGTATATACTGTTGACATACGAAGTTCACCTTTGAGTATTGGTTTACTAACAGCCGCTAACATGGTTGCAGATGACATGATGTTCGCTAAGTAAAAAGACGGCAACAGAAAAAAGAGCACAGGAAATATGTCACAAACAGCGCCAATAATAGCTCAAAATATGCTGTAGCATACAATAAATAAGGTAGAATGAAAGTATCAATATAAAACTATATTTCAAAAGGCGATTTGTAAAAATGTAATAATGGTTTGCTGTCTTTGTACAACCATACCATTTTCTGCATGTTTTAGATTAAAAAAACCCACTGGTGATTGTAATATTTGTCGCCGAAAAGTTTGCAATAATAAAGAAATAAACAAATAACACGATGTTTGCATCAAGGCGGACTCAGTTTGTGATATTACTGTTTTTCCATGCAAACACGGACCAAATGGAAGAGTTCCAAGATAATATTATTGATTCTATAGGACGAATGTACAACGGCCCATAAAGAAAGTCCTAACGCACTCAGTACATTACAAAACCTTCAGGAAAGTGACAGATTAATGGAAGGAGTTTTGTTGCTACTATCAGGGGACTTTCGACAAACATTACCGGTAATTGCAAAGTCAACACCGGCACATGAAACAGACGCAAGTTTAAGACATTAATATTTTGCGATAAATTTGAAAAATTATCTTTTAAGAAAATATGCCCCCCCCCCCATGAACCATGGACCTTGCCTTTGGTGGGGAGGCTTGTGTGCCTCAGCGATACAGATAGCCGTACCGTAGGTACAACCACAACGGAGGGGTATCTGTTGAGAGGCCAGACAAACGTGTGGTTCCTGAAGAGGGGCAGCAGCCTTTTCAGTAGTTGCAAGGGCAACAGTCTGGATGATTGACTGATCTGGCCTTGTAACAATAACCAAAACGGCCTTGCTGTGCTGGTACTGCGAACGGCTGAAAGGAAGGGGAAACTACGGCCGTAATTTTTCCCAAGGGCATGCAGCTTTACTGTATGATTAAATGATGATGGCGTCCTCTTGGGTAAAATATTCCGGAGGTAAAATAGTCCCCCATTCGGATCTCTGGGCGGGGACTACTCAAGAGGATGTCGTTATCAGGAGAAAGAAAACTAGCGTTCTACGGATCGGAGCGTGGAATGTCAGATCCCTTAATCGGGCAGGTAGGTTAGAAAATTTAAAAAAGGGAAATGGATAGGTTAAAGTTAGATATAGTGGGAATTAGTGAAGTTCGGTGGCAGGAGGAACAAGACTTCTGGTCAGGTGACTACAGGGTTATAAACACAAAGTCAAATAGGGGTCATGCAGGAGTAGGTTTAATAATGAATAGGAAAATAGGATTACGGGTAAGCTACTACAAACAGCATAGTGAACGCATTATTGTGGCCAAGATAGATACGGAGCCCACACCTACTACAGTAGTACAAGTTTATATGCCAACCAGCTCTGCAGATGACGAAGAAATTGAAGAAATGTATGATGAAATAAAAGAAATTATTCAGATAGTGAAGGGAGACGAAATTTAATAGTCATGGGTGACTGGAATTCGAGTGTAGGAAAAGGGAGAGAAGGAAACGTAGTAGGTGAATATGGATTGGGGCTAAGAAACGAAAGAGGAAGCCGCCTGGTAGAATTTTGCACAGAGCACAACTTAATCATAGCTAACACTTGGTTTAAGAATCATGATAGAAGGTTGTATACATGGAAGAACCCTGGAGATACTAAAAGGTATCAGATAGATTATATAATGGTAAGACAGAGATTTAGGAACCAGGTTTTAAATTGTAAGACATTTCCTGGGGCAGATGTGGATTCTGACCACAATCTATTCGTTATGAACTGCAGATTGAAACTGAAGAAACTGCAAAAAGGTGGGAATTTAAGGAGATGGGACCTGGATAAACTGAAAGAACCAGAGGTTGTAGAGAGTTTCAGGAAGAGCATAAGGGAACAATTGACAGGAATGGGGGAAAGAAATACAGTAGGAGAAGAATGGGTAGCTTTGAGGGATGAAGTAGTGAAGGCAGCAGGGGATCAAGTAGGTAAAAAGAAGAGGGCTAGTAGAAACCCTTGGGTAACAGAAGAAATGTTGAATTTAATTGATGAAAGGAGAAAATATAAAAATGCAGTAAGTGAAGCAGGCAAAAAGGAATACAAACGTCTCAAAAATGAGATCGACAGGAAGTGCAAAATGGCTAAGCAGGCATGGCTAGAGGACAAATGTAAGGATGTGGAGGCTTATCTCACTAGGGGTAAGATAGATACTGCCTACAGGAAAATTAAAGAGACCTTTGGAGATAAGAGAACCACTTGTATGAACATCAAGAGCTCAGACGGAAACCCAGTTCTAAGCAAAGAAGGGAAAGCAGAAAGGTGGAAGGAGTATATAGAGGGTCTATACAAGGGCGATGCAATTGAGGACAATATTATGGAAATGGAAGAGGACGTAGATGAAGATGAAATGGGAGATACGATACTGCGTGAAGAGTTTGACAGAGCACTGAAAGACCTGAGTCGAAACAAGGCCCCCGGAGTAGACAACAGTCCATTGGAACTACTGACGGCCTTGGGAGAGCCAGTCCTGACAAAACTCTACCATCTGGTGAGCAAGATGTATGAAGCAGGCGAAATACCCTCAGACTTCAAGAAGAATATAATAATTCCAATCCCACAGAAAGCAGGTGTGGACAGATGTGAAAATTACCGAACAATCAGTTTAATAAGCCATAGCTGCAAAATACTAGCACTAATTCTTTACAGACGAATGGAAAAACTAGTAGAAGCCGACCTCGGGGAAGATCAGTTCGGATTCCGTAGAAATACTGGAACACGTGAGGCAATACTGACCTTACGACTTATCTTAGAAGAAAGATTAAGGAAAGGCAAACCTACGTTCCTAGCATTTGTAGACTTAGAGAAAGCTTTTGACAATGTTGACTGGAATACTCTCTTTCAAATTCTAAAGGTGGCAGGGGTGAAATACAGGAAGCGAAAGGCTATTTACAATTTGTATAGAAACCAGATGGCAGTTATAAGAGTCGAGGGGCATGAAAGAGAAGCAGTGGTTGGGAAGGGAGTAAGACAGGGTTGTAGCCTCTCCCCGATGCTATTCAATCTGTATATTGAGCAAGCAGTAAAGGAAACAAAAGAAAAATTCGGAGTAGGTATTAATATCCATGGAGAAGAAATAAAAACGTTGAGGTTCGCCGATGACATTGTAATTCTGTCAGAGACAGCAAAGGACTTGGAAGAGCAGTTGAACGGAATGGATAGTGTCTTGAAGGGAGGATATAAGATGAACATCAACAAAAGCAAAACGAGGATAATGGAATGTAGTCGAATTAAGTCGGGTGATGTTGAAGGTATTAGATTAGGAAATGAGACACTTAAAGTAGTAAAGGAGTTTTGCTATTTGGGGAGCAAAATAACTGACGATGGTCGAAGTAGAGAGGATATAAAATGTAGACTGGCAATGGCAAGGAAAGCGTTTCTGAAGAAGAGAAGTTTGTTAACATCGAGTATAGATTTAAGTGTCAGGAAGTCATTTCTGAAAGTATTTGTATGGAGTGTTGCCATGTATGGAAGTGAAACATGGACGGTAAATAGTTTGGACAAGAAGAGAATAGAAGCTTTCGAAATGTGGTGCTACAGAAGAATGCTGAAGATTAGATGGGTCGATCACATAACTAATGAGGAAGTATTGAATAAGATTGGGGAGAAGAGAAGTTTCTGGCCAACTTGACCAGAAGAAGGGATCGGTTGGTAGGACATGTTCTGGGGTATCAAGGGATCACCAATTTAGTATTGGAGGGCAGCGTGGAGGGTAAAAATCGTAGGGGGAGACCAAGAGATGAATACACTAAGCAGATTCAGAAAGATGTAGGTTGCAGTAGGTACTGGGAGATGAAGAAGCTTGCACAGGATAGAGTAGCATGGAGAGCTGCATCAAACCAGTCTCAGGACTGAAGACCACAACAAACAAAGAAAATATGCGTGCAATAAAGACAGGAGACCCGGCAGCTCACATATTTGCCGATGTTGTTGTTGTGGTCTTCAGTCCTGAGACTGGTTTGATGCAGCTCTCCATGCTACTCTATCCTGTGCAAGCTTCTTCATCTCCCAGTATCTACTGCAACCTACATCCTTCTGAATCTGCTTAGTGTATTCATCTCTTGGTCTCCCTCTACGATTTTTACCCTCCACACTGCCCTCCAATGCTAAATTTTTGATCCCTTGATGCCACAAAACAAGTCCTACCAACCGATCCCTTCTTCTAGTCAAGTTGTGCCACAAACTTCTCTTCTCCCCAATCCTGTTCAATACCTCCTCATTAGTTACGTGATCTACCCACGTTATCTTCAGCATTCTTCTGTAGCACCACATTTCGAAAGCTTCTATTCTCTTCTTGTCCAAACTAGTTACCGTCCATGTTTCACTTCCATGCATGGCTACACTCCATACAAATACTTTCAGAAACGACTTCCTGACACTTAAATCTATACTCGATGTTAACAAATTCCTCTTCTTGAGAAACGCTTTCCTTGCCATTGCCAGTCTACATTTTATATCCTCTCTACTTCGACCATCATCGGTTATTTTACTCCCTAAATAGCAAAACTCCTTTACTACTTTAAGTGTCTCATTTCCTAATCTAATTCCCTCAGCATCACCCGACTTAATTTGACTACATTCCATTATCCTCGTTTTGCTTTTGTTGATGTTCATCTTATATCCTCCTTTCAAGACACTGTCCATTCCGTTCAACTGCTCTTCCAAGTCCTTTCCTGTCTCTGACAGAATTACAATGTCATCGGCGAACCTCAAAGTTTTTACTTCTTCTCCATGAATTTTAATACCTACTCCGAATTTTTCTTTTGTTTCCTTTACTGCTTGCTCAATATACAGATTGAATAACATCGGGGAGAGGCTACAACCCTGTCTTACTCCTTTCCCAACCACTGCTTCCCTTTCATGCCCCTCGACTCTTATAACTGCCATCTGGTTTCTGTACAAACTGTAAATAGCCTTTCGCTCCCTGTATTTTACCCCTGCCACCTTCAGAATTTGAAAGAGAGTATTCCAGTTAACATTGTCAAAAGCTTTCTCTAAGTCTACAAATGCTAGAAACGTAGGTTTGCCTTTTCTTAATCTTTCTTCTAAGATAAGTCGTAAGGTCAGTATTGCCTCACGTGTTCCAACATTTCTACGGAATCCAAACTGATCTTCCCCGAGGTCGGCTTCTACCAGTTTTTCCATTCGTCTGTAAAGAATTCGCGTTAGTATTTTGCAGCTGTGACTTATTAAACTGATAGTTCGGTAATTTTCACATCTGTCAACACCTGCTTTCTTTGGGATTGGAATTATTATATTCTTCTTGAAGTCTGAGGGTATTTCGCCTGTCTCATACATCGTGCTCACCAGATGGTAGAGTTTTGTCATGACTGGCTCTCCCGAGGCCATCAGTAGTTCAATGGGAATGTTGTCTACTCCCGGGGACTTGTTTCGACTCAGGTCTTTCAGTGCTCTGTCAAACTCTTCACGCAGTATCTTATCTCCCATTTCGTCTTCATCTACATCCTCTTCCATTTCCATAATATTGCCCTCAAGTACATCGCCCTTGTATAAACCCTCTATATACTCCTTCCACCTTTCTGCCTTCCCTTCTTTGCTTAGAACTGGGTTGCCATCTGAGCTCTTGATATTCATACAAGTGGTTCTCTTCTCTCCAAAGGTCTCTTTAATTTTCCTGTAGGCAGTATCTATCTTACCCCTAGTGAGACAAGCCTCTACATCCTTACATTTGTCCTCTAGCCATCCCTGCTTAGCCATTTTGCACTTCCTGTCGATATCATTTTTGAGACGTTTGTATTCCTTTTTGCCTGCTTCATTTACTGCATTTTTATATTTTCTCCTTTCATCAATTAAATTCAATATTTCTTCTGTTACCCAAGGATTTCTATTAGCCCTCGTCTTTTTACCTACTTGGTCCTCTGCTGCCTTCACTACTTCATCCCTCAGAGCTACCCATTCTTCTTCTACTGTATTTCTTTCCCCCATTCCTGTCAATTGTTCCCTTATGCTCTCCCTGAAACTCTCTACAACCTCTGGTTCTTTCAGTTTATCCAGGTACCATCTCCTTAAATTCCCACCTTTTTGCAGTTTCTTCAGTTTCAATCTGCAGTTCATAACCAATAGATTGTGGTCAGAATCCACATCTGCCCCAGGAAATGTCTTGCAATTTTAAACCTGGTTCCTAAATCTCTGCCTTACCATTATATAATCTATCTGATACCTACTAGTATCTCCAGGATTCTTCCAGGTATACAACCTTCTTTTATGATTCTTGAACCAAGTGTTGGCTATGATTAAGTTATGCTCTGTGCAAAATTCTACAAGGCGGCTTCCTCTTTCATTCCTTCCCCCCAATCCATATTCAGCTACTATGTTTCCTTCTCTCCCTTTTCCTACTGACGAATTCCAGTCCCCAATGACTATTAAATTTTCGTCTCCTTTCACTACCTGAATAATTTCTTTTATCTCGTCATACATTTCATCTATTTCTTCATCATCTGCAGAGGTAGTTGGCATATAAACTTGTACTACTGTAGTAGGCATGGGCTTTGTGTCTATCTTGGCCACAATAATGCGTTCACTATGCTGTTTGTAGTAGCTAACCCGCACTCCTATTTTTTATTCATTATTAAACCTACTCCTGCATTACCCCTATTTGATTTTGTATTTATAACCCTGTAATCACCTGACCAAAAGTCTTGTTCCTCCTGCCACCGAACTTCACTAATTCCCACTATATCTAACTTTAACCTATCCCTTTCCCTTTTTAAATTTTCTAACCTACCTGCCCGATTAAGGGATCTGACATTCCACGCTCCGATCCGTAGAACGCCAGTTTTCTTTCTCCTGATAACGACGTCCTCCTGAGTAGTCCCCGCCCGGAGATCCGAATGGGGGACTATTTTACCTCCGGAATATTTTACCCAAGAGGACGCCATCATCATTTAATCATACAGTAGAGCTGCATGTCCTCGGGAAAAATTACGGCTGTAGTTTCCCCTTGCTTTCAGCCGTTCGCAGTACCAGCACAGCAAGGCCGTTTTGGTTAATGTTACAAGGCCAGATCAGTCAATCATCCAGACTGTTGTCCCTGCAACTACTGAAAAGGCTGCTGCCCCTCTGCAGGAACCACATGTTTGTCTGGCCTCTCAACAGATACCCCTCCGTTGTGGTTGCACCTACGGTACGGCCATCTGTATCGCTGAGGCACACAAGCCTCCCCACCAGCGGCAAGGTCCATGGTTCATGGGGGGGTATTTGCCGATAACTCATTGAAAATTGGAAATGGTACTTACTCTCTTGATTCGTACATTGCTAAACCTATTTTAAGTGAGTTTGAACATCGTGTTATAGTCGGCGCACGAGCGGTGGGACCCAGCATCTCTGAGGTAGCGATGAAGTGGGGATTTTCTCGTACGACCATTTCACAAGTGTACCGTGAATATCAGGAATCCGGTAAAACTTCAAATCTCCGACATCGCTGTAGCCGAGAAAAGATCCTGTAAGAACAGGACCAACGACGACCGAAGAGAATCGTCCAACGTTAGAGAAGTGCACTCCTTCCTCAAATTGCTGCAGATATCAATGCTGGGCCATCGACAAGTGTCAGCGTGCGAAACATTCAACGAAACATCATTTATTTATTTATTTATTTATTTATTTACACATCAATTTCCGTAGCACCAAAGTGAGGAGCAAATCTCCAAGGTCATGGAACGTGTTAGTACATGAAATTACAACACAAAAGTAATAACAGTAATAAAAGTAATAATGTCTAAGAACCTGAAAAAAGTCAGTCCATAAGTTTAAGTACACGCTATCAGCAATACAATAAGAACCAGCTTAATTTTTCAAGGAACTCCTCGACAGAACAGAAGGAGTGACCCATGAGGAAACTCTTCAGTTTCGATTTGAAAGCGCGTGGATTACTGCTAAGATTTTTGAATTCGAGTGGCAGCTTATTGAAAATGGATGCAGCAGTATACTGCACACCTTTTGCACAGGAGTTAAGGAAGTCCGATCCAAATACAGGTTTGATTTCTGCCGAGTGTTAACCGAGTGAAAGCTGCTTATTCTTGGGAATAAACTAATATTGGTAACAAGAAACGACAATAAGGAATGTGCATATTGAGAGGCCAATGTCAAAATACCCAAACTCGTGAACAGAGATCGACAAGAGGTTCGTGAACTCACACCACTTATTGCCCAATCCGCTCGTTTCTGTGCCAAAAATATCCTTGTAGAATGGGAAGAGTTACCCAAAAATATAATACCATACCACATAAGCGAATGAAAATATGCAAAGTAGAGTAATTTTCGTGTCGAAGTATCACTCACTTTTGATTCCGTTCGAATAGTAAAAATGCCAGCATTAAGCCTTTGAACAAGATCCTGAACGTGGGCTTTCCACGACAGCTTACTTTATATCTGAACCCCTAAAAATTTGAACTGTTCAGTTTCACTAATCATATGCCCATTCTGTGAAATTAAAACATTAGGTTTTGTTGAATTGTGTGTTATAAACTGTAAAAACTGAGTCTTACTGTGATTTAACGTTAGTTTATTTTCTACAAGCCATGAACTGAGGTCATGTACTGCACTATTTGAAACCAAGTCAATGTTGCACACAACATCCTTTACTACCAAGCTAGTGTCATTAGCAACCAGAAATATTTTAAAGTTACCTGTAATACTAGAGGGCATATCATTTATATAAATAAGGAACAGGAGTGGCCCCTACACTGATCCCTGGGGCACCCCCCACTTGACAGTACCCCACTTAGATCCCACATCACAGCCGTTATCAACATTGTGAATAATGACCTTTTGCTGACTGTTGCTAAGGTAAGAGGTGAAGCAATTGTGAGTTACTCCCCGTATTCCGTAATGGTCCAACTTCTGGAGCAATATTTTGTGATAAACACAATCAAATGCCTTAGTTAAATCAAAAAATACGCCAAGCGTTCGAAACTTTTCGTTTAGCCCATCCAGTACCTCACAAAGAAAAGAGAATATAGCATTTTCAGTTGTTAAACGACTTCTAAAGCCGAACTGTACATTTGATAGCAAATTATATGGTATTAAACGATCAATTATCCTTACATACACAGCCTTTTCTATTACTTTTACAAACACGTATGGCATAGAAATAGGTCTAAAATTATCTACATTATCCCTTTCTCACTTTTTATAAAGCGGCTTTACTACTGAGTACTTTAATCGTTCAGGAAACTGACCATTCCTAAAGGAAAAATTACAAATATAGCTAAATACAGAGCTAACATGTGTAGCACAGTACTTTAATATTCTGCTAGACATGAGAGTCCTTAGTCTTCAGTGATTTAATTATTAACTCACTCTCCCTCTTGTCTGTATCACAGAGGAGTATTTCAGACATCAATCTTGGAAAGGCATTTGCCAAGAAAGTTGTATGATTTCCTGTATAAACTAAATTTTTATTTAATTCACAAGCAATGCTCAGAAAATGATTATTAAATACTGTAAATATATCTGATTTATCAGTAACAGAAATATTTTTACTGCGAGCTGACTCTATATCGTCGACCTTGTGCTGCTGACCAGACACTTCCTTCACAACTAACCATATGGTTTTAATTTTATCCTGTGAATTGGGTATTCTATTTGCAAACCACATACTCTTTGCCTTCCTAATAACATTTTAAGCACCTTACAATACTGTTTGTAATGGGCTACCGTAGCTTGATTGTGACTACTTCTAACATTTTGATATAATTCCTGCTTTGTTCTACATGATATCCTAACTGTCCACTACTGCTAGTACCCCGTTTAGAATGTTCTAATGGTAAGCAACTCTCGAAGAGCATGAGAAATGTGTTACAGAAAGCATTGTATTTATCATCTATACTATTGGCACTATAAACATCCTGCCACTCTTGTTCCTTGACAAGGTTTAAAAAACTCTCTATTGCTGTTGGATTATCTTTCCTACATAGTTTGTAATTAAATATGACATCGGTTGGAGTACAAAAGCCTTTTAGTGTTAAAATTTGTGCATCATGGTCTGAAAGGCTATTCACACTTTTACTGACAGATTGCCCATCTAGTAATGAAGAACGAATAAAAATATTGTCTACGACTGTGCTACCGTTTCCCTGCACCCTAGTTGGAAAGAAACACAGTTTGCATCAGATCTTATGAATTTAGGAGATCTACCAACATCCTTTTTCTTGCACAATCATATACAAAATTAATATTGAAGTCACCACATATAACTACTTTCTGGTACTTCCTACAAAGTGAATCAAGAACCCCCTCTAGCTTGAGCATAAATGCTTTGAAGTCAGAGTTAGGGGACCTATAAACAACAACAATTAGAAGTTTAGTTTCACTAAATTCAACTAACGCCTCAAAACTTTCAAATATCTGTTCAGTGCAGTGTCGTGATACGTCTGTGGACTCAAATGGAGTGCTGTTTTTTAGAGCCACTCCCCCATCCCGCAAGGAACTCCTTGAGAAACAGCCAATTAATCTATGGCCTGGTAAAGGAAGCCTCTGAATTATCAAATTATTTAAGTGGTGCTCTAATATACCAATAATTTCCGAGTCAACATCTATTAGCAGTTCACTAACTTTATCTCTAATATTTCTTATATTTTTATGAAGTATTACTTCTCTACTTGGAAACATTACATCCTCTAAAGGTGAGCCCTTAGTTAGAGGGACTTCCTTTAAGCAGGTATACCTATCAGCTGACTTCAGTCTAAAAAAGGTGCAGAACACCAACAACTACAGGTATTTTTCCATGAGTGACACCACCACCACCACCACCACCACCACCACCACCACCACCCACTACACTGTCACCTATAAGCTTAGCCAGCCTCCCCTTCCCATACCTAGTGAGGTGCAGGCCATGCCTAGTGAAACCTGATCTACTGATAGACCCAACTGGCACCACTGAGATGTGACCCATGCCCTCTGCCATCAGTGCCCTCCCCAGCCCCACGTGAACGCGCCTAACATCCGCATTAAGGTGAGGCAGATCATGACGCTGAAACAGTTGCACGAAATGCACATTAGCGCCACCAGTTTGAGTAGCTATCATTACCAGGTCACCACCTACATCAAATTCCCCACCCCTATCGAGACTGTTCCCTGCCCCACCCATTATCACTACCTGATCCTCCTCCATAAAATTCTTACATAACTCCCCTATGCTTTCAGTCACCTGAACCAACCCTGCACTAGGCTTCACAATGCTGGTGACCTGGTACTCACTCCCCAACACTGCCTGCAACTGCTGGCCCATACCTCTATCGTGGGAACTACCTAGCAGCAGAACCTTCTTTCTGCTAGACTTTGCAACTAACCTAGCGTCCTAATTGCTGAGAACTGCTGCAAGTTCCCTACATCTACAGCTACAGATCCTCTCCACTCCTCTGACAGTAGGACAAATCTATTGCATGTTGCAAAGTAAAACTGTCTGAATACCTCCTCTTCCTAGCTGCCTTCTTGCCAACTGCCAGCTCCCATACCCCACCACCCATCATCCTCCTCAACCTATCTAGTTCCTCCTTTGCGCATTGTAACTGCACCTGAAGGGCACAGATCTTACGCTCCTGCTCCCTATCAACTTGTTTCTGCTGCAGATTCTGCATTCCCTGGAGAGGATCTCACTAAAATGACCACTGGCTTCCCCACTGCATTCCCCCCAATGAAAATACTTCGAACAATTCCCACTACTCACAAACCTACGACAGGGCCCACACTTCTCACTCGTGGTAAAATTTTACAGTTACTGAAAAAAAAACTATACGTCTACGTTACCAAAGTTCAGTTACACCAGTAGAACTATTTAAGAACTAACAATAATGGTCTCGCAATTCTCTGCCCACTAAGAAAGCAGCTACTTGTATTAATACTACGACACCACAGCCAATACCAATACCAACAAAACTTCAGAAAATTATTAGCTAAAACCATAAAATTCAAATGGTGACTAAACAGTAAGCGAAGTTAAAACACTGAATGAAAATTTTACTGAAATATTTCACTGGAAACAATAATAAACGTCAGTTGAAAACCAAAGAACAGAATTTACTAAACGACATCAACGCACTGAAAACTCTAAAAAACACAGCGAGAAAACGATTACAGAAGTTTATTAAGTCGTTATTTGGCCACAAACGGCACGCAACACCGCTGAAATCTATTAAATTTAATAACTGTATAACAGAGCACAAATAAGTTTGTCAGTACTTAGCTTATAACCGCTACAGCTGCAGTGCACGCCGCAAAATGTAAACACACTACTGAGGCGCGAGGCTTAGACGAACGACGCAAGCAGACTCACAAATAATAGACCACTAGAGTCAATAACACAGGAAGAAAGACTGACATTAATGAAAATCCACTGATAAGTAACTTTTACGGGAAATATTAACACAAATAAACTTTAAAATAAGTAAATTAAGTCTAAAATTTTATAAAATACTAACGAGCTATTTCAACAGAAGTGCAGCAGATGTGACGTCACACCAAAGAATATGGGCTTTCGGGCGAGTCTCGTTTCAAATTGTATCGAGCGGATGAACGTGCACGGGTATTGAGACAACCTCATGAATCCATGGGCCCTGCATGTAAGCAGGGGGCTGTTCAGGCTGCTGGAGGCTCTGTAGTGGTGTCAGGCGTGTGTGCAGTGGGAGTGATGTGGGACCCCTGACACGTCTAGATACGACTCTGACATGTGACACGTACGTAAGCATCCTGTCTGATCATCTACATCCATTCACGTCCATTGTGCTTTCTGACAGAGTTGGGCAATTCCAGGACGACAATGTGACACCCCACACGTCCATAATTGCTACAGAGTGGCTCTAGGAAGACTCTCCTGAGTTTAAACACTTCCGCTGGCCACCAGAGTCCCCAGAAATGACCGTTATTGAGCATATCTGGGATGCCTTGGAACGTGCTGTTCAGAAGAGAACTCCATCCTTACGGATTTATGGAGAACCTTTTCGGATTCATGGAGTCAGTTCCGTCCAGCACTACTTCACACATTTGTTGTGTTGCATCCTGCCTAGTCGTCACATACGGGGTGCCTAGTGTAAGCAGGCTGTTTAGGTTTTTATGTTGGTAACGCCACGTTGTATGAAAATCACTGACTGCGCTGTGTGCAGTCTGTGGCTGGTTGGACTCACTGTTGAAATATTCGCTTGTGTAGTGTTGGGCAGTTGGATTTGAGCAGTGTGTAGCGTTGGACTTTTGGAAGTGAGCCGCCAGCAGTAGTGGATGTGGGGAGAGTTGCCAGATATTTGAGAGCGGACGATCCGGACGGCTGCCCGTCAGAAAAAGGAAATTTGTAAGACTGTATGTCATGAACTGATATGTACAGGGTGAGTCGCTTAAGACGTAACACGCCCTTTATTCCGGGGGCGATTACACGTATCGGCATGCGGTTTTCGGCGAATCATAGCGGACTATGGGGCACATACGTTGGTAGATGCACAATAATCACAACGTTTATATTGACCTAGATAATGAGGCAAGTACATGTTTTTTAAATGGGAAGCTGTACTTTTTTTTACCACCATTCGAACGCTCTGGAAAAGACGCGTATAGTGATGTAACACATGTTGCTATTGTGATTCAAAATTCGCTTAAAAGAGGGCGGATGAGGATTTACGTACGTAGCGTAGGCCGTGCGCGGCAGCTCGGCCTGCGGGTCGCGCGGCGCGAGGCGTGCTTACGGCCTGCAGCCGCTTCCGACCGCCTCCACCTTCAATCGTACAATATTTCGCAGCGTCTTTTAAGGGAAGCTTGAATCACAATAGCAACATGCGTTACATCACTATACGCGTCTTTTCCAGAGCGTTCGGATAATGGTAAAAAAAAGTATAGCGACCCATTTAAAAAACATGTACTTGCCTCATTATCTAGGTCAATATACACGTTGTGATTATTGTGCATGTAGCAAAGTATGTGCCCCATAGTCGGCTATGATTCGCCGAACACCGCTTGTCGATACGTGCAATCGCCAACGGAATAATGGGGGTGTTAACGTCTTACGCGACTCACCCTGTATATTATGACTTTTGAACACTATTAAGGTAAATACATTTTTTGTTCTTTATCAAGATCTTTTATTTGATAACTATGCCTATCAGTAGTTAGTGCCTTCAGTAGTTAGAATCTTTTATTTAGCTGGCAGTATTGGCGCTCGCTGTATTGCAGTAGTTCGACTAACTAAGATTTTTGTGAGGTAAGTGATTCACGAAAGGTGTAGGTTATTGTTAGTCAGGGCCATTCTTTTGTAGGGATTATTGAAAGTCAGACGGCGGTGTGCTAAAAAATATTGTGTGTCAGTTCAGTGACGATAAGAATAAGTAAAGAGAGAACTTCATTATAAAGGATGACAGCCAAAACAGTTGCAGGATAAAGATTTATTAAAATTCTTGACCAAGGTTTCGGTATATATAAATGTACCTTCATCAGAAGTAAAAAAATCCTGAACAGGAAGACACTTTCATTAGCAAAACCTTTGCATCGGAAATGAGAAACACTAAAGCTTAATAACAGTGAAATTACCAGAGTAATACAGGCACAAAATCTTTTAGTTACTTACTAAAATTACATCATGCTGTAAGTAGTCTGTTTAGATTTTTATATTGGTAATGCCACGCAGCGCTCTGTATGAAAATCACTGGCTGTGCTGTGTGCAGTCTGTGGCTAGTTTGCATTGTTGTCTGCCATTGTAGAGGGGCAGCTGGATGTTAACAGCGCGTAGCGTTTGGCAGTTGGAGGTGAGCCGCCAGCAGTGGTGGATGTGAGGAAAGAGATGGCGAAGTTTTGTAATTTGTCATGAACTGATATATATATATTATGACTATTAAGGTAAATACATTGTTTGTTCTCTATTAATATCTTTCATTTGCTAACTATCCCTATCAGTAGTTAGTGCCTTCCATAGTTTGAATCTTTTATTTACCTGGCAGTAGTGGCGCTCGCTGTATTGCAGTAGTTCGACTAACTAAGATTTTTGTGAGGTAAGTGATTCACGAAAGGTGTAGGTTATTGTTAGTCAGGGCCATTCTTTTGTAGGGATTATTGAAAGTCAGACGGCGGTGTGCTAAAAAATATTGTGTGTCAGTTCAGTGACGATAAGAATAAGTAAAGAGAGAACTTCATTATAAAGGATGACAGCCAAAACAGTTGCAGGATAAAGATTTATTAAAATTCTTGACCAAGGTTTCGGTATATATAAATGTACCTTCATCAGAAGTAAAAAAATCCTGAACAGGAAGACACTTTCATTAGCAAAACCTTTGCATCGGAAATGAGAAACACTAAAGCTTAATAACAGTGAAATTACCAGAGTAATACAGGCACAAAATCTTTTAGTTACTTACTAAAATTACATCATGCTGTAAGTAGTCTGTTTAGATTTTTATATTGGTAATGCCACGCAGCGCTCTGTATGAAAATCACTGGCTGTGCTGTGTGCAGTCTGTGGCTAGTTTGCATTGTTGTCTGCCATTGTAGAGGGGCAGCTGGATGTTAACAGCGCGTAGCGTTTGGCAGTTGGAGGTGAGCCGCCAGCAGTGGTGGATGTGAGGAAAGAGATGGCGAAGTTTTGTAATTTGTCATGAACTGATATATATATATTATGACTATTAAGGTAAATACATTGTTTGTTCTCTATTAATATCTTTCATTTGCTAACTATCCCTATCAGTAGTTAGTGCCTTCCATAGTTTGAATCTTTTATTTACCTGGCAGTAGTGGCGCTCGCTGTATTGCAGTAGTTCGAGTAATGAAGATTTTTGTGAGGTAAGTGATTTCTGAAAGGTATAGTTTAATGTTACTCAGGGCCATTCTTTTGCAGGGATCTTTGATAGTCAGATTGCGTTGCGCTAAAAAATATTGTGTGTCAGTTTAAGCACAGTCATGTATAAATTTTTCTAAGGGGACGTTTCATATGTCGACCCTTAGCCTAGGATACCTCACTGGAATCTTCTGATTTTTTCTTGTAGTTTGTGTATTTAGTGTAGCTTTTGTTTATTGCTAGCGCGTAATTATAGAGAGAATTTCCTTTGTAGTTGCAGTCTTTCATTGTTGTACAGTAAAACAGTTGTGACATGCATGTAGATTTGCACCAAGTATTTAAGTAGACATTATTTCCATTTCTATGTTAATGTGTTATCTTATTTTACTCTTCAAATTGTGCTTTTCTGTGTTATCGTGTGAAATATTGTGATAATAATGGCGTGTGAAAAACGTAACACTAGGCTCCAAAGTAAACTGAGAAATAATAGTGACGACGAGCGTAGCTTATCAGCGCCGCCGAGTAATGAATTTACTAATGTTCAAAGTAGTAATTTGGTAACTGTGCATAGGGAAATGGAGCGGGCGTCAAATAATGGTGTAGACAGTGAAACAGGTAGTGAACAGGGAAGCATTATCGATCAATCGGTCGGCAACAGCTCGCCTCAGGAATCGGGAATGATAGAACACAATATTGCAAATGCTGTAGACTCAGATTTTGGGTTCTCACCGTTTTTTCAAATGAGTCAAGACACATTTTCCGCTTGTCAAAATGTGAATGATGCCGGTGCAAATTCACTGCCGAAAAGCACTGAGGAACATGTTTCAGACACCAATGCATTGTTATTACAATTAATACAACAAATGGGACAAACACAGCAAAAGCTTCAAAAGTTAGACACAATGGAACAAAATCAGAGAAAAACACAGCAAAAGCTTCAAAAGTTAGACACAATGGAACAAAATCTTCAAAAGTTAGACACAACGGAACAAAATCTTCAAAAGTTAGACACCACACTTGCACAAACATGTGAAGATTTAACCACTGAGTTACATAACATCGAATCGAAATGTCAAAAGGTCTGTAATGACGTAAAAACACAAATTTGTGAGCATTTCCAACCTATTTTTTCGCTTCATGAAAATGCATTACAGAATCACGAAAAGAACTGCAAACTATTGTTCATGAAAATCATGAGACCCTGCAAGCTAAAATTGACTCAGTTGCATCTACTGATTCGGTTACGCAACTTGCAAAAACTCAGGAAAACTTAAAGGACACAGTAGATACCCTGAAAATTGGTTCAGACAGACACATGGAGGAAATAAGTACACTATCGGAGAAAGTAGCCGAACTTTCGGATCAGGTCACTAACTTATCTACAAAGGTAGACGATGATCTGAATGACACAAGACCGTAGCCTTCACTGACACAGAAGAGTATGAACAAATAAGAAAATTCAAACAAAATCAAAATCAAATCAATACACAGTACAAAAGAGAAATCCGGGAAGTACAAGATCAGCTGACACAGGTAATACAAGAATTACGTATTTCAGAGAACACTCGCGCTCCAATAGAGGGACATAGAAATACGGAACAGCCACAAAATAATAACACAGGGCATTTCGGAAGTTACGAAAGGAATTGGCAAGGTACACCGAATTTTGAGATGGAACCGCCGACACGGCGTAACAATGACCGATATGCTACTCGCCGACACGATGATTTTGACTATAAGCTGTTCATTACTACACGTAAATTCAAAACATTTAAGAATTCTGCCAACGACATTCATCCACAAGCGTGGCTCCATCAATTCTCTCATTGTTTCCCTCCCAACTGGTCATTGGAGCACAGATTAGAATTTATGTGCGGCTACTTGGAGAATGAACCAGCTGTAAGAATGCGATCGGTCATTCACGATTGTCACAGTGAAGGAGAATTTTATCATGTCTTCCTCTCAGCGTATTGGTCTCAAGCTACACAAGACCGAGTAAAACATAGCATCATGATGATGAAGCACTTTGAACAATCTGTATTTTCCAGTCTTGTCAAATATTTTGGAGACATGTTGCACAAGAATCAGTACCTGTCAAACCCATACAGCCCCTCAGAACTCATCCGCATTTGCTTAATCAAACTGCCTGAACATTTACGGCATATTATTTTGGCAGGATGTTGCAAAGACGACATTGAAGCCTTTCAGGGAAACTTACAAGAATTAGAAATTGACACAGACAGTCGTGGGATGCGAAAACAGGAAAACAATCACTACAGGTCACATCCGTCACAATTCCGTGACGACAGAAACAATAAATGGCCACGACAAGCCTATTCTTACAACGTAAATCGTGACCAAAACAGACACCACCCGTATGACAACCACTGGCAGAGTAATAGTTACAGAGAAAGATCGCATTTCCGTAGTAATGAATATGACAGAGACAATCATAGAAACAGACAATATGGGAACCAAAACAATTATTATCAAGGGAGACAGAATAACTTTAGACGCAATAGTCCAGCGCGCAGTTACGATTCAGGGAGAAATTCTCCACCATGTGACCGACAAGAAAGAAACTATCGAATCTACCGACATGACGACAGACGATATGATCGTAACGACAGACCTGAATTGCATCAGAACTGGCGAGATTTAAACAGAGCAGAGCACTCTCGGCAAGGCGAATTTGTGGAAGTTAGGTCTCCAAATCCCAGTAACGACGCGCGTCAACAAAGAAACAGACAATGACTCACATCGCAGGCAGCCACTTGCGCCCGCTGGCTCAGGGAAAAATAACATTGACGCTAACGTTGAGCAAAATTCCAGTATTCTTTACGGACGAATACCGCATGATAATTGCATTCAAGTTGAAACTCTGCGTACTGAGAAGAGCAAAGGGTTGCACCACATCTCACATGTAAAACCGTTTATTGAAAGATAATCTGCTTTTTAACTTTGTCTTTGCCATAAAACGTTTCACTTCACATTTCTAGTATGCTTTGTCACACTTAGAAACTGTTACCATGCAACAATGTTTAAAGTTAAATATCCAGTCAAGAACCAAGAGAACTTATTCAAATAGAAATTACGAATGCATTGTTATTGCGAACAGACGACACAGTGTTATTGTGTGTGTACATTCTTGCTTGTTAGTTGCACGATTACGTAACGACTATAAGGCTCACATACTTAGAACATATCTGGTACTGCTAATGAGATTCTAATGCAATATTTTGGTTTACTTGAAAATACGTTCTGGATTTAAAGTACTTTCTGTGAGATACCAGATGACACAGTGGTTAGTTTATGTGACAGCTACACGATTATATCACGACGCTACTAATGAGTGACAATTTACAATGTTGCTTTTGCGGTGTATCTGTTTTATATCTGCACAGTTTTTCTGAATTCTTCTGGAAAGCAAAACATGTTTTATTAGTAACTTTTGTGGTATAGCTACAAGGAGACAGTCTTTTCCATAGCACAACAATATGTTACAGCACAGTACTTTCATCATCACAACAATAAGCGTAATAACTAAGATATCTCTACGCCAAGCATTTCACTTTTGTTTATCATGAGGTAAGTACATTGACTTCTGCAGAACTTAGCTTTCGGAGGAAAATAACTACGACACTTCCACAGAGATTATCTTACAGCAAGACGCACATTTAGTGCTACAGGACACGCATTTGAGTGATTAAATTTTTTCTTAAGTCATTTATTTTTAAAGATATTTGAAGTACAATGATACAAAGGTTTTGCGTAATACATTTCATTTCATTCTTGTAATCTGTAACACCTGAGGTTATAATTACATTAATCCTCAGGGGGGTACATGCTTACTTTGTGTACCATGTGTTTGGTAAGCACAAGGAACCCTAGCTAATATGGTATTTGCTTATACAATTTTACACATTGGTACCATATTTCTCTAAAACATTAATTACACAGCTATCTGATCATTTAACTGAGAGATAAACATGTTTTTTACTACGTCAGTGACACATGTTTACGTAATTACACCGTTGGGTAACTTCACACTTACGAAATTGTATTTTGTCTGTACTGTGTGAACTCTTCATATTTTTTCGGAACCATTGTGATACTATGAGAGCTTTGAATGATGTATTTGGTATGAGATCATCATTTTAAAGTATGTTTGAGGTAGATGACACTATTGAAATGAGCAGAGAATTTTCTTTAGGTTTTGAAATTATTGCAGAAACCTACGACGTTTTTGAGATTTGACTGAGGTGTTATGATGTTATTTTTACGACGACGATGTGTATTATGCTGCTGAGGTATGTTTATGATTAATAGGCTGAGGCTATATGAGTTATTTGATTATGCTTCATATTTATAATGATGAAATATGGAAGAGTGTCGATGAATACGTATATGTGTAATAAGGTAAGGAGTAATGAATAGTGGGTAGGGACTCTTGACTTGTGAAAAAGGATGTTGGAAACCAAGAATCGTACTTTAAGAGTTATGAAATGTGTGTAAATGCTTGAATGTATCACAATGCCGGCGAAAATTTTTTGGACACTGTTATATTCTAAGATTTTGTTTCTACACATTTGCAACGTAAATTCTCGACCTGTGAAATTTTTATATGAGACTGTCACTGTAGCGGAAACTGCTGTCGTAAATATTTCCGTAAGAAAGTTAAGTGACCACCTGCACGTGCGTCGTCGGCACACAGCTGTGTCAGACACCTGGAGAACAAGCCATTAGGGTGTGCCTTTCCAGAAGCACAGGTGGAAAAAAAAGGGAGGCCATTATCCTCGCTATTGACATTTACTTGTTGAAAGCATACTGTGGAGCTTGTAATTTATGATATTTACTGAAATGCCTAATGAAATGACGAGAAATATTTTTACATCTGCACACCTGATTACGACAAGCGTCTTTCTACGAGAGTTGAGAGAATTTCTACTAACTTATGAAATGTCACATGACTATTGAATGATATTTTTATGCTTTGCTTTTCGTAGTTGCTTATTTCATTTGATATCTGGTTTCCAGCTGTGTTGCAGTATTGCTTTTATAAAATAAAATGCATTTGCTAATGTGAACACTTTCTGTCAACAGATCTATTATATAATAATGTTGTAATCCATATTCTTTAAAAAAGGAGCACTTGGAAAGGAAAGAACAATAAGAAGGGACTAGTAACAGTAACTGGACACATAATTTTCTTTTCAAGTACATGGTAATATTTTTTTTACAATAAGTTGTTGTGGTGCACCACTTTAATTACATAGACATTAAGATGTGAATATACATTTTCCTTTTCTGCATTGTTGTTTTTACTGTAATATTTTTTCTGCTTGAGCTATGTCATGTTTAGGTATAAGTTACTGCTGTTTGCCAGGCATAGTGTTACTGAATTTGACTTTGTGTTACTCTTCTAAGCTAGTTTTCCTTGTTTGCTGCACATTGCCTTAGATTAGTTGTAATATTACCATTGCTTTCCTAATTTCTTAATGCTGCTTGCTTCGCAAATCTGCGTTTTTTTCATTGCTGTTTATATTAATTGTTTTATGTGATGCTGCATTGACTCGTCCCTTAGTTTAGCATCTGAGCTCAGTAGATTTAAGTTAGCTTAAGAGGGGGTAGGCTATATAAGAGAATGAGTTGCGATGAATTGGAAGAAATGCATTGAGAAGTTATACGAAAAAAGTACAGAAAGCAGGTATAGATAGGACTTTTTGAGAATAATGATGAATGAAGGGAGATCTCCAAGAAGCAAAGAAAGTTTTGTTTGCCAAATACTGCAGTAAAACAAACCCTGTCCTTTCCTTGTGTTATCCCACTATATGTTTGTGTACCCTTGTGTATTTGTTTTCTTCCTGTCTCTGTGTAGTTTCATAGAATTTTTTCTTCTTCTAATACTAAGCTACATTCACTATGATGAGGAATACTGTTATCCTCAAACATAATTGGCATTAATAATATGTTATTTACTTTGTAAAGATGTTGAGACATTATTTATTCTGTTTTGTTGCTCATATGTGAAGGTGATGTTTCAAAAGTTATTTTGATCTTTTATGTATCTACTTATCTCATAATTCCTGTAACATTGATGTATATGTTTATTTCTATTCTGTTGTAAAGCCTGTACTACAAATGTTATCTGTATTGTTATGTTCTTTAATGATGTATTTTGTACCTTTGTAATTGTATTCTTATGTTCTAAAGTTGTAATTGACACCAGTTCATCATATTATTAACTTGTAAGTTCCATTTCACTGCACACGTTTCTGTTGGTCATAGTATATGGACAATATGTGAGAAGTAGGGACTGTTAGTGTTTGCACGTGTGGGACTGGATAACAGCATTGCTGGTTCTAAGGACAATTCCAAAAACTTTGTGAGTGCACAAGTGGTGGTTATGGACTTGCTATATTATCTGCAAGACTCTTCAATGGTGATTTTGCACCTGCACAGTCACAACAGATGGCTGGTGGCCATCTCTACAAGGACTACAGTGGGTCTGCATCTTTGATGGCCCACCAATACCATTATTTCTACAAGGACTGCAGTCGGTCTGCACCTCTGGTGGCCCACCAATACTACAATCTCTACCAGGACTACAGTGGGTCTACTCTGTGATGACCTACCTACCAATATTCTTCAAAACTTCGACTGACTCTGCTGTGGGTTTGCTCTGTTGTGGCCCATTACCTGTCAGCATGTCAAGAGTCAGCACTGTCTTTCTGTTGGTAGGACAACACTATTTCTTCAAGACTGCATGGACATCCACTACTTCCGTGTGCATTGTTTTTTACTGCTCAGACTTTGATAAAAGAAACGGCAGTTTTACCGTGATGAGTGATCAGGACTGTCTTTATGGACTGTGAGAAAATTTTAGCTTTTGACCGACATTGTATAAATAAGTGTGTGCATTTGATATCTTTGTTATTGTAATTATGAAAAATTTTTTCAAATCATTATTGGCCACTGCCCAAAAATATTTTGTAAAATTTTTTGTGGGGAGCATGGGGGCTATGTAAGTAGGCTGTTTAGATTTTTATATTGGTAATGCCACGTAGCGCTCTGTATGAAAATCACTGGCTGTGCTGTGTGCAGTCTGTTGCTAGTTTGCGTTGTTGTCTGCCATTGTAGAGGGGCAGCTGGATGTTAACAGCGTGTAGCGTTGGGCAGTTGGAGGTGAGCCGCCAGCAGTGGTGGATGTGAGGAGAGAGATGGCGGAGTTTTGTAATTTGTCATGAACTGATATATATATTATGACTATTAAGGTAAATACATTGTTTGTTCTCTATTAATATCTTTCATTTGCTAACTATCCCTATCAGTAGTTAGTGCCTTCCATAGTTTGAATCTTTTATTTACCTGGCAGTAGTGGCGCTTGCTGTATTGCAGTAGTTCGAGTAATGAAGATTTTCGTGAGGTAAGCGATTTCTGAAAGGTATAGTTTAATGTTACTCAGGGCCATTCTTTTGCAGGGATCTTTGATAGTCAGATTGCGTTGCGCTAAAAAATGTTGTGTGTCAGTTTAAGCACAGTCATGTATAAATTTTTCTAAGGGGACGTTTCAATGCAATGGAGATTAATAAAACAATTGTGCCAAAGGCGTCGTCAATAATTAAGACATCTTCTCCATTTGTACAATACGATTATGGGCACAGGGTCAATGCGAACAGTTTAGCACCAGTACTTCGCCTATGAACTATCGAGACAAGAGTGTGAAAGCACTAGGGGAGATGGTTTCGCCGAGAGAGGGCACTTGTGGTATGTGCCAGACACTCGCACATATTAAAATCCATGGATGCATACATAAGCGCATCGAAATTATTAAAAGTTGTGCTAATTCGAACCTTCTGTCTTAATAAATAAAACATATCAGACCATTTAAAAACATTTATGTAAAATATAAAATATGGAACCAGTTTACCTGTGTCCTAGTGTCACACAGATGAAGCTTGCGCTACTGACACATCTAACGAGAGAGGGCATTAGTGTTGTACAAATGGAGAAGATGTCTTAATTATTGATGACGCCTTTGGCACAATTGTTTTATTAATCTCCATTGCATGATGTAATTTTAGTAAGTAACTAAAAGATTTTGTGCCTGTATTACTCTGGTAATTTCACTGTTACTTAAGCTTTACTGTTTCTCATTTCTGATGCTAAGGTTTTACTAATGAAAGTGTCTTCCTGTTCAGGATTTTTTACTTCTGATGAAGGTATATTTATACAGGGTGTTACAAAAAGGTAGGGCCAAACTTTCAGGAAACATTCCTCACACACAAAGAAAGAAAATATGTTACGTGGACATGTGTCCGGAAACGCTTACTTTCCATGTTAGAGCTCATTTTATTACTTCTCTTCAAATCACATTAATCATGCAGTGGAAACACACAGCAACAGAACGTACCAGCGTGACTGTAAGCACTTTGTTACAGGAAATGTTCAAAATGTCCTCCGTTAGCGAGGATACATGCATCCACCCTCCGTCGCACGGAATCCCTGATACGCCGGTGCAGCCCTGGAGAATGGCGTATTGTATCACAGCCGTCCACAATACGAGCGCGAAGAGTCTCTACATTTGGTACCGGGGTTGCGTAGACAAGAGCTTTCAAATACCCCCATAAATGAAAGTCAAGAAGGTTGAGGTCAGGAGAGCGTGGAGGCCACGGAATTGGTCCGCCTCTACCAATCCATCGGTCACCGAATCTGTTGTTCAGAAGCGTACGAACACTTCGATTGAAATGCGCAGGAGCTTGATGCTAGTACTGTAGAGCAATGAGTCGCATGTCAACACAAGCACCGAAGTCAACATCACCTTCCTTCAATTGGGCCAACTGGCGGTGAATCGAGGAAGTACAGTACATACTGACGAAACTAAAATGAAACTAACATGGAAATTAAGCGTTTCCGGACACATGTCCACATGACATCTTTTCTTTATTTGTGTGTGAGGAATGTTTCCTGAAAGTTTGGCCGTACCTTTTTGTAACACCCTGTATACACCGAAACCTTGGTCAAGAATTTTAATAAATCTTTATCCTGCAACTGTTTTGGCTGTCATCCTTTATCGTGAAGAATTTCAACAGTTGCTGTTTCAGCCATGTTTAAAATCTTGAAAGAGAGAACTGTCTGAGTACGTTCAGTTACTCAGCTGTTTGAGTATCAAATAACGTAGAGTTTTTCCAGCAATGTCATTCTCAATTTTGAAAGGGGAAGTTTCACTAGGAAACCTGCTTTCTCTGATCGCTAGACGACAATTCAAGGAAAGCGTATTAATGAGTTTTATTACAAGTGAATCAGTAACAATACATAACTTTGAGAATGACATAGATCTATCACGAGCAAAGGGCGATATGTTCAAATGGCTCTGAGCACTATGGGACTCAACATCTATGGTCATGAGTCCCCTAGAACTTAGAACTACTTAAACCTAACTAACCTAAGGACGTCACACAACACCCGTCATCACGAGGCAGAGAAAATCCCTGACCCCGCCGGGAAGCGAACCCAGAACGCTACCGCACGACCACGAGCTGCGGACAGGGCGACATGTAGTATGACCGATGTCCTTCAGTACTCGTAGAGCTGGGCCGCGGCCGGCCGCGTGACAGTCCCCCCCCTGGGGGGGGGGGGGGGGGCGGCCAGCTGGCGCCGCCTCGCAGCCCTCTCTGCTCTGAAGGGCCGGCGCTTCACTACGCCGGAACAAGTCGATCCACGCCACGTCGTGTCGCGGCACTTCCGCGTGCTCGCTGTAGGGCTAGACGATATTTCGTAGGTGTCCCAGTTTCTCTGACTCTTCAGTGCAGCTTCCGAAGAAGGATACCCGAAGCCAGCACAGCAGCCTTGTCGCAGTTGTAACACTGGCTGCCACCATATCGCCGAGGCTCGGGGGGTTACTGGGCTGGGCTGGCAGTTGTAGCGGTAGGCGCTTCGGTCTGCAGAGGCTGCTGGCGACCGGGGTCCACTCAGGCCTTGTGAGGCCTGTTTTAACACAAATAATACGTTTCCCGTTATTGATCAACAGTTTTGCCTGCCGACAATCCAAGCTGCGAGAACGTGGTGCAAAATCTGACGGCGAGAAAGTAACTTGAAAATTCCTATCTCGTCCCCTGTCCATTTATACGAGGGCATTTCGAAAAGTAAAGATACAATGGCTCACAGTCCTTAAATACGACATTTATTTAGAAAACGTCAGTTACATCTTATTAACTGGATTATTTGTTATTTTTCGACATAATCACCCCCGTTATCCAAACATTTGTTAAGTCGCTGCACAAGCGTTTGTATCCCACAGTCATAGAAGGTTGCCGCCTGTTGTCGGAACCACATTTCAACTTCATCTTTGATCTCTTCATCGTCGTGGAATGATTTTCCACCCAGGTGTGACTTCAGCTAACGGAAGACACGGAAGTCGGTGGGCGCAACGTTCGGGCTGTATGGCGGATGGTCCAATGCGTCCCGTTTGAATTGTGTGAGTAGTGCTCTGGTTACGAGCGCTGTGTGAGGCCGAGCGTCGTCACGAAGCAAGCGGACTCCACTCGTCAGCATTCCCCTGCGTTTGTCTTGGATTGCCCTTCGAAGACGTTTGAAAGTCTGGCAATATGCAGCAGCATTATTGTCGTTCCAGGAATCATAAATTCCAACAGAGGAATGCGTTGTCTGTCCTGAAAAACAGGAGCCACGATTTTCTTCACTGAAATCGACGTTTTGCATTTCTTGGCTTTTGGTGAATTCGAATGGCGCATTGATTGTTGCTCGGATTTAGGTGTGTGGTGATAAACCCGCGTCTCGTCACCTGTCACAGTGTGGTCAAGGAACTCGTCACCTGCTTCAGCATAGCGTGTGAGGAAGTCGAATGCAAAGCCCATCCTTTTCTTTATGTGTTCTTCCATTAACAGTTTCGGAACCCAGCGTGCACATAATTTCCTGTACTCTAGCTTGACAGTCACAACGTCATAAAGAGTTGTCATTGACACGTCTGTCTATGTGAGATGTCTATTCGCACGAATTGCTTCCTCAGCTCTCCGAACAAGGGCATCAGAGATCACATATGGCCGACCTGTTCTTTGTTCGTCACGAACATCGGTCCTACCTTCAGAGAAATAACTATACCATTTCGTTACATTTTCTCGATTCATAATGTTCCCATAAACAGAAACAATTTCTTTGTGAATATCTGCTGGTCGCTCACCTTTTGCATGAAGAAAACGTATGACAGAGCGCAATTCGAATTTGGCGGGATTCTGAATCGGCGAAGCCATTTTCAACACGACCTATTCCAACGAGAAGCAACGTTCAACTGCCGAACGACCGCGAGGAGAAAGCTAACGGTTCAAGGTTGACATCAGTGTTGCCAACTTGCTCGCCAAAACTCTTCTGTTCCTCTGGCGTACGGTGTATCTTCACTTTCCGAAATACCTTCGTAATGACAAGGATACTGCCTGAGTTCAACAATTTTGAATCATCAAACAGTTAAACTGACAAATTGGTCCTGGGAAAAACTCCAAGTTCCCTTTTCTTATTATTAAATATTGGCTCAACTGTTGCACAATGGAGACACCGTAAGATTGCTCTTGTCTCGAAAACGAGGCGCATTTGCTGAGCTGCAGCTAACTGCTGAGATGCGCTCTCTTTTTAAAAAGGCGAAGCACACTTGGTTCGTAACAAATCAGAATACGTAAAAAAGGATAACTCGTATTCTGGCATGGACTTTGGATGCGGACAATGACTTGAGACAAATTGTAAAATCAGATGAAATTAGTTTTATGATTAGAAATGTTCTGTATTGAAAAATGGTCTCTTTCTTTGCATCACAAACGAGTGGACATACGTAAGCAGTCTTTGACAGCGAGTCAGATCTTTTGAAAAATGCGACTCGTAAAAGTCACGTTGAATATTCTAATTGAAAATTATGCATGGCTCTTTATCTTTCCCTATAGTCCGGATATCTGAACCAAGAATACGTAACTACACGTTGCCGCAATGAAGTACGAAATCTGAAATCAGTTATAAAACTTTGAACACAGCTGCTAAGGTTCAGTAACTGTGTCAGAATTATATAAGTCAAAACTGACCAGGTTTCGACGCTACTTTGAGCGTCGTCTTCAGAATTAAACTAACTGTTCTAAAACATAATAGGTATATAGGACGTTAATAAACTAAAGTGTGTACTGACTGGAAAGAGATGCAGTACTTACAAGTCACATTCTAAAAAAATCTAAGCTCGAAAGGCGACGTCCTGAAAAGTTGTAAATAAGATGGCGAGCCGCTAAGTGCTGCTCGTACCTGAGTGAACACGGGTTGCAACAAGACTGACGTGCCCACGTTTGAAAGTGTGGGTAAGTAAACAAGGTGTTGCTACGAACGCTATCTAGTAGCCGCAGAAACAACTAGGCTACTGTACATTCAAAATTAGACACATGAAATTGTGATGCAGCTGAGTCAGGCATAACGTAAGCACTAATAATAATAGGATGAAGTTACATATTTATCTGCTTTAAACAGAGATACATTTTGTAACGTAAGAAAACGTCAGTTGTGACATACAAGAAAACAGCAAAGACGTAACGGGAAAATAACATTTCGGCAAACTGCATGAGGAAATCTGAATCAAAGATCAAGCAACGGCTTTATACAGTCGAAAACATTTTTATTTCGCAGGCCATCATGACGAGATAGATATTTGAAAGTCTCCAATTCCTGTAAAACATCTAACCTACGCCCCTTCTTTTCGGTATGCAGAATATTGACATCGCATATGGCTTTAGGTACGTGTCCAGTAATTAAGAGATGATTGGCAAAGGATGAATTTAGGGGACTGGTGCCGTTCTTTCTCAAAAGATGTTCTTTACATCTGATGGTAAAAGCACGTCCAGTTCGCCCTATATAGTAGGAGGAGCAGGTATCGCAGATGATCTTATAAACGCCAGAACTTTCTGTAGGGGAGCGAACGGATTTCAAATTATGAATGAAGTTTCTCTTCAGATTGTTATTAGTGGAGAAGACTACATTGCAGTTCTATTTGTTGAGAAGCATGCGCTGAATCTGATAGGAAATGGGTCCTGTGAAAGGAACAGAGAAACCTTTCTTTGGAAATGGGTCCTGTGAAAGGAACAGAGAAACCTTTCTTTGGGATGACTTCAGTGCGCGAGGTGTTGAGCGTAGTAGTTGCTGCAGTTTTCTTCTTATCGTCCACTATGTTAGGCGTATGTTCATTATTGACTGCTATGGTTTTAAGTAAATTAATCTCCTCATTAAACGTTTCTGTTGAAAGTGGTATAGAGGTGGCTCGGTGGACGGCACAGTGAAAAAAGGCCATTTTTTTTGAGACTGTGGATGAAAAGAGGAAGCAGGCACGATTTGGTCAGTATACGTTTCTTTTCGAAAAATATTGAAAATGATGTTATTGTCTCCTGTTGTAAGCGTCAAGTCTAAATAATGTAATTGTCGGTTTTCGTTTTCGAGTTCAATAGTGAAAGAAATTTTTTGATGGAGGTAGTTAAAATAGGTCTTACAATAGAAGACAATAAGATCAGTTTCAGTATTTTTCTAAATACAACTGCAGCTCTACCACCCAGTCTGCACTACCCACGACACACCACCGCCGCCCTTAAACGTTCATCACATAAAAATACTAGAGAAATGCCCACGAAATTATGTGCAGCTCCCTGTCAGCCTCTGAGCAGGATGATACGGCGGTCGGTCGGTGCCGTTGGGCCTTCCGATGCGGTGAAATATTTGCAAATGTAAGCTGTACCTGACTCCTTTTGCCCCGAGTCATTGTGTAAGCTAATTTCACAGAAACTGTAAGCTTTTAAAATAAAATATCATATGGGTTGAGATCAATGGGATTCTTGGCATCAACACCGATTTTCTCTTTACTTTACCAGTTAAAATTATTGCTTCATTAATGAAGTAATTGTTCAACACATAATCTTAGGTAATTTGGTTGAGTTAATATTGCGTATCAGTATTATTGGCTGTAGAATTTTCAGTTTGTGTGGATGGAGAGGCATACTGGACGTGTTTAATTAGTTCAAATTTTCGGTTGGAAGGCTGACACTTTCTTCTCGATCCTTTATTGTATGTGTCGGTCTATATATTATTTCTGCTCCTGTAATCATCTTCTGTATTTGCTGATTTATTTGTTGCACTACGTCATTCCTTGCTGTTAAAATTGTTTGCTCAAGCAAACAGTCTTTATTTAAGTATTTCATATCTGTCAATGGCTACACTTCATCAACAAGCTGTTGCTAGGCTTCTACCACATTGCACAATTCTTGTGTTGGATCCTGATAACCTGCCATTGCAGCAGCGGTAACCGATGTAACAACTGCGTCATACTTTTGTTACCGACCGCAGTGCCGTATTCTGCCTGTATTTGAATATGCTGGCCTGTACCAGTTTCAGTGCATTAAACGTTAACAGCTCTCACAGCAGAGGCCCGTGACGTACGTCGTGTGATTCATGCTTCGGGAGAGGTCAGCTGTGCGGGAACCGTTACTTTCGTGCAAGACGGGGCAGCGGCTCATGTCGCTCGCCCAGTGAAAGATCTGCTTAGTGCAGGCTGTCGCCAACCATTTCTCTCCCGAACTTCTTCAGATGCATGGCCTGTAAGATCATGTGATCTGAATTCCTTTGACTTTCTGCCATGGGGGTCTGTACTGTACAGGTACACGCTGCTCAGATTCCACCGGAATTGCTGCGAGAAACTGGTGATCAAGTCTTTTAACGGAAGCAGCATCTCGTCCACGTCTCCTGTGTACATACTGAACAAATTGTGTAACTGGCAGTTAATAACAAAATCAACATTATGCCTGTCTCATTTGTTTCACCTTTTGTGCCCACGTCGCCTTCCTAATCTATTATATAGGGAAACATTTCTATATGTCTTACATGTGGGGTCCCACAAGTTTCCATTTTAGGGCCCTTACTTTTTCTTGTGTATATCAATGATCTTTCATCAGTAACATTACCAGAAGCCAAGTTCGTTTTGTTTTCCAATGGTACAAACATTGGAATAGATACCAAATCAAGTGTAGTCTTAGAAAGGTCAGCTAATAAAATATTTGTGGACATTAATCACTGGTTCCTAACCAATTCCTTGTCACTAAAGTTTGAAAAAACACACTACATGCAGTTCAGAACTTATAAGGGGTGTCCCACGAGTATATGCCTAAAATACGGTGACAAGCAGATAGAAGAAGTGGACAGTGTTAAATTCTTGGGATTACAACTTGATAATTAATTCATGTGGGAGCAGCACACCAGAGAACTGCTGAAGCGTCTGAACAAATCTCTATTTGCAATGCGAATTCTGTCAGACATAGGGGATATAAAAATGAAAAAGCTGGCATACTATGCTTACTTTCATTCCATAATGTCATATGGGATTATTTTTTGGGGCAATTCATCAAGCCAAGCTAAAGTTATCCGGGCACAAAAACGTGCAGTCAGACTTACATGTGGTGTGAACTCAAGAACATCATGCAGAAGCCTGTTTAGGGAACTAGGGATACTAACTACTGCTTCCTAATATATTTATTCCTTAATGAAATTTGTCATTAAAAATATATCACTTTTTCAAACCAACAGCTCATTTCATGGAATCAATCCTAGAAATAAGAATAATCTTCACAAGGATTTAAAGGCACTTAGTCTTGTACAAAAAGGTGTGCATTATTCAGGAACACAGATTTTCAATGACTTGTCAGAAACCAGTGAAATTCAGTTTATGAGAAGCCTAAAGGATTTATTGGCGGCCAAATTCTTCTACTCCATATAAGTACAATTCAACTTCTGCACCAGTTCAGTGCAGTAATGTGCTCATTGTAAATAAGTATTTAGTAGTTGTATTACACGTTTATTACCTTATAAATAAATAAAAAAACTTTTTTATTTTAAATTCAGTGCATTAGTATTTGTAACAGGATTCTTTCATATAGCGTTCATTAAAAAATGACGACCATGCCACTTGGGACCTGTGGAATGGTACATTAGCTTATTTGTTTGAGTTGTAAATATTTGTCATGTATTGTTGTTTTTCTGACATGTTCTACATCGTGGAGAACCTTCTCACTACGGATCAATTAATGAAAGTAAATGTAATCTAATCTAATCTAATCTTGCATTCGCGGCTCCTGATTTGCTCCTGGTGGCCGAAATTGGAACTAATTTTTTTCACAGTAAATCGATCCCACATTAACACAGTAGCATTTCATTTACAACTGTTGACTGTAGCTGACTCTTTAACTGAACAAAATCATTGTGCAGTTGCTTGCATTCACCAGTCATGTTTATGATGTGAAAATCCTCCAAGACAAGAAATAAAAAATTCAAACCGACACGTGCCAGTTTGATAACAACTAGATTTTGGGGGCTGCATTCACGGGAGTCAAATGTTGGCGCGCGCCGTTTCGGCAACACTCAGATTTTCAGTCTCGTATTCTCGACCGAAATCAGTAATGTCAACTAAAATTTAAATGCATCTTTAAATATTACTGTCTCTGTAAGTATTTTTGTTTCTTACTGAGCAGCAAATGTACAGCATTAAGAATCTTTTAATGTTTTCGGGTTCGACTGTTAGTTGGTAGATATATGTTCCTATAAAATATGGTTGAGAACCACGGGCCGCAATTTGATGAACACTGCGGCAGAGGTTTGTCTTCGGCGATCTGTGGCAGACTTTCAGGGTCCACGCAGAACACAGTGGGCGGCCAGTGCGCGGTTTTTGTCCTAAGCACTGGGTGAGTCCATTCGTTTGTTCGGGAGGGGAGGCCGCCATTTCAGCCCTCTTTCGGCCGATCGGTGATGACAGAATCGAGGTGCACGCCCTGCAATCTTTCCCAAATGATTTCACAGAAACTATTTGGTAAAAAAAAATTCATTTCTGGTTTACTTGTAGCTTTATATGTCTGGTTTATTATCATGTGCCCATGTGCCATAGTAGTACAAGTATATGCCAACTGCTTCTGCAGATGATGAAGAAATTGATGAAATGTATGATGAGATAAGAGAAATTATTCAGGTAGTGAAGGGAGACGAAAATTTAATAGTCATGGGTGACTGGAATTCGAGAGTAGGAAAAGGGAGAGAAGGAAACATAGTAGTTGAATATGGATTGGGGGTAAGAAATGAAAGAGGAAGCCGTCTGATAGAATTTTGCACAGAGCATAACTTAATCATAGCTAACACTTGGTTCAAGAATCATAAAAGAAGTTTGTATACATGGAAGAATCCTGGAGATACTAGAAGGTATCAGATAGATTATATAATGGTAAGACAGAGATTTAGGAACCAGGTTTTAAATTGTAAGACATTTCCAGAGGCAGATGTGTACTCTTACCACAATCTATTGGTTATGAAGTGTAGATTACAACTGAAGAAACTGCAAAAAGGTGGGAATTTAAGGAGATGGGACCTGGACAAACTGACTAAACCAGAGATTGTACAAAGTTTCAGGGAGAGCATAAGGGAACAATTGACAGGAATGGGGGAAGGAAATACAGTAGAAAAAGAATGGGTAGCTCTGAGGGATGAAGTAGTGAAGGCAGCAGAGGATCAAGTAGGTAAGAAGACGAGGGCTAGTAGAAATCCTTGAGTAACAGAAGAAATATGGAATTTAATTGATGATACGAGAAAATATAAAATTACAGTAAATGAAGCAGGCGAAAAGGAATAAAATGTCTCAAAAATGAGATTGATAGGAAGTGCAAATTGGCTAAGCAGGGATGGCTAGAGGACAAATGTAAGGATGTAGAGGCTTATCTCACTAGGGGTAAGATAGATACTGCCTACAGGAAAATTAAAGAGACCTTTGGAGAAAAGAGAACCAGTTGTATGAATATCGCGAGCTCAGATGGAAACCCAGTTCTAAGCAAAGAAGGGAAAACAGAAAGGTGGAAGGAGTATATAGAGGGTCAATACATGGGCGATTTATTTGAAGAAAATATTATGGAGATGGAAGACGATGTAGATGAAGATGAAATAGGAGATACAATACTGCGTGAAGAGTTTGACAGAGCACTGAAAGACCTGAGTCGAAACAAGGCTCCGGGAGTAGACAACATTCTATTAGAACTACTGACGGCCTTGGGAGAGCCAGTCCTGACAAAACTATACCACCTGGTGAGAAAATTGTATGAGACAGGCGAAATTCCCTCAGACTTCAATAAGGATGTAATAATTCCAATCCCAAAGAAAGCTGGTGTTGACAGTTGTGAAAATTACTGAGCTATCAGTTTAGTAAGTCACAGCTGCGAAATACTAGGGCGAGTTCTTTACAGACGAATGGAAAAACTGGTAGAAGCCGACATCGGTGAAGATCAGTTTGGATTCCGTAGAAATATTTGAACTCGTGAGGCAGTACTGACCTTACGACTTATCTTAGAAGAAAGATGAAGGAAAGGCAAACCTACGTTTCTAGCATTTGTAGACTTAGAGGAAGCTTTTGACAATGTTGACCGTAATACTCTCTTTCAAATTCTGAAGGTGGCAGGGGCAAAATACAGGGAGCAAACGGCTATTTACAATTTGTACAGAAATCAGATGGCAGTTATAAGAGTCGAGGGAAGGGAGTAAGACAGGGTTGTAGCCTCTCCCCGATGTTATTCAATCTGTATATTGAGCAAGCAGTAAAGGAAACAAAAGAAAAATTTGGAGTAGGTATTAAAATCCATGGAGAAGAAATAAAAACTTTGAGGTTCGCCGATGACATTGTAATTCTGTCAGAGACAGCAAAGGACTTGGAAGAGCAGTTGACAGTGTCTTGAAAGGAGGGTATAATATGAACATAAACAGAAGCGAAACGAGGATAATGGAAAGTAGTCGAATTAAGTCGTGTGATGCTGAGGGAATGAAACATTTAAAGTAGTATAGGAGTTTTGCTGTTTGGGAAGCAAAATGACCGATGACGGCTGAAGTAGAGAGGATATAAAATGTAGACTGGCAATGGCAAGGAAAGCGTTTCTGAAGAAGAGAAATTTGTTAACATCGAGTATAGATGTAAGTGTCCGGAAGTCGTTTCTAAAAGTATTTGTATGGAGTGTAGCCATATATGGCAGTGAAATATGGACGATAAATAGTTTGGACAATAAGAGAATAGAAGCTTTCGGAATGAGATGGTACAGAAGAATGCTGAAGGTTAGATGGGTAGATCACGTAACTAATGAGGAGGTATTGAATAGAATTGGGGAGAAGAGGAGTTTGTGGCACAACTTGACAAGAAGAAGGGACCGGTTGGTAGGACATGTTCTGAGGCATCAAGGGATCAGAAATTTAGCACTGGAGGGCAGCGTGGAGGGTAAAAGTCGTAGAGGGAGACCAAGAGATGAATACACTGAGCAGATTCAGAAGGATGTACTGGGAGATGAAGAAGCTTGCACAGGATAGAGTAGCATGGAGAGCTGCTTCAAACCAGTCTCAGAAGTGAAGACCACAACAACAACAGCATCATTTCGTTAATTGTCATCGAAAATGTTTGCAGTGGAAAATAGGGGTCCGCTATGATTTTACCTCTGGTGCATATTACACAATATGAAATTTAGCTAACATACTGTAATTATTCTTTAGACTTGGATGGACGTCTCTATCTGTCACCGGTCTTGAGAAAATTGATCTGACGTAGCGCACTCATTTGCGATCGCGCCGCTTCAGCTACGAAGCCAGAGTGAGATATCCACAACATTGCTCATATCTCATAAGCCGTTTGAGGTATCGAAATGGTAGTTTGGCAAATCACAGCAAACAAACAGGGGAGTGTTTTTCCGTATGGTTATTATCCAAAACTTCAATATCTGTCGTGTTAATCCGCTAACGAGAGACTTTTTAATCAAAGAACTTAATTTTTAAGTGCCATCAATAGCTCATGAATCGAGAAATGCTGTGGGTTTTGGAACAACGTAAGTGAAGACATTACACGTTTATTTTGTACCGAGCATGTGCTTTTTCGTAACCTATTGACGCTACTTCGTCTCAGCTCCTCACTTAATAAACCACTGTCTCAGAATTCTCTCGCAGTTGCGTCCGCACAACATGTTAGTCAGGTGAGACCGTGTAAACTCCGCTGAGTTTGGAAAAAGAAGCAAATTTTCACGTGGCGACAAGAGAAATGTGTAGGTTTTATACAAATTTCGTCACTTGTGTCGAGTCTCTGCAAGTTGCAAATGGTTTAACATGCCATGCCAAAATAAATCACTGCATTTTCGGCTGGTATTCCCTTTACATACTAAGCGATGCAGAGGTGACAAATCTTTTTTGAAAGATCACTGAACCGTAAATTTAAAATTTCAAAATCTTTTCTTAAAGAATTTACTTTATTTACTAGCGATTCACCAAGAACACTAACACATTTAATGGCACAAGGTGAGCGTGGAAGTAGTTGCCAGGGAGTAACTGATACCAAATAAAATTACCCTTAACAAATGTGAATTTTATTCCTAAAAGCCTTTTCAATACCGATTTAAAATTACAATCAGAATGCACCCTCTAAATATAAACTTAGCATTATTCAGAGGCAGAATAACTTAGTTTTTTTTTTTTTTTACAGTAGGTGCCTTTGGGCTGAGAAGCTTCCGCCCCCTTTCGACACGGCCGTAGTCACGACTGCTCACAACGACCTCTGAAAAACTGCACTGGTGCAAATCTGCAACACACCAGATTACTTTACACTAAAAATTTTAACAACTCACACAAACACATTAACTATGCACTCCGTAAGGAGGATGGAAATAGTACAAACACTCACACTAAGAAATGATTTGCCACCAAAAGTGCAATTTCTTTTTAAGAGGGCTCTTATGGCGGAAGGTTGGCAGCTTTATAAAATGACTGTTTAAATAAAACCCATGAAATTCAGACTTACATAAGATGTACAACATGCTCTACATTATACATATACACATATACCGCCTCGCAAGATGATAGGCAAGGTAAAAACATATTTCAAGAATTCGGCCTTTATCTTAATTCTATAAATTCGTTAACACCGAATCCGACAAACGTGATAGAGGCAGCTATTACTGTATGGTAGATTGACAGGGGAGGGGGGGGGGTGGTTACTAGACAACCCGAACCGCAGATTGCTGTAAACCTCCCGAATTCCACAAGGGAAAAACGGACCACCCAATTCACAAATAACCACCTTCCCACCAGTGGGCAAACGGAGAAGAATGGTGGGACGACCCCAAAACAAAGCGGCTGGTGACCTCACCAAGGAAACAAGTAGAATTTAACAAGTAAATGAAACAACATATCTCCAGCCACTTAACTACTAATAAACTGCGATTTCTGGCGAAGACCTGGCGCAGCACCCCCAACGCTCTGCCAGTTTCTTCAACAGTCGCAGGAAGGCGCGCCGATCTCCCGTCTCACGGCGTTGCAGCTCTCACCGGCCAGACCGATGTCGTGGGTTGACTCCCATTGCTCTCGTGTTGGCTGCGAAACCTTTACCCCTCGCTATACGGCGCGGCCCACTGGACTCACGTGGCGACCTCACGTGCGCCGATGTGGACGAGAGACAGACCCAAACTAAATTGGCTGACCAACTAACCAGACTTGGTGACTCAGACTGACCAACTGCCGAGCTCATAGCGCCACTTAAATACACATGAACAGGCCACCTTTCCCCTTTCCCACCAGAGGGAAACATCAAAGCTGCGATTGCCACGGCGGCGCCACCGCCAGAAACGGAGGGCGAATGCTTTACACTGTACCCTGCGGCACGCTCTTCAAAACAGCAAATTTTACTGCAGCTCAATTACCAAGCAAGTGTGGGCGCGGAGTGACCGCACTTAGTATCTACAAATAATGTGAGCGTGGGCTTCAGTTCAGAGCAGCACTTCCCCTCTGGCGCTCGGCATTTCCCCTACAGCGCCTGCCCGCAGCCCCCACCACTCCCGCTCTCCCCAAGTGTGCCCTGCTGTTTGCTCATCTACCACCCATAGTATTCTGTGCGGTCTCTTAACGGCAGAGTGCACTGCTGGGCAACGCACGAGAGTTTCAGAACACACACTTCAACATGGCCCTCCACAGTAGAACCCCCTATAATGATCTCGTATTCTCTGAACAACACTGTCAATTACGATAGGAGGTGGCACAGGACGATCAACATTGGACTGTCAATCAGTAGGAAGGTGTCGATTGGTCAGATGAATCACGTATTTTTGTTACACCAGGTACACTGCCGTCCAGGCGAACGGACGATCGAAGCCGACACGCCCTGTTCTGCTATGGGGGACAGTTACCTGGGCCTCCATGATGTGGCGGTAGCGCTGGAGGCTGCTTCTCACTGCCTGACTTGAGTTACAAACAGCAAACATGTGTACATTTGTATTTTGCGGTGATGTTGAAGCAGTGAGCCGTGGGTGGGAGGGGGGGGGGGCAGGAAGGATTCCCTGAGACCCTGTCGGCCATCTGTACATTGGGTGGAATGGCAGTGCACACCCTATGAATCCTGGGGTGCATCTCAGTGCGCCAGGGCCTAGCTGTCCAGGCAAATGAGAAATTTCAAGTACAGCAGTACAGTGTATTGTTGTATAGTAGTGGAGTTCAGACTTACAAATTACAAATTTCGTGGTCCAGCAATGCAGCATAGTACAGTAGACGACTAGCATGTTTTGGATTCCAGAGTACATACAGGGTGATCAAAAAGTCACTATCAATTTGAGATCTGAATAAATCATGGAATAATGTAGATAGAGAGCTACAAATTGACACATATGCTTGGAATGACGTGGGGTTTTATTAGAACCAAAAATATACAAAAGTTCAAAAAATGCCGCTTCATCTGATCAGGATAGCAATAATTAGCATAAGAAAGTAAGACAAAGCAAAGATGATGTTCTTTACAGGAAATGTTCAATATGTCCACCATCATTCCTCAACAATAGCTGTAGTCGAGGAATAATGTTGTGAACAGCACTGTAAAGCATGTCCGGAGTTATGGTGAGGCAGTGGCGTCAGATGTTGTCTTTCAGCATCCCTAGAGATGTCGGTCGATCACGATACACTTGCGACTTCAGGTAACCCCGTAGACAATAATCGCACGGACTGATGTCTGGGGACCTGGGAGGCCAAGCATGACGAAAGTGGCGGCTGAGCACACGATCATCACCGAACGACGCGCGCTAGAGATCTTTCACGAGTCTAGCAATATGGGGTGGAGCGCCATCCTGCATAAACATCGTACGTTCCAGCAGATGTTTATCAGCCAGGCTGGGGATGATGCGATTCTGTAACATATCGGCGTACCTCTCACTCGTCACGGTAGCAGTTACAAAACCAGAATCATGCATTTCCTCGAAGAAAAACAGCCCGACAACGGTAGATGTGGTAAATCTAACCCATACCGTGACTTTCTCGTCGTGCCATGGAGTGTCCACGACAGTTATAGGAGTTTGGGTAGCCCAAATTCGTTTTGCTGTCCAATGCCATGTGTCGGACATCTTGTGAACTTTGTTTTTTTCTTTTTGGTTCTAGTACAACCCCGTGTCATTCCAAGCATGTGTGTCAAATTTTACCTCTCTATCTTTTTAATCACCCCGTATATCCGTTGCACCAGATGGCCAGGTGCACTAGGTAGACCGTTTTTTTTTCTTTGTATGTAGATTTTTTCTCTTAAACAGCTAATGCTCAGATATACTAACAAAGTTAAAAACATGTTACAATATTAAGTGACATATTCGTGCCACTTGCTCTGTTCTTGCATCTAGATTACTGAATAAAGGAAAAGAGCAAATAAGTAAATAAATAACACTGAAAATATATAACGAATGACAGCAAAACATATTCAGTCGCAAATTTCATTTGATCTCAACCAGCAAAGAACTTGCCTTTCATGGGCAAGTGCTCTACCAACTGAGCTACCCAAGCACGACTCACGCCCCCTCCTCACAGCTTTACTTCTGCCAGTACCTCGCCTCCTACCTTCCACACTTTACATAAGCTCTCCTGCGAACCTAGCAGAACTAGCACTCCTGAAAGAAAGGATATTGTTGAGACATGGCTTAGCCACAGTCTGGGGGATGTTTCCAGAATGAGATTTTCACTCAGCAGCGGAGTGTGCGCTGATATGAAACTTCCTGGCAGATTAAAACTGTGTGCCGAATCGAGACTCGAACCCGGGACCTTTGCCTTTCGCGAGCAAGTGCTCTTTCAGGAGTGCTAGTTCTGCAAGGTTCGCAGGAGAGCTTCTGTAAAGTTTGGAAAGTAGGATACGAGGTACTGGCAGAAGTAAAGCTGTGAGGACAGGGCGTGAGTCGTGTTCGGGTAGCTCAGTTGATAGAGCACTTGCCCGCGGATGGCAAAGGTCCCGAGTTCGAGTCTCGGGCCGGCACACACTTTTAATCTGCCAGGAAGTTCCAGCAAAGAACTTACTCATTTAATTATATGTCTGATAATAAAGAAGTATAATAGCACGTTTTGGAGAATTTAACAAGGTTATCATCTATTACCCCCCATGAACCATGGACCTTGCCGTTGGTGGGGAGGCTTGCGTGCCTCAGCGATACAGATGGCCATACCGTAGGTGCAACCACAACGGAGGGGTATCTGTTGAGAGGCCAGACAAACATGTGGTTCCTGAAGAGGGGCAGCAGCCTTTTCGGTAGTTGCAGGGGCAACAGTCTGGATGATTGACTGATCTGGCCTTGTAACATTAACCAAAACGGCCTTGCTGTGCTGGTACTGCGAACGGCTGAAAGCAAGGGGAAACTACAGCCGTAATTTTTCCCGAGGACATGCAGCTCTACTGTATGATTAAATGATGATGGCGTCCTCTTGGGTAAAATATTCCGGAGGTAAAATAGTCCCCCATTCGGATCTCCGGGCGGGGACTACTCAGGAGGACGTCGTTATCAGGAGAAAGAAAACTGGCGTTCTACGGATCGGAGCGTGGAATGTCAGATCCCTTAATCGGGCAGGTAGGTTAGAAAATTTAAAAAGGGAAATGGATAGGTTAAAGTTAGATATAGTGGGAATTAGTGAAGTTCGGTGGCAGGAGGAACAAGACTTTTGGTCAGGTGATTACAGGGTTATAAACACAAAATCAAATAGGGGTAATGCAGGAGTAGGTTTAATAATGAATAAAAAAATAGGAGTGCGGGTTAGCTACTACAAACAGCATAGTGAACGCATTATTGTGGCCAAGATAGACACAAAGCCCATGCCTACTACAGTAGTACAAGTTTATATGCCAACTACCTCTGCAGATGATGAAGAAATAGATGAAATGTATGACGAGATAAAAGAAATTATTCAGGTAGTAAAGGGAGACGAAAATTTAATAGTCATGGGTGACTGGAATTCGTCAGTAGGAAAAGGGAGAGAAGGAAACATAGTAGGTGAATATGGATTGGGGGGAAGGAATGAAAGAGGAAGCCGCCTTGTAGAATTTTGCACAGAGCATAACTTAATCATAGCCAACACTTGGTTCAAGAATCATAAAAGAAGGTTGTATACCTGGAAGAATCCTGGAGATACTAAAAAGTATCAGATAGATTAATAATGGTAAGACAGAGATTTAGGAACCAGGTTTTAAATTGTAAGACATTTCCTGGGCAGATGTGGATTCTGACCACAATCTATTGGTTATTAACTGCAGATTGAAACTGAAGAAACTGCAAAAAGGTGGGAATTTAAGGAGATGGGACCTGGATAAACTGAAAGAACCAGAGGTTGTAGAGAGTTTCAGGAAGAGCATAAGGGAACAATTGACAGGAATGGGGGAAAGAAATACAGTAGAAGAAGAATGGGTAGCTCTGAGGGATGAAGTAGTGAAGGCAGCAGAGGATCAAGTAGGTAAAAAGACGAGGGCTAATAGAAATCCTTGGGTAACAGAAGAAATATTGAATTTAATTGATGAAAGGAGAAAATATAAAAATGCAGTAAATGAAGCAGGCAAAAAGGAATACAAACGTCTCAAAAATGATATCGACAGGAGTGCAAAATGGCTAAGCAGGGATGGCTAGAGGACAAATGTAAGGATGTAGAGGCTTGTCTCACTAAGGGTAAGATAGATACTGCCTACAGGAAAATTAAAGAGACCTTTGGAGAGAAGAGAACCACTTGTATGAATATCAAGAGCTCAGATGGCAACCCAGTTCTAAGCAAAGAAGGGAAGGCAGAAAGGTGGAAGGAGTATATAGAGGGTTTATACAAGGGCGATGTACTTGAGGACAATATTATGGAAATGGAAGAGGATGTAGATGAAGACGAAATGGGAGATAAGATACTGCGTGAAGAGTTTGACAGAGCACTGAAAGACCTGAGTCGAAACAAGGCCCCGGGAGTAGACAACATTCCATTTGAACTACTGATGGCCTCGGGAGAGCCAGTCATGACAAAACTCTACCATCTGGTGAGCACGATGTATGAGACAGGCGAAATACCCTCAGACTTCAAGAAGAATATAATAATTCTAATCCCAAAGAAAGCAGGTGTTGACAGATGTGAAAATTACCGAACTATCAGTTTAATAAGTCACAGCTGCAAAATACTAACGCGAATTCTTTACAGACGAATGGAAAAACTGGTAGAAGCCGACCTCGGGGAAGATCAGTTTGGATTCCAAAGAAATGTTCGAACACGTGAGGCAATACTGACCTTACGACTTATCTTAGAAGAAAGATTAAGAAAAGACAAACCTACGTTTCTAGCATTTGTAGACTTAGAGAAAGCTTTTGACAATGTTAACTGGAATACTCTCTTTCAAATTCTGAAGGTGGCAGGGGTAAAATACAGGGAGCGAAAGGCTATTTACAGTTTGTACAGAAACCAGATGGCAGTTATAAGAGTCGAGGGGCATGAAAGGGAAGCAGTGGTTGGGAAAGGAGTAAGACAGGGTTGTAGCCTCTCCCCGATGTTATTCAATCTGTATATTGAGCAAGCAGTAAAGGAAACAAAAGAAAAATTCGGAGTAGGTATTATAATTCATGGAGAAGAAGTAAAAACTTTGAGGTTCGCCGATGACATTGTAATTCTGCCAGAGACAGCAAAGGACTTGGAAGAGCAGTTGAACGGAATGGACAGTGTCTTGAAAGGAGGATATAAGATGAACATCAACAAAAGCAAAACGAGGATAATGGAATGTAGTCAAATTAAGTCGGGTGATGGTGAGGGAATTAGATTAGGAAATGAGATACTTAAAGTAGTAAAGGAGTTTTGCTATTTAGGGAGTAAAATAACCGATGATGGTCGAAGTAGAGAGGATATAAAATGTAGACTGGCAATGGCAAGGAAAACGTTTCTCAAGAAGAGGAATTTGTTAACATCGAGTATAGATTTAAGTGTCAGGAAGTCATTTCTGAAAGTATTTGTATGGAGTGTAGCCATGCATGGAAGTGAAACATGGACGATAACTAGTTTGGACAAGAAGAGAATAGAAGCTTTCGAAATGTGGTGCTACAGAAGAATGCTGAAGATAAAGTGGGTAGATCACGTAACTAATGAGGAGGTATTGAATAGGATTGGGGAGAAGAGAAGTTTGTGGCACAACTTGACTAGAAGAAGGGATCGGTTGGTAGGACATGTTTTGAGGCATCAAGGGATCACAAATTTAGCATTGGAGGGCAGTGTGGAGAGTAAAAATCGTAGAGGGAGACCAAGAGATGAATACACTAAGCAGATTCAGAAGGATGTAGGTTGCAGTAGGTACTGGGAGATGAAGAAGCTTGCACAGGATAGAGTAGCATGGAGAGCTGCATCAAACCGGTCTCAGGACTGAAGACCACAACAACAACAATATCATCTATTAGGAGACCTTAGTTAAAAATCAGAACAGCTTTAGAAAAGCAGCTAATAATAAAGAAAGATCTAACCACAAAACAGAATTAAAACGTTTAGGAACAGTTGCTTCCTTTAAAAATTCTTCGCTGGTTCCGTGTTTAAATCCGTCGTTCTTGTTCAGACTGGCTGCTAATAACATACACCTGATTCCATTACACAGAAATGTGCTTCTACTATAATTAAGCACTAAAATGTCTATGTGAAACAATTCAGTATTAACCACAAAGTAAGAAAGTGTTACAAACAGCAGTCTCATTAAATTTACACGAGAACTCGTCGCGAAATGTTGCACCCATTGAACACGAACGGCAACTTGCGACCTGTAGTCTGGCTGGCGCATCAAAAAACATGTTCCCCCAGTTTCCATACAAACAAACAGTACAATCGATGTGCCTAAGTGAGGGCAGAAATAGAAAAACTCCACTGCTTACAGTTCGGGGATTGAAACGCTACCTCGGTAGGGACGTGCTGACCACATTTAGTGGCAACGACCTACCACGTCACACATATGACAGCAAAGTCATGTCGACCGCCCTGAGCCGCCAGATACCAGTCTGTCCTCCAGAGGGAACGAACACCACCTCTGCCCAGTACGTCACAGGACCTCTGTTAGGCACCCTTGGCCCATGGGGCCTGTGGTAGTAATGTAAAGCAACATGACAGCTCGGAAGTACATAAGCCTTATTGCGGATCGACGGCATTCATTCGTGCTTGATGTCTTCCCCTACGCTGATGGTATCGTAAAGCAGTGTAACTGTCCGTGTCATTTCTCTCTCTCTCTCTCTCTCTCTCTCGTCACAAACGTATAAGTACGTTATGTCACGTAGCATTCCGCCAGTGAGGACGGTATTTGCTTCGTGATACGTTATCCGTGTTAAAATGGGCCCTTTACCAATTGCGGAAAAGGTCGATATCGTGTTGATGTATGGCTATTGTGATCAAAATGCCATACGGGCGTGTGCTCGGTATCCTGGACGACATCATCCATGTTGTAAGAGGTATGCGATGTATGCGCTGCCTGCAACAGGCAAGACCTAGGAGAGTCTCTGACCAGAGAGCAGTATGTAGTTAGTTGTCGCTTGCCGCTAGTGGGCAGTAGTCGACAGTAGTCTGCGTGAGTCTGCAGTAGTCTGCAGGAGTCGGCGCGTGTCTGCGCTTGTGTGCAGTCTGCTCTGGTCGGGACTCTGGAGGATGACTATTATTGTAGAAGGTAAAGAAGCAGCCTTGCGCATATCTAGTAATGTATGTTAACTGTCATCCACTTTCTTTTAAAAAATGCCCCAACAACAATTTTTATAATATAAAGTATTTTTTTTCAAAAAAACAAAAAAGCATTCATTTCAATTTAAAGAATATATCCAATGGATAATTACTACTTTCATGAATCACAAAGCATAGGCCAGCATTGCACGGAGCTGTGCCGAAATTTTTTAGGTAAGAGCAGATATATTCGCAGTTTTTATTGAGGTAAGAATTTTTTGCTTTTTTTAAATTCAGAGTACAGGGCCGTGGCGCAGCGCTGCTGTCGTCATAAAATTTACCAGGTTACTGAATTTTTTTATTATTTTGGTGTTTAGGAATTTTTCTGTTTCGAACTTAACATTAAATGAGAAAAGAATTTTGTGGTTACATTGAGTGTGAATGCATTTCTGCACGGAGACTATAAATGGGAACCAATTTTGTTCAGAGGTTACAATATTTAAAAAAAATTCATTTAATTATTATTTCCGTGGGGAGTTTATTCATGGTTCATTTTTAATTAATAATTTTGTGGGGAGGTTACACTTGGTTCATTTTCACTTTTTTTATATTTTTGTGGGGAGGTTACAATGTGTCCGGATCGTTCGCCGGATAGCTACGATATTTAAGGAAACAGGAAGTGTTCAGCCACATGTGAAACGTCAACCACGACCTGCAACAAATGATGGTGTCCAAATAGGTGTTTTAGCTGCTGTCGCGGCTAATCCGCACATCAGTAGCAGACAAACTGCGCGAGAATCGGGAATCTCAAAAACGTCGTTGTTCAGAATGCTACATCAACATCGATTGCACCCGTATCATATTTCTATGCACCAGGAATTGCATGGCGACGACTTTGAACGTCGTGTACAGTTATGCCACAGGGCACAAGAGAAATTACGAGACGATGACAGATTTTTTGCACGCGTTCTATTTAGCAACGAAGCGTCATTCACCAACAGTGGTAACGTAAACCGGCATAATATGCACTATGGGGCAACGGAAAATCCACGATGGCTGCGACAAGTGGAACATCAGCGACCTTGGCGGGTTAATGTATGGTGCGGTATTATGGGAGGGAGGATGTTAACAAATTTCTCTTCTTCAGAAACGCTTTCCTTGCATTGCCAGTCTATATTTTATATCCTCTCTACTTCGAACATCATTAGTTATTTTGCTCCGCAAATAACAAAACTCCCTTACCACTTTAAGTGTCTCTTTTCCCAATCTAATTCCCTCAGCATCACTCGACTTAATTCGACTACATTCCATTATCCTCGTTTTGCTTTTGTTAATGTTCATCTTATATCCTCCTTTCAAGACACTGTCCATTCTGTCCAACTGCTCTTCCAAGTCATTTACCGTCTCTGACAGAATTACAATGTCATCGGCGAACCTTAAAGCCATTGAACCTAAAAGCCATTTACTGTACAGAATTGAATAAACTATGTTTTCTCAAAATTTAGTGAGAGTCGATTTGCAGAGAACCACTTAAATATTTCCTTGCTAGTTGGGTTTGATTACTATACTTGTATCATCAGCAAAAAGAACTAGCTTTGCATCTTCATGAATATAGAGTGGCAACTCATTAATAAATATTAAGAACAATAATGGACCCGAGACTGACCCCTGTGGGACACCATTCTTTATACCTCCCAAGTCAAAGAACTCTGCTGATATTTGCAGACTGTACTGTTAATTTCAACCTTTTTCATTCTTCCAGATAAATATAAATTAAACCATTTGTGCTCCGACCCACTCATATCACAATGCGTAAACTTATCTAGAAAAATTTCATGATTCACACAATCAAAAGCCTTTCAGAGATCACAAAATACTCCAATGGGCGATGTTCGGTTATTAAATGCATTTAATATTTGATCAGTGGTAGCGTTTTCTGTTGAAAGCCATTTTTAAATCGAGCAAACCGCTAGTACCCTCGAGTTTTTCCTTGGTAAGCTGTTTTCAACATTAAAACAGTTTCAGCAGTATTTTTACCGAGTAGAAAACAAAATTTCACTACTGTATGTTGTTCACTTAAACTTGTCAACATTAAAAACGAAACAAGAACATAACAGCGCTAGGAAAAGCATTCACTGCAGGTGGACAGAGCAAGCCAGGTCGACAACACAGGCGGCGGTGACCTGGGAATGAGTAGAGAGCCGGTGTAGGGAGGGAGTGGCCAGCCGGACGATACGGCGGCCATTTTTCTGCCAAACTGCGGGCGGGACTTTTGAATGGCCAGTAGTGGAGTAGTGGGGTACACACTCACCGAATCAAAAGCACAAGACACTATGGCGAAATCATTCGTTAAATGCCTTTCTTTACAGCTATAATATACTCATACTGGGCTACTACGTACAGCACAGGAAAATTTGATACAGTGGCTGTAAAAGTAATTCGTTACTTGCATTTATCTCCTTTAAAGTTCGTTTACTAGACATATTGCAATAAAAGTAACGTAAATAAAAAAATATAGTGTGTGGCATTTGTTTTGTATCGGAAATGCATAACGCTAAAGATGTAACGTACCTGTATTACGTCAGATGAATGAAAGTCGTAAGCAGTTGTTTACTTGTGACATGCAAAAAGTGTGAAACGTATTATTACTTTTTGTCACGTCTTCAAAGTTTTTGCATGTCACAAGTAAACAACTGCTTACGACTTTCTTTCATTACCTCTCGTAGATAACAAACGAAAAAGATTACAAAAATCAGGTAATATTAAATTTGGCTACTGTAATAACGACCAAATATAACAAGAAAACTACCATATCCCTTCTACCCCACAGTAAGTAGGCCTATTAAAAACTGTCTTCAAGAGTACCTACAATTATTTACTACGAAAAATGTTTCAGCAACCACGAGAGCCGCGGAAAACGTGCTTACAACTTGCCTGTGTCAACAGTCAGGCAATAATACTGAAACCAAAATAATGCCTAATGTTCTGATTCGGAACGAAATAAAGTTTGACGCTATGAAGTCGAATGAGCATGGCAGAACAATTACAGGAACTTTCCGTTTCCAGAAAGTACTGTCAGATATTGGCTTCAGAAAACTTGTGATGCTACCAGTACGCACGAACTGTTAAAGAAATAAGAGCTAAAAAATGCAGAAAATTGTAATAGGCCTACCTGTTTTGCGTGTCTAAAATATTTTAAAAAACTAACACCTTAAAATCAGAGTTGTCTGAGCAAAGTGAAGAACCAAACATTTTTATGGGCGTAACTAAATAAATATTTCGGATAATATATACCATTAAGAAAGTTGTACCTAGACTTTATTGCAAGACTTACTCATTCCTTCCTGACTGGGCATTTCAGACTGCAACGAGAAGTTACATTATTTCAACTCGTATTTACGATGGCAAACACTAATACGTCCTAAAAACGATGTACAACTTAGTCGAACATGCATCCACAACGCATAACAAGTCTCTCAATAATTCAAATACCTTTTAATCGTTTCCAGAAGTCCTCTGAACTTCAATTCAGCTCAAAAGCACGGCGAACATAGGAAGCGCGAGAGACGTTTGGCAGAAAAATGGCGCCAAAGCTAATCAACCAACCACGGCCAACTTCACCTATGGCCGCTCTCTCTGTATACAGGCTCTCTAGGAGTGAGTTATGCTACACGCGCCTGGCGGCAGAAATGCGTACTACACGAGCTCCGCCTACGGCACAGTTATTCCGGCTTTTTTTGGGTACCCCTCGTACATCCTCACTCCTATCGAAAGGAGACGGATACAGAAGTTGGAGGAGTGTACGGAGACAGGTTGACGGAATGGCACATGGTGGAAGTGTAGGCAGCTAGCGACTCTCGCGGGGCGTTTGCTGCTCTGCGGAACTCGGACGGCAGCACCAATGACAGCAGCGCAGCGTAAGTTTCCAAACTGAGCAGGGGAAGCGGCGAGGGCGGGCAAGGCGAGGTACGTATGTCGCCGGCCAGCACTGCAGCGACTCCTCGGGGGAGTGTCAGACGTGCCTCTCCAAAAAATAAATGAAATACAGCTCGGCTCTTAAAGCAATAATAGTGTCCGAATCAACGTTAAAAAGACAAAAACGACAACACACAAACGGAGGAAATAGGAAAACGTTACCTACGAAAAACTGGCCAGTACAAGTAACATGTCAATCGTGTTAAATCATAAAATGGCATTAGCTGTCAAGCACCTGAATAACAACTCAGAACAAAGTAATTTTCTCATATCAGCAACCTTCATCATACACACACACACAACAGGAAACGGGATGCCTTTAGTCTGGACATAGCAGCAGCTGCCGAAGTACGCATAACCTCAAAACATAGCAGAACAACGTCCAGTCAATATGAGCCACTAAAAGCAAGGTTCATTTTAAGATGAAAAATAACCATATTTACAACGATTACAGTAAAGTCATACGTAATATTTGGAAGTACCATTACCCTCTTGTTTACAAAGTACACTACTGGACATTAAAATTGCTACACCACGAAGATGACGTGCTACAGACGCGAAATTTAACCGACTGGAAGAAGATGCCGTGATATGCAAATGATTAATGGTTCAAATGGCTCTGAGCACTATGGGACTTAACATCTGAGGTCATCAGTCCCCTAGAACTTAGAACTACTCAAACCTAACTAACCTAAGGACATCACACACAGCCATGCCCGAGGCAGGATTCGAACCTGCGACCGTAGCGGTCGCGCGGTTCCAGACTGAAGCGCCTAGAACCGCTAGGCCACACCGGCCGGCTGCAAATGACTAGCTTTTCAGAGCATTCACTCAAGGTTGGCGCCGATGGCGATACCTACAACGTGCTGACATGAGGAAACTTTCCAATCGATTTCTCATACACAAACAGCAGTTGACCGGCGTTGCCTGGTGAAACGTTGTTGTGATGCCTCGTGTAAGGAGGAGAAATGCGTACCATCACGTTTGTGACTTTGATAAAGGTCGGATTGTAGCCTATAGCGATTGCGGTTTATCGTAACATTGCTGCACGCGTTGGTCGAGATCCAATGACTGTTAGCAGAATATGGAATTGGTGGGTTCAGGAGAGTAATATGGAACGCCGTGCTGGATCCCAACGGCCTCGTATCACTAGCAGTCGAGATGACAGGCATCTTATTCTCATGGATCGTGCAGCCCCGTCTCGATCCCAGAGTCAACAGATGGGGACGTTTGCAAGACAACAACCATCTGCATCAACAGTTCGACGACGTTTGCAGTAGCATGGGCTATCAGCTCGGAGACCATGGCTGCGGTTACCCTTGACGCTGCATCACAGACCAGAGCACCTGCGATGGCGTACTCAACGACGAACCTGGGTGCACGAATCGCAAAACGTCATTTTTTCGGATGAATCCAGGTTCTGTTTACAACATCCTGATGGTCGCATCGGCGTTTGGCGACATCACCGAGAATGCACATTGGAAGCGTGTATTCGTCATCGCCATACTGGCGTTATCACCCAGAGTGATGGTATGGGGTGCCATTGGTTACTCGTCTGAGTCACCTCTTGTTCGCATTGACGGCACTTTGAACAATGGACGTTACATTTCAGACGTGTTACGACCCGTGGTTCTACCCTTCATTCGATCCCTGCGAAACGCTACATTTCAGCAGGATAATGCACGACCCCATGTTGCAGCCCCAGCACATACTCCAGATCTCTCACCAATTTCTGGTCAATGGTGGCCGAGTAAGTGATTCGTCACAATACGACAGTCACTACTGTTGATGAACTATGGTGTGTTGTTGAAGCTGCATGGGCAGCTGTACCTGTACACGCCATCCAAGCTCTGTTTGACTCAATGCCCAGGCGTATCAAGGCCGTTATTACGGTCAGAGGTGGTTGTTCTGGGTACTGATTTCTCAGGATCTATGCACCCAAATTGCGTGAAAATGTAATCACATGTCAGTTCTAGTATAATATGTTTGTCCAATGAATACCCGTTTATCATCTGCATTTCTTCTTGGTGTAGCAATTTTAGTGGCCAGTAGTGTAATTTAGTGGATACGGGCGCGAGGATATATAAAATAGCAAAAGTAATACTTAACTTTGTTGCTGCAGTTGCGGTGTCAGTTGTTAACAGTAGAGCTGCATCTTGAAATATATACCGATAGAAAGGTTTACAATTAAGTCTGTCTTAAGTGTTCTGATGAGTCCTCAAGAGGTGAAAGAATGCAGCCGCAGTGAAGCGTATTACTGAGAGCAGTGAGGCAGCTGCGGCAGCCGGAGTCAGCGTCGGCGCAGCACCTAACGTGTCAACACCAGCAGCTACAGGCAGCATTTCCGGGGGTTTCCCTCGGCCGTAAAGCGAATGTCGGAGCTGTCCCCAACGCCCTCCGCAAAAATTCCAAATTAGGAGACATGCCCTTCCATGCCCATTTCCGTAATAAATGCAGCCACAAAAGAAAAAGTTTATCGCAATGGCCGGAAAGAGGAAAAGAGAGGTGACCGCCACGCAGTGGACAGACACGTACTCAGTACAACAGGTTACTGAATTTACTTTTTATTACGAGGTTTAAGAATTTTTCTGTTTCGAGCTTACATTAATTGAGAAATGAATTTTGTGGGTACATTAAATGGGAAACAAATTTTGTGTAGAGGTTAAATGTGAATGAATTTCTGTAGGGAGGTTATAAATGGGAACCAATTTTGTTCTGAGGTTAACCTAAAATTAGAATCATTAACCAAATAATATTAATTAATTTTAATTTTTTTGTGGGGAGGTTACACTTGGCGACAACCGGCCAGGATCGTATTTCTTTGTGAATCTCTGAGAAGTAGTCATATATCTGCTCTTATTTACTTAAATGTAGTTTGTATCTGGCGCAACGCATTTACTAATTTGTCACGCTTTCTTTCGCAGATAATCGGCAATTTATTGCTCTTTGTTGTAATTGTTTGTTCCATTTCGCTTTGTCTTTGTTTCATTTGTGCTTAATTTTGATTTGTGAAAAATGCAGCGAAAAACTCTTAACAGTACATCGCGATGTGCAATGAGTGAAATAGCCGACTCGAATAATTTTACCGATAATACTCGAAGACACTCAGTGTCTTAATGATAGTCCTCCATTTACAGACAACCAGTGCGTACCGATAACTAGTAATGATTTTAATTCTAGTGATGAGCAAACAAATTTAACTATGTCGACAGTAAATGTAACAATTGATGACGCAGCACGTTCCGATACAATGGACGCTGCCCAGTTTGACACGCCTAATTTGCAAAATTTACGTAGTGAACAGATAATTGTTTCTAACGAAGGTGAACAATATTCACAAAACACGTCAAGTTTATTTGATTCCGGTGTAGTGACCAACAGTGCACATTCAATTGGCAAACCTTTTCAAGAATTACAGAATGACCAAATGGTTACAGAAAACGTGACAAATGCAGCTACACCAACACACACCATAGAAAATAGAGTCGCTAGTTTTGGCTGTGATCAAGTTATGGCAGTATTGCTACAACTTAATGAAAAAATAGGCAACAATTCCAAACAGTCGAAGAAAGAACAAGACGACAATTACAAACGACTCAATGAATCGAAGAAACAACTTAATGAAAATCTCAAACAACAAATTAATGAAAGACAACACAACAACTTTAAACAACTTAATGAAAAACTAGAGAACAATTCCAAACAGCTTAGTGAACAGATTACAGCCGTTGCCGTGCTATGTCATGATACTAAAGAACAATTACGTGAGGAAATTAAGGCTTGTGCTAGGAACAGTAGTGAATAAATTAGATCTGTGGCACAAGAATTAAGTAATACACATGCAGCCACAACTAACATACTTAGAGACGAAATTAGTGCAGTCGCTAAACAATGCTCTGAAAACGCAACACAGTTACGCGACGAGTTTAAATTAATGTCAGCAGAACTTTCACGCACACTGGATGCAAGAGTAGATCCGAAATTTGACCAACAGAACAGCCAAATTGACGAACGTTTTGATCACCACCTACAAAACAGTGAAACGCGTTACAGTAAATTTATACAGGAACAGAATAAAGTAAAGCGACAAGTCATGGAAACAATTACTGCACAGAGACAGGAAGATAAGCGTAAATTGTTTACGAAAGCAAAAACATACGTAGACAACAATATTGCTAAGTATCAGACGAAATTAATACTATCAAACAGTTGAACACCGAATTACATGATGAAATCTCTGATCTTAAAAGAAAAACAGACACACACACCGTAGACTTTCAGACAATGACCGACAGACTTGAACAATTAGAACTAATACAGGATCCCGATGCCATCAAAGCAGACGTTAAGAAATTAAACAAAACCACACGTAAAATACAAGAACAAATTAATGCTTGCGATACTAAAAACAATGATCAGGTAAAAGCACTGACTGAAAAATATGATGAATTGGCCAGTCGTGTTGGCGTTATCGAAAGTAATAATGACACCAAATCAGACGATACGTCACCAGTTTCGTTTAATCAAACACCCGAATTCCAAAATTTACAGCAGACAATCAGTGAGATAGGTTCGTCCAATAATACATTACGTAGAAAATTGTCAACTTTTCAGCAAGAAGAGATGAAAAATGTTTTAGTCAATAACACGTCACAGCATATGGCTCATTCCGAACATTTGTCACAGTCACACAGCCAGTATAATTTAGGTAATTTACAGAGAGTACGTGAGTTAGATTCCGAACAGTCACAGACAAATAGATTCTCATACAATCCTGAACCTCTTCAGACGTACAGAGACGATAATTTTGATTTCAAGGATTTTCTATCCGTGAGAAAATTTAAAGTATTTAAAAATGACAGAACACAGATTCACCCAATGGATTGGATACAACAATTTAGCTTTGCTTTTCCACCGACTTGGCCCGTAACACATAAACTTGAATTTATTTGCAGTTTTTTGGAAGGCGAACCGGCAACTCGTATGAGACCGATCGCGAGACAATGCTATTCGGCAGAAGAATTTCAGAATGCTTTTCTGTCAGCGTATTGGTCAAAGACGACACAGCGCGGAATCAAGGATCAACTAATTAGTTGATCGAATTATGAGAACTCAAATTTTCCCACTGTCGCGCAATTTTTTGAGCACATGGTCCAACAGAAACAATACTTAAGTGAGCCGTACAGTGAATCTGCACTTATCCAATTATGTATTTTTAAATTACCACGATCATTAAGAGTTTCACTTTTAACAGGACAGCAGAAAGAAAATATTTCGGCATGTAGAGATCTGCTACAGCTTTTGGAAGTTAAGCAATCAGATTGTTGTTGTTGTTGTGGTCTTCAGTCCTGAGACTGGTTTGATGCAGCTCTCCATGCTACTCTATGCTGTGCAAGCTTCTTCATCTCCCAGTATCTACTGCAACCTACATCCTTCTGAATCTGCTTAGTGTATTCATCTCTTGGTCTCCCTCTACGATTTTTACCCTCCACACTGCCCTCCAATACTAAATTGGTGATCCCTTGATGCCTCAGGACATGTCCTACCAACCGATCCCTTCTTCTGGTCAAGTTGTGCCACAAACTTCTCTTCTCCCCAATCCTATTCAATACTTCCTCATTAGTTATGTGATCTACCCATCTAATCTTCAGCATTCTTCTGTAGCACCACATTTCGAAAGCTTCTATTCTCTTCTTGTCCAAACTATTTACCGTCCATGTTTCACTTCCATACAATGCTACACTCCATACAAATACTTTCAGAAATGACTTCCTGACACTTAAATCTATACTCGATGTCAACAAATTTCTCTTCTTCAGAAACGCTTTCCTTGCCATTGCCAGTCTACATTTTATATCCTCTCTACTTCGACCATCATCAGTTATTTTGCTCCCCAAATAGCAAAACTCCTTTACTACTTTAAGTGTCTCATTTCCTAATCTAATACCCTCACCATCACCCGACTTAATTCGACTACATTCCATTATCCTCGTTTTGCTTTTGTTGATGTTCATCTTATATCCTCCCTTCAAGACACCATCCATTCCATTCAACTGCTCTTCCAAGTCCTTTGCTGTCTCTGACAGAATTACAATGTCATCGGCGAACCTCAAAGTTTTTATTTCTTCTCCATGGATTTTAATACCTACTCCGAATGTTTCTTTTGTTTCCTTTACTGCTTCCTCAATATACAGATTGAATAACATCGGGGAGATGCTACAACCCTGTCTTACTCCTTTCCCAACCAGTGTTTCCCTTTCATGCCCCTCGACTCTTATAACTGCCATCTGGTTTCTGTACAAACTGTAAATAGCCTTTCGCTCCCTGTATTTTACCCCTGCCACCTTCAGAATTTGAAAGAGAGTATTCCAGTTAACACTGTGAAAAGCTTTCTCTAAGTCTACAAATGCTAGAAACGTAGGTTTGCCTTTTCTTAGTCTTTCTTCTAAGATAAGTCGTAAGGTCAGTATTGCCTCACGTGTTCCAACATTTCTACGGAATCCAAACTGATCTTCCCCGAGGTCGGCTTCTACCAGTTTTTCCATTCGTCTGTAAAGAATTCGCGTTAGTATTTTGCAGCTGTGACTTATTAAACTGATAGTTCGGTAATTTTCACATCTGTCAACACCTGCTTTCTTTGGGATTGGAATTATTATATTCTTCTTGAAGTCTGAGGGTATTTCGCCTGTCTCATACATCGTGCTCACCAGATGGTAGAGTTTTGTCATGACTGGCTCTCCCGAGGCCATCAGTAGTTCAAATGGAATGTTGTCTACTCCCGGGGCCTTGTTTCGACTCAGGTCTTTCAGTGCTCTGTCAAACTCTTCACGCAGTATCTTATCTCCCATTTCGTCTTCATCTACATCCTCTTCCATTTCCATAATATTGTCCTCAAGTACATCGCCCTTGTATAAACCCTCTATATACTCCTTCCACCTTTCTGCCTTCCCTTCTTTGCTTAGAACTGGGTTGCCATCTGAGCTCTTGATATTCATACAAGTGGTTCTCTTCTCTCCAAAGGTCTCTTTAATTTTCCTGTAGGCAGTATCTATCTTACCCTTAGTGAGACAAGCCTCTACATCCTTACATTTGTCCTCTAGCCATCCCTGCTTAGCCATTTTGCACTTCCTGTCGATCTCATTTTTGAGACGTTTGTATTCCTTTTTGTCTGCTTCATTTACTGCATTTTTATATTTTCTCCTTTCATCAATTAAATTCAATATTTCTTCTGTTACCCAAGGATTTCTACTAGCCCTCGTCTTTTTACCTACTTGATCCTCTGCTGCCTTCACTACTTCATCCCTCAAAGCTACCCATTCTTCTTCTACTGTATTTCTTTCCCCCATTCCTGTCAATTGTTCCCTTATGCTCTCCCTGAAACTCTGTACAACCTCTGGTTCTTTCAGTTTATCCATGTCCCATCTCCTTAAATTCCCACCTTTTTGCAGTTTCTTCAGTTTTAATCTACAGGTCATAACCAATAGATTGTGGTCAGAGTCCACATCTGCCCCTGGAAATGTCTTACAATTTAAAACCTGGTTCCTAAATCTCTGTCTTACCATTATATAATCTATCTGATACCTTTTAGTATCTCCAGGGTTCTTCCATGTATACAACCTTCTATCATGATTCTTAAACCAAGTGTTAGCTATGATTAAGTTGTGCTCTGTGCAAAATTCTGCCAGGCGGCTTCCTCTTTCATTTCTTAGCCCCAATCCATATTCACCTACTATGTTTCCTTCTCTCCCTTTTCCTACACTCGAATTCCAGTCACCCATGACTATTAAATTTTCGTCTCCCTTCACTATCTGAATTATTTCTTTTATTTCATCATACATTTCTTCAATTTCTTCATCATCTGCGGAGCTAGTTGGCATATAAACTTGTACTACTGTAGTAGGTGTGGGCTCCGTATCTATCTTGGCCACAATAATGCGTTCACTATGCTGTTTGTAGTAGCTTACCTGCATTCCTATTTTCCTATTCATTATTAAACCTACTCCTGCATTACCCCTATTTGATTTTGTATTTATAACCCTGTATTCACCTGACCAAAAGTCTTGTTCCTCCTGCCACCGAACTTCACTAATTCCCACTATATCTAACTTTAACCTATCCATTTCCCTTTTTAAATTTTCTAACCTACCTGCCCGATTAAGGGATCTGACATTCCACGCTCCGATCCGTAGAACGCCAGTTTTCTTTCTCCTGATAATGACATCCTCTTGAGTAGTCCCCGCCCGGAGATCCGAATGGGGGACTATTTTACCTCCGGAATATTTTACCCAAGAGGTAATCATTTAATCATACAGTAAAGCTGCATGCCCTCGGGAAAAATTACGGCCGTAGTTGCCCCTTGCTTTCAGCCGTTCGCAGTACCAGCACAGCAAGGCCGTTTTGGTTATTGTTACAAGGCCAGATCAGTCAATCATCCAGACTGTTGCCCCTGCAACTACCGAAAAGGCTGCTGCCCCTCTTCAGGAACCACATGTTTGTCTGGCCTCTCAGCAGATACCCCTCCATTGTGGTTGTACCTACGGTACGGCTATCTGTATCGCTGAGGCACGCAAGCCTCCCCACCAACGGCAAGGTCCATGGTTCATGGTTATTCCTTCATAAACAAAAATTTTTCACATCATAACCAAGGCCAACCAACATACAGTAATTACGAGCAGCCACGCTATTTCAATAGTAAAGGTAACGACAACCATCAGAACTTTAACAGACAAAATTTTAATTATCAATATCGTCAAAATTATCAGCAACAGGAACCACATTTTGGTAACAATAGACGCTTTCCTCCGCAACAGCATCAAAGCCAGCCGGTTAGCATACCTAACCAACAATGTAGTCTACAAGGTCAACCAAGCTTTAATGTTTCGCCGCATACACGTATAGCGTCGGCTCCACCAAATAGTAACGCACAACAACTAGGAAACCAGTACGTACAGAAAACACATCATTTCAACTCATATCGCAATGCACCGTATAGAAATGACTATCATGACAGACGTAAAAATAATGAGCACAATTTTCAGCGTACGTTTAATAACAGTCGGTCTTACCAGCAACAAAATCATCCGCAACAACAGATTATCAAGAATGAACCAGACAGTAGATATCATCCCGAACGTAATACGTCAGGAAGAAATAACAGAACAGTACAAATAGTGGAAATGCCACAGCATCCTCCCGCGAATAACACCACGTCAGAAAGAATTTCACTAGATACAGTGCAGAATGAATCTTCCAGCAACGTAAGTAATACTTCAGATACACAGAATCTTGTTCACGAAAATGTTATTACTTTATTGACGACATCCGAGACACTCTTTTGCAGGTAAGACCAGTTTTTCAAAAAACCATTTCACACCATGTCATTGAGGTAAAGATTATATCATCCAAATTTTCAGCAGTAATCGATTCTGGATCATCTATGTCAGTTATAAAAGAGGAAACTTTCAACGAATGTAACAAAGAGAATACCTATCCTACGTTACCATTAGGCAAAACTAAAGTAAAAGGAGCAGTATCTGGTAAAGGAGTAGATTTAAAATTACAGACACATTTATCATTTCACCCAAATTTTTGGATTGTTCCCTTATTGACAACAGACATTATTTTAGGTACGAGTTTTTGGTACAACACGACGCAGTTATTGACTTTCAAAATTCCTATTTAATGTTAAAGGATGAAAATGTTCAACTGGCTTTAGAATTTCAGCACTCTTTATCTGCAGAAGAACAAAAAATTAATCGTACAGAGGTCATTTCCGCATCACGTAACATAGACTGTCATTCCACATTGTTCACAGATACGTACGTAGACAACTACACTCCTGGAAATTGAAATAAGAACACCGTGAATTCATTGTCCCAGGAAGGGGAAACTTTATTGACACATGCCTGGGGTCAGATACATCACATGATCACACTGACAGAACCACAGGCACATAGACACAGGCAACAGAGCATGCACAATGTCGGCACTAGTACAGTGTATATCCACCTTTCGCAGCAATGCAGGCTGCTATTCTCCCATGGAGACGATCGTAGAGATGCTGGATGTAGTCCTGTGGAACGGCTTGCCATGCCATTTCCACCTGGCGCCTCAGTTGGACCAGCGTTCGTGCTGGACGTGCAGGCCGCGTGAGACGACGCTTCATCCAGTCCCAAACATGCTCAATGGGGGACAGATCCGGAGATCTTGCTGGCCAGGGTAGTTGACTTACACCTTCTAGAGCACGTTGGGTGGCACGGGATACATGCGGACGTGCAGTGTCCTGTTGGAACAGCAAATTCCCTTGCCGGTCTAGGAATGGTAGAACGATGGGTTCGATGACGGTTTGGATGTACCGTGCACTATTCAGTGTCCCCTCGACGATCACCAGTGGTGAACGGCCAGTGTAGGAGATCGCTCCCCACACCATGATGCCGGGTGTTGGCCCTGTGTGCCTCGATCGTATGCAGTCCTGATTGTGGCGCTCACCTGCACGGCGCCAAACACGCATACGACCATCATTGGCACCAAGGCAGAAGCGACTCTCATCGCTGAAGACGACACGTCTCCATTCGTCCCTCCATTCACGCCTGTCGCGACACCACTGGAGGCGGGCTGCACGATGTTGGGGCGTGAGCGGAAGACGGCCTAACGGTGTGCGGGACCGTAGCCCAGCTTCATGGAGACGGTTGCGAATGGTCCTCGCCGATACCCCAGGAGCAACAGTGTCCCTAGTTTGCTGGGAAGTGGCGGTGCGGTCCCCTACGGCACTGCGGAGGATCCTACGGTCTTGGCGTGCATCCGTGCGTCGCTGCGGTCGGGTCCCAGGTCGACGGGCACGTGCACCTTCCGCCGACCACTGGCGACAACATCGATGTACTGTGGAGACCTCACGCCCCACGTGTTGAGCAATTCGGCGGTACGTCCACCCGGCCTCCCGCATGCCCACTATACGCCCTCGCTCAAAGTCCGTCAACTGCACATACGGTTCACGTCCACGCTGTCGCGGCATGCTACCACTGTTAAAGAGTGCGATGGAGCTCCGTATGCCACGGCAAACTGGCTGACACTGACGGCGGCGGTGCACAAATGCTGCAATGCTGCGCAGCTAGCGCCATTCGACGGCCAACACCGCGGTTCCTGGCGTGTCCGCTGTGCCGTGCTTGTACAGCCCTCTCGCAGTGTCCGGAGCAAGTATGGTGGGTCTGACACACCGGTGTCAATGTGTTCTTTTTTCCATTTCCAGGAGTGTATAATACTCCAGACGAAGTCGACTATGACGTTATGCAAATGATTTCTGATAAAGCTAAACAGAGCAGTGCAAATACAGACAACGAACGCACGCAACTACGCAAAATTTTTTTACAGCAAGCTCCGGTTTTTGACAACGTCCCTATGTCCGGATTATGTATGAATTTCAAGTTAAACAACACGACACGTTATAGCCAAACATTATCCTATTCCGTATATTCACAGAGAACAAGTTAAGAAAGAATTGCAAGCTATGCTTGACGAAGGAATTATTGAACCGGCAGTTAGTCCGTACATAAACCCGCTCCATGTTGTTAAGAAGAAGGATGGTTCACTTCGCCTCGTACTTGATTCGCGTCACATCAATGACATTATTATTAATGAAACAGATCGCCCTCAAACACTAGAAGAACTTCTACAGAAATTTCATGGTACTGCTATTTATTCCACATTAGATTTGAAATCGGGATTTTGGCAAATTAAGCTCCATACGAACTGTAGAAAGTACACAGTTTTTCTCTGTTTTGGTGACTGTTACCAGTTTTGCAAATTACCGTTCGGTTTAACAATTTCTTCAGCAGCATTTATTCGCGGTTTGAATACTATACTTCCGACAGAACTTAAAGCTACTGCTAAATCTGTTTCGAATACATTTGTAAAACATTTTCTATTTCATGTAGGACATGTATTGAAAGTAATTTCCGACAATGGACCACAATTTCGATCTGCTATATGGACACGTATGTTACGAACAAGAAACATTTCTCCGATTTATATATCCAAGTATCACGCTTCTTCGAACCCTTGTGAACGACCAATGAAAGAAATTGGTAAACTGTGTAGAATATACTGCCATAAAAGACATGTTGATTGGGATACACACATACTGTCATTCCAGGATGTAATTAACTCTATACCAAATGAATGTACTATGCTATCTTTGACTGTTATACTGAAAAGTGTTGAACCACCTAACAAAATTAAAGAATTAGTATCCTTTCGTACATGTCGTCAACTACCACTCCATGAAATAATTGACATTGCGCTGAACAACATCAAACGTGCCGCAGAGCGCCGGAGAAGACAGCAAAAACAGGTTTGTACACGCCGTGACTTTCACATTGGACAGAAGATATTAGTACGTTCACACTATCTATCCAACAGAGGAAAGAATAGATGTAGTAAATTTGAGCTTCTATACGCAGGTCCATACAGAATTCGCAGCATTCCTCTCCCCCATGTATTACACGTCGAAACTCTGAGAACCAGAAAAAGTAAAGGCAATCACCATGTCTCCAATAATAAACCCTTTGTTGAATGAACATACTTTATGATTTATCACACTGTAATGCCATTTCCTGATTTTTATATGACCACTTATGCAATTATATTTATATGAACACTTACTGATGATTATCATATTTTTTCTTGGCAAGTGCCCGGCAAGGTAAGATTAGCAGGTCGCTTTTCTTGTCGTTATATATCATACCGTGCACATTTTCCATTTTTCGTGTCTGTATGATTGTTTTCCTGTATGCACTATGAAATTTTAAGATATAACAAACACCAATTGACATTGACATTTTGCCTTATGATATCTTAACATATTGACTATTCTACATTCTTTGCTACTAAATTATGATACTCTGTGTCCTTTTTTTGCACTTGAAAACTGTCTAAGTTTTTGACCTAATACGTTTTCTGTCATGCTATGCTGTATGCGTAATTATATCACTAGAAATCAGTTTTTATTTAATGGATAAATGATAAATGCAAGACATTAATCATTGTTCATCATTTTCAGAAAGCAATAACGTGTAAAAGAAATAAATTAAACAAACCACAGTGGATTACTATGAAATGGGAATTTCACCTTCGGAATGAACGAAAGAAGATGCAGTACCTCGTCATGAAGAGTAAATGGATCAGAATTAACAAACATTAACAAGAATATCCTATACACATCGTATGATAGCAGCATTAATTAATTTTTTTTCTTTCAGAATACGAGGCGATTGATGCAGGATGTCAGACAGAACTACACATCTTAGTTTTAGTGATGAAATATGCTAGAAATAAGAAACTCTATACTATGAATAGTTGTATGAAGTAAATGGTAATATGAATAATGTATAATGAAGTGTCTTTTTGCAGATGATAATGAATGCTGATTAATAGTTATCTGAAGACTATGCTAATATGAATAATGAAGTTTTTCTTTGCAGGTGATGATAGTAATGAAGTTATGGTAATATTAATAATGAAGTTTTTCTTTGCAGATGAGAATAATGATGAAGTTTATATATTTAGTGTTAGTTAAGAAATGCTATGTAGTTATTTAAGTATTTGTTGCAGTTCGTTTTGACAGTATGTCTTATGTCGCATGGTATAATGACTGAAGGTTTTGGAAAGGACGGCTAGAGTACATACATATTGAGTACATGTTTCATTACCTGTTATTTCGAAGTTCACTACTTTTCAGCATAATATGCGTTTCTTCTTTCAGCTTAATAATCCATATAGTATTTTTTCTAGGAGAAGCTATTCATGAAATTAATGTGCTATAAGCAGTTAGTCATTACACCTGTTCTAGTACTTGCATTTTTTTTACCCATTTGTGTGTGTCATTCATGAATGTGATCACATATACTCTACTTGTTTCATAACCTTGGCGCCCGCATCTCGTGGTCGTGCGGTAGCGTTCTCGCTTCCCACGCCCGGGTTCCCGGGTTCGATTCCCGGCGGGGTCAGGGATTTTCTCTGCCTCGTGATGGCTGGGTGTTGTGTGCTGTCCTTAGGTTAGTTAGGTTTAAGTAGTTCTAAGTTCTAGGGGACTGATGACCATAGATGTTAAGTCCCATAGTGCTCAGAGCCATTTGAACCATAACCTTGGTAGAGCTGACTCATGATGAATGACGTTACCTATCCTAATTTGCAGCAATAAGTCAAAAGCAAATATTTTCGTGCCCCAGCAATTAATTATCGATCCCAACACAATGCATTGGTAGCACAAAAAAAATAGACCTTGAGTAATAGTTACAGTGTGTTGCATTTTAAATATGTCCTATGTCACTTGAATGATGAGTTCTGAGTAACACTGAAAGATGTGTTGTAATAATGCATAAATACTATGCCAATAATTTCTGTAAATAATATTTTTGTTATACTCTATATATGCTATGTTAATAATTAACTCTCATTTTAAATGATGACTTCTGATGGTTTGTAACTGGCCAATGAGTGCCAATAATTATTTTAAATATGTCATATGTCACTTGAATGATGAAAAATGTTTTGTAATATTCAATACTTGCTATACGTTTAGTAAGTGGCCAGTGAATGCCACTGTTTCTTATATTTTAAATTTGTATTATGTCACCTACATGCTATTATATATGAATACCAGTAGCTTGATGCTACACTCGTTAGCTCCTGTTTTGAATGATGACTTCTGATGGTTTGTAACTGGCCAATGAGTGCCAATGACTACTATAACTAGAAAAATTGTGTTAATACTATGCCATTAATTAGCTCTTGTTTTGAATGCTGACTTCTGATGGTTTTTAACTGGCCAAACAGTGCCAATGATTACTATAACTAGATGAATTATGTAAATGGTATGCCATTAATTAACTCTTGCTTTGAATTATCACTTTTAAATAATCTATAAAAATGGTTTGTAACTGGCCAATGAGTGACAATATTTATGGTCATCAGATGACTTATGAATAATATTCTGTAATACTCCATACATAGTACAGAAATATTTAGTAACTAGGCAATGAGTGCCAACAATTAGTCAAATCGGTTGATAGACTAGTGTAATTCTGAATGATGACTAGCATGAGACCTAATGTCCTTCACCTTCTGACCTAATTACCAGAAATTACTGCAATATCCGTTTGTCCTGTCTATCCTTATGATCATGGAGCACTATATTTGGTTTCTGCACTAATTCTACGTTGGTGAAAGAGTGTGGTGTTGACAAATCATGGTGTCCACCACCTTGAACAATGCAGATGTTATTATGGTTCCACTGTTTGGTGTACCTAATTTACTACCAAAATAATAACATGGAATATTAATACGACATTACAGTGTATTGGCTAAACTGATTAATACTTCAGGGAAGAGAACTTCAGATTGTCTCACTTAGTGTTGTGCTTCTGTAGAAAAATATGGACTTTCAGTGCAGCTAAGTGCAACCTACTGTGCTACAACCATGATGCAATCCTTCCCTTTCCTATCCTAGTTCTTGTAAAATGGTAAAAAAAATACTACAGTGCGTATGCACTTTATGTCATTTGTTAATATGTGTTGTACTCATTGCATATACATTTTGTCGTTGCTTGATATGTTATGTACTCAGTGCATGTGCACTCTATTTCATTTCATGTTCTGCACTTATTTACATGTATATACTCTGTGACTGTAAACTTAGTTAATTAAGTAGATTTTAGAAAAATATGTTGCTCATGGCAAGTCCAATTGACTCACCATCGCTGCCAAATTTTTGCACCCCCCCACCCCCCCAGTGGAGGGTTATGTAAGAGGTATGTGCTGCCTGTGATATGTAAGCTATAAGAGAATCTGAGACCAAAGAGCAGTGTTGACTGCAGTACGAACTGTGTAGCAGTAGCAGGAAGTGGTTGCTAGCGAGCGGTCTAGCGGTCTGGTGTATTGTGTTGGCTGGGCCGGTCGCGGTGCAGCGATGCCGGAGACTGAGTATTATTGTATAAGGTAAAAAGCAGCCTCGCGCATATCTAGTAATGTTATGTGAACTCCCATGTAAATCTTTTAAAAATGTCCTAATAATAATCTTTGTCATATAAAGTAATTTCTAACAAGCATTCATTTCAATTTAAAGAATTTAATAATTTCTCCATTCCATGATCATTCCGATTGTTGAAAAAGAAAAATCAGTTGCTTCCTTTCATAAATAACAAATGTATAGGCCAGCATTGCACAGAGCTGTGCCGGAAAAAGCTATTGCAAGAGCAAATAGTTGCCAACTTTATCGAGGTAAGAATTTTTGCTTTTTTATTCAGAATGATCTTACAGGGCCATGACGTAGCACTGTTGTCGTCCAAAATTTACCAGGTTACTGAATTTATTTTTTATTACGAGGTTTAAGAATTTTTCTGTTTCGAGCTTACATAAAATGAGAAAAGAATTTTGTGGGTACATTAAATGGGGAACAAATTTTGTGTGGAGGTTAAATGTGAATGAATTTCTGTAGGGAGGTTATAAATGGGAACCAATTTTGTTCTGAGGTTACACTAAAATTAGAATCACTAACCAAATAATATTTATTTATTTTAATTTTTTTGTGGGGAGGTTACATGATGAAAGGAGAAAATATAAAAATGCAGTAAATGAAGCAGGCAAAATGAATACAAACGTTTCAAAAATGAGATCGACAAGAAGTGCAAAATGGCTAAGCAGGGATGGCTAGAGGATGTAGAGGCTTACCCCACTAGGGGAAAGATACATACTGCCTACAGGAAAATTAAAGAGACCTTTGGAGAAAAGAAAACCACTTGTATGAATATCAAGAACCCAGATGGAAACCCAATTCTAAGCAAAGAAGGGAAAACAGAAAGGTGGAAGGAGTATATAGAGGGTCTATAAAAGAGCGATGTACTTGTGGACAATATTATGGAAATGGAAGAGGATGTAGATGAAGATGAAATGGGAGATGTGCTACTGCGTGAAGAGTTTGACAGAGCACTGAAAGACCTGAGTGGAAAGAAGGCTCCAGGAGTAGGCAACATCCCATTAGAACTACTGACGGCCTTGGGAGAGCCAGGCCTGACAAAACTCTACCATCTGGTGAGGAAGATGTATGAGACAGGCGAAATAACCTCAGACTTCAAGAAAAATATAATAATTCCAATTCCAAGGAAAGCAGGTGTTGACAGATGTGAAAATTACCGAACTATCAGTTTAATAAGTCACAGCTGAAAAACTGGTAGAAGCCAACATCGGCGAAGATCTGTTTGGATTCCGTTGAAATATTGGAACACGTGAGGCAATACTGACCTCACGACTTATCTTAGAAGAAAGATTAAGGAAAGGCAAACCTAAATTTCTAGAATTTGTAGACTTAGAGAAAGCTTTTGACAACGTTGACTGGAATATTCTCTTTGAAATTCTGAAGGTGGCAGAGGTAAAATATAGGGAGCGAAAGGCTATTTACAATTTGTACAGAAACCAGATGGCAGTTATAAGAGTCGAGGGGCATGAAAGGGAAGCAGTGGTTGGGAAATGTGTGAGACAGAGTTGTAGCCTATCCCCGATGTTATTCAATCTGTATATTGAGCAAGCAATAAAGGAAACAAAAGAAAAGTTCGGAGTAGGTATTAAAATCCATGGAGAAGAAATAAAAACTTTGAGGTTCGCCGATGACATTGGAATTCTGTTAGAGACAGCAAAGGACTTGGAAGAGCAGTTGAACGGAATGGACATTCAACGAAAGGAGGATATGAGATGAACATCAAGAAAAGAAAAACGAGGATAATGGAATGTAGTCGAATTAAGTCAGGTGATGCTGAGGGAATTAGATTAGGAAATGAGACAAAGTGGTAAAGGAGTTTTGCTATTTGGGAAGTAAAATAACTGATGATGTTCGAAGTAGAGAGGATATAGAATGTAGACTGACAGTGGCAAAGAAAGCGTTTCTGAAGAAGAGAAATTTGTTAACATCGAGTATAGATTTAAGTGTCAGGAAGTCGTTTCTGAAAGTATTTGTATGGAGTGTAGCCATGTATGGAAGTGAAACATGGATAATAAATAGTTTAGACAAGAAGAGAATATAAGCTTTCGAAATGTGGTGCTACAGAAGGATGCTGAAGATTAGATGGGTAGATTACATAACTAATGAGGAGGTATTGAACAGAATTGGGGAGAAGAGGAGTTTGTGTAGCGTGGAGGGTAAAAATCGAAGAGAGAGACCAAGGGATGAATACTCTAAGCAGATTCAGAATGATGTAGGCTGCAGTAGGTACTGCACATGGAGAGCTGCATCAAACCAGTCTCAGGACTGAAGACCACAACAACAACTAGCGAAAGGTGAAATGCTTAACTCCGTTCTCAAATGTTCCTTTACAAAGGAGAACCAAGGAGGATTGAACCAATTCAATCCTTGTACCACTGAAAAGATCAGTGAAAGAAATACTAGTGGCAGTGAAGTTCAGAAACAGCTGAAATGGTTGAAAGTGAACAAAGCTCCTGGGCCCCAATGTAATCCCTGCCAGATTTTATACTGAATTTGCGGTTGTTTTGCACTCTCTCCTAACTATAATATGACGTAGATTCCTCGAACAAAAAACCGTTACCTCTTATTGGAAAAGGGCACCGGTCGTATCCGACTAGAAGCGATAGACAAAACTACCGTCCAATATCCTCGACGTCGATTTGTTGCAGGATCTTAGAACACATTCTGAGCTCAAACAAATGAGGTATCATGGACAGAGTGACGTCATCAATGCCAACCAGCACGGATTCCGAAACCAGCAATCATGTGAAACCCAACTCGCACTTTTATCACATGATATACTGAAAGCTTTGGATCAAAGCAACCAGGTAGATGGAGTGTTTCTTAATTTCCGCAAAGCATTTGACTCAGTAACACATCAAGCTTAGTGTCAAAAATATGATCATATGGCGTATCGAGTGGATTGATAATATTTTGGTAGGGAGGAGGCAGTACGTCATCTAGGACAGAGAATCATCGTTAGATGTAGAAGCAACGTCGGATGTGCCCCAGGGAAGTGCACTGGGACGCTTGCTCGTTATGCTGTACGTTAATGATCTTGCGGACAATATTAATAGTAAAATCAGTTATGTGTAATAAATTGCTATCTGAGAGAAAATACATAAATATTTAATCCGATCTTGATGAGATTTCAACATGGTGCAGAGATTGGCAACTTGCTCTAAATGATCATAAATGTAACACTTTGCACTTCACAAAACGAGAAAACGTTGTATCCTATAACTATAATATCAATGAGTCGGTGTTGGAATCGGCCAACTCACGCAATTTCCTGGGTGTAACATTTTGTAGGGATATTAAATGAAATGATCCTGGGTAAAGCAGGTTGCAGGTTGCAGTTTATTAGCAGAATACTGAGGAGTGCAGTCAGTCTACAAAAGAGACTGCTTACACATCATTTGTGCGACCGATTCTAGAATATTGCTCAAGAGTGTGGGACTTGTACCAGGCAGGACTAACAGAGGTTATTGAACATATACGGTGAAGGACAGCGTGAATGGTCACAGGTTTGTTCAATCCGTGGGAAAGTGTGACGGGGATACTAAAGGAACTGGACTGACAGAGTGAGTCACAACTGGCAGAGAAAGTCTGTTAACAAAGTTTCAAGAACCAGGTTTGAGTGATGACTCTAGGAATATACTAGAAACCCCTACGTACCGCTCACACAGGGATCGTGAGGATAAGATAATTACTACACGCACAGAGGCCTCCTATAGTACTCCATGCGTGAATAGAAAAGGAAGAAACGATAGTAACTGGTACAGTCGGACGTACCCTCTCCCATGCACCTCACGGTGGTTTCCAGAGTATAGATGTAGGTGCGGATGTAGGTGTAGATTCCTTCTGCCACTTTTGCCACAGTGTAATACACAACTGGCCTTTAAAATTCGCTACACCACGAAGATGACGTGCTACAGACGCGAAATTTAACCGACAGTAGGAAGATGCTGTGATATGCAAATGATTAGCTTTTCAGAGCATTCATACAAGATTGGCGCCGGTGGCGACACCTGCAACGTACTGACACGAGGAAAGTTTCCAAACGATTTCTCATACACAAACAGAAGTTGACCGGCGTTGCCTGGTGAAACGTTCTTATGATGCCTCGTGTAAGGAGAAATGTGTACCATCACGTTTCCGACTTAGATAAAGGTCGCATTGTAGCCTATCGCGATTGCGGTTTAACGTATCGCGACATTGCTGCTCGCGATGGTCGAGATCCAATGACTAATAGCAGAATATGGAATCGGTGCGTTCAGGAGGGTAATATGGAACGCCGTGCTGGATCCCAACGGCCTCGTATCACTAGCAGTCGAGATGACGGCATCTTATCCGCACGGCTGTAACGTTTTGTAATTCGTGCACCCAGGTTCGTCGTTGAGTACACCATCGCAGGCGCTCCTCTCCGTGATGCAGCGTCAAGGGTAACCGCAGTCATGGTCTCGGAGCTGATAGTCCACGCTGCTGCAAACGTCGTCGAACTGTTCGTGCAGATGGATGTTGTCTTGCAAACGTCTCGATCCCTGAGTCCCCAGATGCGGACGTTTGCAAGACAACATCCATCTGCACGAACATTTCGACGACGTTTGCAGCAGCGTGGACTATCAGCTCCGAGACCATGGCTGCGGTTACCCTTGACGCTGCATCACGGAGAGGAGCGCCTGCGATGGTGTACTCAACGACGAACCTGAGTGCACGAATTACAAAACGTCATTTTTTCTCATGAATCCAGATTCTGTTTACAGCATCATGATGGTGGCATCCGTGTTTGGCGACATCACCGAGAATGCACATTGGAAGCGTGTATTCGTCATCGTCATACTGGCGTATCACCCGGGTGTGATGGAATGCGGTGCCATTGGTTTAACGTCTCGGTCACCTCTTGTTCGCATTGACGGCACTTTGAACAGTGGACTTTACAATTCAGAAGTGTTACGACCCGTGGCTCTACCCTTCATTCGATCCCTGCGAAACGCTGCATTTCAGCAGGATGATGCACGACTCCATGTTGCAGGTCCTGTACGGGCCTTTCCGTATACAGAAAATGTTCGATTGCTGCCCTGGCCAGCACATTCTCCAGATCTGTCACCAATTGAAGACGTCTGGTCAATAGTGTCCGAGCAACTGGCTCATCACAATACGCCAATCACTACTCTTGATGAACTGTGGTATCGTGTTGTAGCTGCATCCAAGCTCTGTTTGACTCAATGCGCAGGCGTATCAAGGCCGTTATTAAGGCCAGAGGTGGTTGTTCTGGGTACTGATTTCTCAGGCTCTATGCACCCAAACTGCGTGAAAACTGACATGAAAACATGTCAGTTCTAGTATAATATGTCCAATGAATGCCCGTTTATCAATTGCATTTCTTCTTGGTGTAGCAATTTTAATGGGTGGCTTGGTAAAGTCTGGTAGAAAAGCTCGTTCTGCCCCTCCTCCCTCAGGGAGGGCAATGTAAGGTTATTAAGAAAAACGCAGTCTTCAGCACTATGACTTTTCTGTAGATGTCGAGACCTGACCTCTATGAAATTCTGTCAATCTTATTCAATTTGCAAGCGCCCCAAAAAGATGTCAGTGCATGAATGTTCGAAATTAATTTCTCCCGCCGCTCTAGCTGCACAGAGGGGATGCTCGCATCTCATTGGCGGCGGCGAAATCGTTCGTGGCAGGCAGCGGGAAACGCAGGACTAGGAGTAACAGTCTGCACTTAGCGGCCGAGGGAGTACCAAAACTTCGCGCGTTGTGTCTGGAGGCATTGCAGGCTGCATAGAACCCATGGGTAGGGCCAGCTAAATTACTCCGCATATTCGCCGCTCACAACACAATAAAGCTGGTGCTCGCAGAAGCTGTTATTCCTGTAGATACGGGACCCACCCTCAGTAGCTCCCGAGATGGCACGCATTTCATTTACTTCGATGGATAATCACACAGCTTTAATTACCTCCTCGAAAATGACGTAATTAAGTGATCTCTATCGGCAATGAAAAGTTGTTCGGGCGGCATATCGGCGTGGGGGCTGGATTCCAGCCGTGTGAGTGTATGCTGTACTAAATAGCAGACGAACGACGCCCAGAACGTAGTTCTGTGTTCGCTCGAGGTGTTTTATGCTTGTTTTTTTCTGTTTTCAGCTGACGTATCGCCGTATCGGCAGGAAATTGAAAAGCGCAACGTAAAGCTGCCTCGGCAACAATGCCCCGTGTGGGCGCGTCGCTTTTGCATTGTTGGACTGGGCTTCGCGGTAGCTGGCAATGACGTCACGGCGGAAAATTACGTTCCATCTGGTCCCCCTCGCCAGAAGCTCTGGATTACGCCTCTCACAAGTGGCCATTCGTACACTACACTATGCCGCTTCTGTGGTTCAAAAATAAATCATATTGAAGGGAGTGGAGTCTTTAGTGACAGTACAAGAGTGGAAATGGAACTCATTCTAGTTGCCATTTTTTCACAAAATGAGTTTTCTGCGCTCTTTTCTTCTCGGCATTCTGCTGTATGTCCCTGGACTTCATCCATAGAGAAAGTATTCCAAACGTGTGTTAGCAGGTGGCGTATGTGGTCCTTGTGGCAAGCTATGCTTCTCGCTGGAAATTTTAAATTTAAAAGATGTGGTTGACTACAGTTCTCCCAGTTAAAAACCTGGTACTGTATTTCTGTAGTGATATTATCACAAATAAAACGTATCATCTCGGTGTTAATGGCAAATGGGACAGAAACTTACTACCTGCTGTTCTGTCGGAAACTGACGTTTATGAGAAGGGGCAGTGTACAAAATACAGGTTGACTCTTGCGGAGAAGAAAACTGCGACCAACCACTGTTAATAATGCTATACATCTACACAAATAGCGCCGTTATTGGTTTCGAACTGACATCTTGAGACGGCTGCTCACGTTTCTGTTACCGTAAGGTGACTTAATGAACGGAATTTTCACATTCTTTAAGGTAACTTCGTAAAGAACATTAAATTCTCACTACAAAAAGTGCGAGATATTTTGGGTGACATTGGAGAATAATATGATCACAGAACGTAAGTCAAAAATATTTTTTTAATTAGTTAGAATATAACAAATAAAACTATCCGATACTACCCCTTTCATGGGGTAATTTCGGACATTTATTGAATTTTCACACAAAGGTCCAGATTACCCTCTAATGGGGTAATTTCGGACAGTGACTATCTTTTTTAAAAATACACATACTTAAAAACATGTTTAGAAAACATTTTTTACAGATAGTTACAAAATATTCTACACATCTTCGGCAAACATTTAACACTTTTTTAGGAAACGTCCGCATCTGGGGACTCAGGGATCGAGACGTTTGCAAGCGTTATCTGAAGTCAATGGCAGCAGTAACACGTAGACACATCAAACCATCCACGTTTATTGCGGTTACAGCGGGTGCCTTGGAACCTCCTCCTTGCCAGGTGTCCCATAAATGCTCCGATTTGTAGACCACGTAATGAGGTAATAGCTTTCCATTCCCAGTGGCAGCCATCATTACTGGAGTAGCCTACTCCTGGTAGGATCTACGATACTTCCCGGATGTTTTGTTCCCCTTCTAGCTACCATATGCTTCGTCCCAGTGTCGTCTACGATCCTTTCCGGATGTTTTGTTCCCCTTCTAGCTACCACATGCTTCGTCCCAGTGTCGTCACACAGATGGATGTTTGTCGTAATTGATTACATGGCATCGATATTTTCAATTTTTTCACCAACATTCTGGAAATATGATTTCACTGCCTCATAACTCACTTCAGCACGTTGCATTTTAATGTTCTCAGAAAGGCGGAAGCCTAATATGGCTGAGTGACGCTGTAAGAATGAACGCGGACGCTCAGTCCCTGGCATGTTACAAGAAAAGCCTTTTTCCCTTCGTCCACATTTATCAAGATATCATCAGAGGTAAAAGGAAAACCCCAATGGGCAGCCCTTAAAATACCATGAACAAGTGCATTCTCTTCAAAGGTACTTAACACAGAAGGCCTTCTAATCACTAGAGGGTTTGCATTATTAAGTTTATTGTCTAACGTTGGAGGTGGTACATTAAATTTGTTGTACGACAGTTTTCCTGATCTTACAGCAGCAACCGCTTTTTCAAGATTTTCAGGATCATAATTACGCCTCGGAAGACCACCAAGCCTCCTTTTGTACGTACGCGGCACTGTCCGACATTACGCCAACCTGTGTAGTTGTCTGTAAATAGTTCAGTAGACATTAGCGAAAGTCAGACGTGGAGAAACATTTAAATAAGGAAACTACGAGTAAATTAAGCTTATTAATTTTTTCAATGAGTATTCAATTAACTGTGGATGAAGACCGACCAACAGGCATTACATGCATCGATCGAAAATGATAGTGCATTGAGAATGGCTAGTTTCTAGCTGAAATTTAGATCTGAGAATAAAATTTCAAAAGGACAACTGATTACGGTATATTGATAATTTTTACTTATGGACCGCCTGACAGTAACTGAATAAAACACAATTTTAGTGCCATACGCGTTTCGTCTTTATTTTCTGCAAGGCATCGTCAGTGGCCTGGAATATGTACATATGTTAGCTATTTTATTTACATTTTTGTCATTGTGCCTAAAGGTTATAAACAGTTCTGGTGGTTGGTATTTCCTATTAAGTAGTAATGTTTTGAACTGTACTTACAGGTTGCGTGGACAATTTCTTACATTGTAAGTAGGCTGTTTATATTTTCTTATTGGCAACGTTACGTAGCGCTCTGTATGAAAATCACTGGCTGTGCTGTGTGCAGCCTGTGGCTAGTTTGCATTGTTGTCTGCCATTGTAGTGTTGGGCAGCGGCAGCTGGATGTGAACAGCGCGTAGCGTTGCGCAGTTGGAGGTGAGCCGCCAGCAGTGGTGGATGTGAGGAGAGAGATGGCGGAGTTTTGTAATTTGTCATGAACTGCTATATATATTATGACTATTAAGGTAAATACATTGTTTGTTCTCTATTAATATCTTTCATTGGCTAACTATCCCTATCAGTAGTTAGTGCCTTCTGTAGCTTGAATCTTTTATTTAGCTGGGAGTAGTGGCGCTCGCTGTATTGCAGTAGTTCGAGTAACGAAGATTTTTGTGAGGTAAGTGATTTGTGAAAGGTATAGGTTAAAGTTACTCAGGGCCATTCTTTTGCAGGGATCTTTGATAGCTAGTCAGATTGCGTTGCGCTAAATAATATTGTGTGTCAGGTTAAGCACAGTCGTGTATAAATTGTTCTAAGGGGTCGTTTCATATGTCGACCCTTAGCCTAGGATACCTCACTGGAATCTTCTGATTTTTTCTTGTAGTTTGTGTAATTAGTGTAGATTTTGTTTATTGCTATTGCGTAATTGTAGAGAGTATCTCCTTTGTAGTTGCAGTCTTTCATTGTTGTACAGTAAAACAGTTGTGGCATGCATGTAGATGTGCACCAAGTATTTCGCAGCTGCGCTTGCAATTAACTAGATATTATTTTCAGTGCTATGTTAATGTGTTCTCTTATTTTTGCTCTTCAAATTGTGCTTTTCTGTGTTGTCGTGTGAAATATTGTGACAATAATGGCGTGTGAAAAACGTAACACTAGGCTCCAAAGTAAACTGAGAAATGACAGTGAAGACGAAAGCAGTGTGTTAACGTCACCATGTAATGAATTAACTAATATTCAGAGTAGTAATTTGGTAATTGTACATAGGGAAATGGAGCGGGCTGCAAACAATGGTGTAGACAGTGAAACAGGTAGTAAACAGGGAAGCATTATCGATCGATCGGTCGGCAACAGCTCGCCTCAGGAATTAGGACTGACAGAACACAATATTACAAATACTGTAGATTCAGGTTTTGCGTCCTCACCGTTTTCTCAAATGAGTCAAGACACATTTTCTGCTTGTCAAAATGTGAATGTTGCCGGTGAAAATGCACTGCCAAAAAGCATAGAGAAACAGATTCCAGACACTAATGCATTGTTATTACAATTAATGCAACAAATGGGACAAAATCTTCAAAAGTTAGACACAATGGAACAAAATCAGAGACAAACACAGCAAAAGCTTCAAAAGTTAGACACAATGGAACAAAATCTTCAAAAGTTAGACACCACACTTGAACAACTTTAACCACTGAGTTACATAACATCGAATCGAAATGTCAAAAAGTCTGTAATGACGTAAAGACACAAATTTGTTGGCATTTCCAACCTATTTTTTCGCATCATGAAAATGCATTACAGAATCATGAAGAAGCCATAAAAGAACTGCAAACTATTGTTAATGAAAATCATGAGACATTGCAAGCTAAAATTGACTCAGTTGCATCTACCGATTCGGTTACGCAACTTGCAAAAACTCAGGAAAACTTAAAGGACACAGTAGATACCCTGAAAATTGGTTCAGAAAGACACATGGAGGAAATAAGTACACTATCGGAGAAAGTAGCCGAACTTTAGGATCAGGTCACTAACTTATCTACAAAGGTAGATGATGATCTGAATGATACAAGACCCGTAGCCTTCACTGACACAGAACAGCATGAACAAATAAGAAAATTCAAACAAAATCAAAATCAAATTAATACGCAATACAAAAGAGAAATGCGGGAAGTACAAGATCAGTTGGCACAAGTAATACAAAAATTACATATTTCAGAGGACACTCGTGCTCCAACACGGGAAGAGAAACCTAGAAATACGAAAAAGCCACAAAATAATAACACAGGGCATTTCGGTAATTATGAAAGAAATTGGCAAGGTACACCGAATTTTGAGATGGAACCGCCGACACGACGTAACAATGACCGATATGCTACTCGCCGACACAATGAGTTTGACTATAAGCTGTTCATTACTATACGTAAATTCAAAACGTTTAAGAATTCTGCCAACGACATTCATCCACAAGCGTGGCTCCATCAATTCTCTCATTGTTTTCCTCCCAACTGGTCATTGGAGCACAGGTTAGAATTTATGTGCGGCTACTTGGAGAATGAACCAGCTGTAAGAATGCGATCGGTCATTCACGATTGTCACAGTGAAGGAGAATTTTACCATGCGTTCCTCTCAGCATATTGGTCACAAGCTACACAAGACCGAGTAAAACATAGCATCATGATGATGAAACACTTTGAACAATCCGAATTTTCCAGTCTTGTCAAATATTTTGAAGACATGTTGCACAAGAATCAGTGCCTGTCAAACCCATACAGCCCCTCAGAACTCATCCGCATTTGCTTAATCAAACTGCCTGCACGTTTACGACATATTATTTTAGCAGGACTTTGCAAAGATGACATTGAAGCTTTTCAGGGACTCTTACAAGAATTAGAAATTGACAGAGACAGCCGCGGGATGCGAAAACAGGAAAACAAGCACTACAGGTCACATCCATCACAATTCCGTGACGACAGAAATAATAACTGGACACGACAAGGCTATTCTCACAACACAAATCGTGATCAAAACAGACACCACCCATACGACAACCACTGGCAGAGTAATAGTTACAGAGAAAAATCGCATTCCCGTAATAATGAATATGACAGAGACAATAATAGAAACAGACAATATGGCAACCAGAACTATTATTATCATGGGAGACAGAATAACTTCAGACGCAACGGTCCACCACGCAGTTACGATTCCGGGAGAAATTCTCCACCACATGACCAACAAACAAGAAACTGTGTAAACTACCGGCAAAACGACAGACCTGAATTCCATCAGAACTGGCGAGCTTTAAACAGAGCTGGGCACTCTCGGCAAGGCGAATTTGTGGAAGTTAGGCCTCCAAATCCCAATAACGACACGCGCCAACAAAGGAACAGACAATGACTCGCACCGCAGGCTGCCGAGTGCGCCGGCTGGCTCAGGGAAAAATAAAATTGACGCTAACGTTAAGCAAAATTCCCGTATTCTTTACGGACGAATACCGCATGATAATTGCATTCAAGTTGAAACTCTGTGTACTGAGAAGAGCAAAGGTTTACACCACATTTCACATGTAAAACCATTTATTGGAAGATAATCTGCCTTTTAACTTTGTCTTTGCCATATAACTTTTCACTTCACGTTACTAGTACTCTTTGTCACACTTACAAACTGTTAACATGCAATTATGTTCTAAAGCTAACTAACTATCCAGTCAAGAACATGGGTAACTTAGACAAGTAATTGCGAATGCATTGTTATTGCGAATAGACGACACAGTGTTATAGTGTGTGTACATTCTTGCTTGTTAGTTGCACGATTACGTAACGACTATAAGGCTCACATACTTAGAACATATACTGGTACTGCTAATGAGATTTTAATGCAACATTTTGGTTTACTTGAAAATACATTCTGAATTAAAGTACTTTCGAGAAATACCAGATGACACAGTGGTTAGTTTATGTGACAGCTACACGATTATATCACGACGTTACTAATGAGTGACAATTTACAATGTTGCTTTTGCGGGGTATTTGTTTTATATCTGCACGGTTTTTCTGAATTCTTCTGGAAAGTAAAACATGTTTAATAGTAACTTTTGTGGTATAGCTACAATAAGACAGCCTTTTCCGTAGCACAACAATACATTACAGCACAGTAATTTCTTCATCACAACAATAAGCGTAATAACTAAGAAATCTATACGCAAAGCATTTCACTTTTGTTTATCATGAGGTAAGTACATTGACTTCTGCAGAACTTAGCTTTCGGAGGACAATAACTACGACACTTCCACAGAGATTATCTTACAGCAAGACGCACATTTAGCGCTACAGGACACGTATTTGAGTGATTAATTTTGTACTTAAAACATTTATTTTTAAAGATTTTTGAATTACAAAGAAAGTTTTCTGTGATACATTTCATTCCATTGCTGTAATCTGTAACACCTGAGGGTATAATTACAATAATCCTCAGGGGGGTACACACCTACTTTGTGTACCATGTGTTTGGCAAGCACAAGGAGCCCTACCTAATATGGTATTTGCTTATACAACTTTACACATCGGTACCATATTGCTCTAACACATAAATTACACAGCTATCTGATCATTTAACTGAGACAAACCTTTTTACTACGGCAGTGACAGATGTGGACGTAATTACACCGTTGGATAACTTCACACTTATGAAATTGTATTTTGTCTGTACTTTGTGAACTGTTCATATTTTTTTGGAACCATTGTGATATTATGAGAGCTTTGAATGATATAGTTGGTATGGGATCATGATTTTTAAAGTACGTTTGAGGCAGATGACACTATTGAAATGAGCAGAGAATATTTTTTATGGTTTGAAATTATTGCAGAAACCTACGACTTTTTTGAGATTTGACTGAGGTGTTATGATGTTATTTTTGCGACGACGATGTGTATTATGCTGTTGAGGTATGTTTATGTCAATAAGATGATGCTATCATATATGAGGAATGTGATTACGTGTTTTTATGTATATGAATAATGAATAGAAGTTAGGGACTCTTGACTTGTGAAAAAGGATGTTGGAAACCAAGAATCGTACTTTAAGAGTTATGAAATGTGTGTAAATGCGTGAATGAATCACAATGCCGGCGAAAATTTTTTGGACACTGTTATATTCATAAGATTTTGTTTCTACACATTTGCAACGCAAATTCTTAACCTGTGAAATTTTTATATGAGACTGTCACTGTAGCGGAAACTGCTGTCGTAAATATTTCCGTAAGAAAGGTAAGTGACCACCTGCACGTGCGTCGTGGGCACACAGCTGCGTCAGACACCTGGAGAACAAGCCTTTTCAGAAGCTCAGGTATAAAAAAAAAAGGGAGGCCATTTCCTCGCCATTGACATTCCTTTAGAGAAAACATTGCAAATGCAACACCCTCATTACTTGGAAGGATACTTACATCTGCACACCTGATTATGACAAGCGTCTTTCTACGAGAGTTGAGAGAATTTCTACTAACTTATGAAATGTCACATGACTACTGAATGATATTTTTATGCTTTGGTTTGCATAATTGCTTATTTCATTTGATACCTGTTTTCCAGCTGTGTTGCGGCATTGGTTTTATAAAATAAAATAAAATGCATTTGCTAATGTGAACACTTTCTGTCAACAGATCTATTAAATAATAGTTTTGTGATCGACATTCTTCGAAAAAAGGAGCTCTTGGAATGGAAAGAACAATAAGAAGGGACTTATAACAGTAACTGCATATATAATTTTCTTTTCGAGTACGTGGTAATTTTTTGTAGAATTAGTTTTTGTGGTGCACCACTTTAATTACATAGACATTAAGATGTGAATATACATTTCCCTTATCTGCATTGTTGACTTTAGTGTAATGTTTTTTTTTTTTTTTTTTTTGCTTGAGCTATGTCATGTTTAGATATAAGTTGCTGCTGCTGTTTGCCAGGCATAGTGTTATTGAATTTGACTTTGTATTATTCTGTTAAGCCAGTTTTACTAATGATTTATTTTTATTGTTTGCTGCACATTGCCTTATATTAGTTGTAATATTACAATTGCTTTGCTAATTTCTTAAAGCTGCTTGCTTCGCAAATCTGCGTTTTTTTATTGCTGTTTATATTAATTGTTTTATGTGATGCTGCATTGCGTCATCCCTTGGTATATATATCTGAGCTCAGTAGATTTAAGTTAGCTTAAGAGGGGTAGATTATATAAGAAACTAACTATGATGACTTGGAAGAAATATATTGAGAAGCTATATGAAAATGGTTTGGTCAAAAAAAAAAGATACTGTACAGTGGAGAAAAACTATTTTTGACAGAGGATGTGAACAGAATACAGAAGGCAGGCTTAGATAGGACTTTTGGGAATAATGATGAACGAAGGGAGATCTCCATGCAAAATACTGCAGTAAAACAAACCCTGTCCTTTCCTTTTGTGTTATCCCACTATGTGTTTGTGTACCCTTGTGTATTTGTTTTCTTCCTGTCTCTGTGTAGTTTCATAGAATTTTTTCTTCTTTTCATATTAAGCTACATTCACTATGGTGAGGAATACTGCTATCCTCAAATATAATTGGCATTAATAATATGTTATTTACCTTGTAAATATGCTTAGACATTATTTATTCTGTTTTGTTTTAATGCTCATGTGTAAAGTTGATGTTTCGAAAGTTATTCTGATCTTTTATGTATGTACTTATAATTCCTGTAACACTGATGTATATGTTTATTTCTATTCTTTTGTAAAGCCCCTGTTACTACAAACGTTATCTGTATTGTTATGTTCTTTAATGATGTATTTTGTACCTTTGTTATTGTATTTTTATGTTATAAAATTGTAATTGAACCAGTTCATCTAATTAAGTAACTTGTACATTACATTTAACTGCACACGTTTCTGTTGGTCATAGTATATGAACAATATGTGAGAAGTAGGGACTGTTAGTGTTTGCACGTGTGTTAATAATTCAGCAAGGGACTGGATAACAGCATTGCTGGTTTTAAGGATAATTCCAAAAACTTTGTGAGTGCACAAGTGGTGGTTATGGACTTGCTCTATTATCCGCAAGACTCTTCAATGGTGATTGTGCACCTGCACAGTTGAGACAGATGGCTGCTGGCCGTCTCTACAAGGACTACAGTGGGTCTACACCTTTGATGACTCACCAATACCATTATTTCTACAAGGATTGCAGTGGGTCTACACCTCTGGTGGCCCACCAATACCGTAACCTCTACCAGGTCTACAGTGGGTCTACTCTGTGATGACCTACCTACCAATCTTCTTCAAAACGTCGAATGACTCTGCTGTGGGTTTGCTCTGTTGTGGCCCATTACCTGTCTGCATGTCAAGAGTCAGTACAGTCTTCCGTTGGAAGGACAACACCACTTCTTCACGACTGCATGGAAATCCACTACTTCCGTGTGCATTGTCTTTTACTGCTCAGACTTTGAAAAAAAAAACACTGAAATTTTACTGTGATGAACAATCTGGACTGTCTTTATGGGCTGTGAGAAAATTTTAGCTTTTGACCAACATTGTATCAATAAGTGTGTGCATTTGATTTCTTTGTTATTGTAATTATGAAAAATTTTATCAAATCATTATTGGCCACTGCCCAAAAAAATTTGTAAAATTTTTTGTGGGGGGCATGGGGGCTATGTAAGTAGGCTGTTTATATTTTCTTATTGGCAACGTTACGTAGCGCTCTGTATGAAAATCACTGGCTGTGCTGTGTGCAGTCTGTGGCTAGTTTGCATTGTTGTCTGCCATTGTAGTGTTGGGCAGCGGCAGCTGGATGTGAACAGCGCGTAGCGTTGCGCAGTTGGAGGTGAGCCGCCAGCAGTGGCGGATGTGAGGAGAGAGATGGCGGAGTTTTGTAATTTGTCATGAACTGCTATATATATTATGACTATTAAGGTAAATACATTGTTTGTTCTCTATTAATATCTTTCATTTGCTAACTATCCCTATCAGTAGTTAGTGCCTTCTGTAGTTTGAATCTTTTATTTAGCTGGCAGTAGTGGCGCTCGCTGTATTGCAGTAGTTCGAGTAACAAAGATTTTTGTGAGGTAAGTGATTTGTGAAAGGTATAGGTTAAAGTTACTCAGGGCCATTCTTTTGCAGGGATTATTGAAAGTCAGATTGCGTTGCGCTAAAAAAAAAAAATATATATTGTGTCAGCTTAACCACAGTCATGTATAATTTGTTCCTAAGGGGACGTTTTAACTTATTATGCTCCTGTTGCATTTATGGTGTTGTTCTTCTTCTTATGAACGCCAATTTGCGGTTTTTTCCACATTCCACAGCACTATGCACTGAACGCTTGTTATAATGCAATGTTTTCGTTTCTGTTGCCGACTGTCAAATGTTTTTGCCAAAGATCAAATGTTATTGGCAAACTTATGAGTGTAACTATTGAAGTATCTGTGGTCTGTTGGTGTAAATAAAATAGCTAACATATGTACATATTCCAGGCCACTGACGATGCTTTGCAGAAAATAAAGGCGAAACGCGTATGGCACTAAAATTGTGTTTTATTCAGTTGCTGTCAGACGGTCCATAAGTAAAAATTATCAATATACCGTAATATTACACGCAACTGAGGAAGACAGGACTATAAAAGTTGAAGAGGACAACTGATAGCTGTAATCTATTTTTTACAAGGCTATATAACACTCGCTGCGTGCAACAGTCTCTGAATGGAGATGAATTTTTTTCTCTTCTTGTACAATGACGCAGGTATTCGCATAAAGACAACTACCAACCCCAATTGCACACTGCACTGCACTGTAGAATACCGTTAGCAGAGCCTGTTCTGTTGACGGTGCGAATGGAGCTGTCTACTGCCTGTCGAATCTCTGGAACAGTTCTGAGGCGAATGCCACGAAGTGGTTCCTTCGTCTTCGGAATCAAATTTAAGTTACCATCACCTGCGACCAGCTTTGCGAAAGGAGCGGCAACTCTTTCTGCGCAACCCATCATTTTGCACGGTAAGTCAGTCAGCTGCGCGGTGGATTATTTCAGGATCATGCAGGGCAGCACGTCGTATTCTTGCGTGACAGGAGAGATGAGCTGAGTTATCCGTTCGATAAGACATTTGTAGAGCCTCAACAACTATGTGAGATAGAACTAGGAGACAATATTCTTCTGCAATATTCTGTTCATATAATTCAGTAGACCAATTTCTCGAACAAGGCACAGTTTCTGTATGTGGCAACACTCCAGTGTGTTGTGACTGACAGACGAGGAAGCCATTCTGCACATTAGTGATAGGCATTCTTTGTATTAAAATTCATTTATAGACAGTCAGATTCAAGTTCTGTAGGTTAAATACCGCCTTTTGAAAGTCTTATTACGATCCCACAAGTTTCGCTTTGTCCTAAAGTATTTCCAGTGATCACTATAACAATACGGTTTCTCTTCTATTACAACTTTGCTTAAAAAACTTGTAAAATTTATATGCCTGCAACTGCGGGAAAAAGAGGCCGAAAAACGAATAAGACAACAAGAGATATTCAGTTGACAGTAAGTGGCACGGCGCACATAAAAAGTAATTTGGACACTTAATGTTTGTATTAAAAAGTAGGATGGCAAAGGTTGTTCTAGATCGGAACACGTGGGTGCGTCTGTAATCGGATTTAGTACCCTTGGTTTCACATTGCTAGGAATATATTGTTACTCTGTATTCCTGTAGAGACATCAAAATAAAAGTTCGTACTACTGCTAGAATGTACAGGTAATACAGTAACGGTAATAAGAAACATTCTTATGTAAGAGGTTTTGTCACACCCTGTCGCCTAGTTTAACTCGATTATTTTGTCACACCCTGTCGCCTAGTTTCACTCGATTACTGTCAGCATATTTTTTATCTCTTTTGTAAGATTTTTGTAAAATAATTGTGACAATGAAAGCTTTTTCCTTCGGATCGCGTCAATTCTACTGCTTCTGCATTGTGAAAGATGACTGAGCCTACACTTTAACACAAATTTCTAACAACCACGACCTCATATACATTATACGTATATGAAATCAAACAACATTTATGTGATACACTTCTTATTTTGCTTCTGGACAAAAAGTTACCTGCGATGGTCAAGATAAGTTGGACACCTTGCATGGACAAGAGTGGTAGAGAGATATTAGAAGTGTAAGGAAATTCTGAAGACAACTTCCACTCTAAGTGGAACAGCCATGGGCGTACTCCTGGGAAGAAGAAGATATTTGGCTTCCTTATATTAATAAAGATTAATTGTGTTAGATGACGATTAATTTGCCTTTAGGAAAGGTAAAGACATCAGACACGCAATTCTGACGTTGATGTTGATAATGGGAACAAGACTAAAGAAAAATCAAGACACGTTCGTAGGATTTGTCGACCTGGAATAAGCGTCCGACAATGTCGAGTGTTGCAAGATGTTCGAAATTCTCAGGAAAAACAGGAGGGCTCCGGAGGAGGGTAATATACACACATAAAAAAAAGTTTTTCATCACTTCGTTTCCGAGTGTTCTACAACCCGTACAGAAAACTGGAATAGAGATCAACATAAACATCATTTCCGCACTTTTTATTGCTCACGAAAACCACACATTGCATGTTGTACCACCATTCAGAGTGACATTCAGAGGTGATGGTCCAGCTTGCTGTACATACTGGTACTTCAAATATCCAGTAGCCGGTCCTCTTGCATTGATGCATGCCTTTATTCGTCATGGCATACTATCCACGAGTTCATCAAGGCACTGTCGGTCCAGATTGTACCACTCCTCAACGGCGACTCGGCGTAGATCCCTGGTTGTCCATAAACAGCCATTTTTAATCTATCCCAGGCATGTTAGATAGGGTTTCATGTCTGGAGAACATGCTGGCTGTTCTAGTCGAGCGATGTCGTTATTCTGAAGGAAGTCATTCACAAGATGTGCACGATGGGGGCGCGAACTGTCGTCCATGAACACGAATGCCTCACAAATATGCTGCCGATACGTTTGCACTATCGATCGGAGGATGGCACAGCCGTTACGACGCTTTCCATGACCACCAGCCGCGTACGTCGGCCCCACATAGTGCCACCCCAAAACAGCAGGGAACCTCCACCTTGCTGCATTCGCTGGACAGTGTGTCTAAGGCGTTCAGCCTGACCGGATTGCCTCCAAACACGTCTCCGACTATTGTCTGGTTGAAGGCATATGCGAAACTCGTCGGTGAAGAGAACGTGATGCCAATCCTGAGCGGTCCATTCGGCATGTTGTTGGCCCATCCGTACCGCGCTGCACGGTGTCGTGGTTGCAACGATGGACCTCGTCATGGACGTCGGGAGTGAAGTTGCGTATCGTGCAGCCTACTGCGCACAGTTTGAGTCGTAACACGACGTCCTGTGGCTGCACGAAAAGCATTATTCAACATGGTGGCGTTGCTGTCAGGGTTCCTCCGAGTCATAATCCGTAGGTAGCGGTCATCCACTGCAGTAGTAGCTCTAGGGCGGCGTGAGCGAGGCATGTCATCGACAGTTACTGTCTCTCTGAATCTCCCCCGAACAACATCCCTTTAGTTCACTCCGAGACTCCTGGACACTTCCCTTGTTAAGAGCCCTTCCTGGCACAAAGTATCAATGCGGACGCAATCGAACCGCGGTATCGACCGTCTAGGCATGGTTGAACTACAGACAATACGAACTGTGGATGAAGGTTTGTCGGGTCTCCAGCCGGGTGGTAGCGTTGATATCAACGCGAAGACTGACTTTGCCAGAAGATGGGTTGTGGGTAGTATGACATTTCCCGAGACGTCGCGAGATATCAACGCTACCACCCGGCTGGAGACTCGAGAAACCTTCAATAGTTCACGCCGGGAAAGCTCACAGTCACGAACACGAACTGTGTACCCCCTTCCTGGTGGAATCAGTGGAACTGGTCCGTTGTCGGACCCCCCGCGTCTAATAGGCGCTGCTCATGCATAGTTGTTTACATCTTTGGGCGGGTTTAGTGACATCTCTGAACAGTCAAAGGGACTGTGTCTGTGATACAGTATCCACAGTCAAAGTCTATTTTTAGGAGTTCCGGGAACCGGGGTGATGCAAAACTTTTTTTGATGTGTTTACAATATGTACAGGACCCAAGAGGGAATAATAAGAGTGGACGAGGTGCTCGGATTAAAAAGAGTGTAAGACAGGGATACAGTGTTTCGCCACTACTGTTCAATCTGTATTATTGAAATCCTTTCGCACTGTATTTTAATTCCACTCTTGAATTTTTCGTTTATTTCTATCATTGCTATACTGAGTGAAAGTGAAGAAGAATGATATGATCTGATGAATGGAATGAACAGTCTAATGGCTACAGAATACAGATTGAGAGTAATTCGAAGAAAGACAAAAGTAATGAGAAGTTGCAGGAATGATAATAGCGAGAAACTTGACGTTAGGATTGATGGTCATGAAGTAGATGGAGTTAAGGAATTCGCCACCTAGGCAGCGAAGTAACGAATGACGGACGGAGGAAGAAGGACATTAAAAGCAGACTAACACTGGCAAAAAAGCCATTACAGGCCAAGAGAAGTCTTGTAGCTTCATAGTTTTTTATTTGAGGAAGAAATTTCTGATAAGGTACGTTTGGAGCACGTCAATATACTTGGAAAAACCGGAGCGCAAGAGAATCGAAGCATTTGACATGTGGTGCTACAGATGAACGTTGAATATTAGGTGGAGTGATAACGTAAGGAATGAGGAGGTTCTGTGCAGAGTCGGAGAGGAAAGGAATATGTGGAAAACTCTGACAAGGGAACCTCCCCATCGCACCCCCCTCAGATTTAGCTATAAGTTGGCACAATGGATAGGCCTTGAAAAACTGAACACAGATCAGTCGAGAAAACAGGAAGACATTGTGTGGAACTATGAAAAAAAAATTAGTAAAATATACAAACTGAGTAGTCCATGCGCAAGATATGTAACACCAAGGACAATGGGAGTCAAGGAGCGCCGTCATCCCGTGGTTAGCGTGAGTAGCTGCGGAACTGGAGGTCCTTGGTTCAAGTCTTCCCTCGACTGAGAATTTTACTTTCTTTATTTTCGCAAAGTTATGATCTGTCCGTTCGTTCATTGACGTCTCTGTTCACTGTAATAAGTTTAGTGACTGTATTTTGCGACCGCACCGCAAAACCGTGCGATTAGTAGACAAAAGGACGTGCCTCTCCAATGGGAACCGAAAACATTTGATCGCAAGGTCATAGGTCAACCGATTCCTCCACAGGGAAACACGTCCGCTACATTCTATACGACACTGGTGACGGCATGTGCGTCACATGACAGGAATATGTTGTCGACCCACCTAACTTGTACACTTTAGCGAATGGGTAAAAAGATTCTTCTACCTTGCCCGATTTAGGTTTTCTTGTGGATGTGATAATCACTCCCAAAAAAGTGATGAAAACATAAGAGTTTGTCACATAAACTGAAAATAAAAAATTAAACTTTTACTCGAGGGAAGACTTGAACCTAGGACCTCTCGTTCAGTAGCTGCTCTCGTTAACCACGTGACCACGGCGCTCCTTGACTCCCATTGTCCTTGATGTTGCCTATCTTCCCATGGAGTACTCAGTTTGTATATTTTACTAATTTTTTTCATAGTTCCACACAACTTCTTCCTGTTTTCTCGATTTATCTGTGTTCAGCTTTTCAAAGCCTATCCACTGTGCCAACTTATAACCAAATCTGAGGGGGGTGCGATGGGGAGGTTCCCTTGTGAGAAGGAGAAGGGACAGGATGTTAGGACATTTGTTAAAACGTCAGTGAATGACTTCCACGGTACCAAAGGGAAGTGCAGAGCGCAAAAACCGTAGAGGATGACAGAGACGGGAATAAATCCAGCAAATAGTTGGTGATGTAGGTTGCAAGTGCTATTCTGAGATGAAGACGTTAGCAGAGGAGAGGAATTCGTGGCGGACCGTATCAAACAAGTCAGCAGAAGACTGATGACTGAAAAAAAAGAAAGAAAGAAAGAAACAACTACAGACGAAGATGTATGGATTGAGTCTTGAGTAATGTAAGTTTTCTGGTTGACCGCCTAGCCATGAGCGCCAGTGCGTAAGCGTTCCGGAATGTTTGTCAACACGGCAGTTAGGGTCACCTTGAGCGCATGATAACGCAGTCACTAATCGATGTCGTGAAGGCGCGCGAGGTAATTAATTACCGTTTGTTGGAGAGCGCATTACCAGCCGTCTCGAGCACCGCCCTTGAGGCTGCGACGAGTCATCGCGTGTGAGAGCTGCTGCTATCGCCGCGGCCATCTCCACACGGCGACGGCCGTCTCAGAGATATCGATCACCCTCTCGTATCGAGGCGTGCTGCTGGTCGCAATGACGCGAGCGGCGGAGATAAACTCGCAAAGTCACCGTCTCGATGCCGCGGAGCTTCCCACAGACTCTCCAAATCTTTCATTTAGATTAGGCCTACGTCAGTCGTACTCCGAGCACCCCAAGCAGTGCGAGCTGTGGCATGGCGAAAGGAGTAAAAGATGTGCAAGCAGTTAGGTAGTTTGTCTCACGCTCCGAGGAGCATCTGCACGATAAACCGTAATGTTATGGAACAAGTCCCTTTCTCTTTGCTTCAAAAATTTGTTTTGTAAATATGGCGTCTTGCTGACCATTTAAAAATGTTTCTTTTTAAGTATACACCTGAGACTAATTCCTTCCCGGCACGGTTTACACAGTACAACAATAGAAATTCTCCGACAGAACGGGTCAAGTTGTCACAAAGAAACTTTTTGAGTTTCATTTCTGTATCACTGGGTACTCGATTAAAATTTTTTGTTGGAGTGTTGTGCGCCCTTTTTGTGCTAAAGACAACCTTCTGTGGAGTAATGAATGTCATTTTCTCTTCTGGTATCGATCTGTGCCCCAGAATGTGTTCCAAGAGGTCCGTGCGAAATGTGGTTTTTCAGGGGCTCATATCCCTAGTTGTACTGATCACAGAGATAAGAGACCAAGTGTTTTGGATAGTCCTTCGCCTAGCGGCCGTTTCTATACATATCGGAAGAATGGGCATATTGGAGCTGTCCTACAACACAGGGTCCAAACTTAAACATTAAACATTTTCTCCAGCTATCCAGCTATTGTATACATGGAAGAACACTGGAGATGCTAGAAGGTTTCAGATAGATTATATAATGGTAAGACAGAGATTTAGGAACCACGTACTGCGTGCTGGGATGTCGCTCTGTGTGTCGCAGGTTCGTGCTGTACTCAGACGGGAATGATTTAGTACACGTATGGCCGAGTACTTATATGCTCCAGACTATGTTCATTTAGCGCCTGAGGCACGTACTCTAAACACTTCTGTAGCAGCAAATGAGGAAAGGCTTCTGTCCTTCCACTATCGTACTGCAGTGTCAGCTGTTGCTATACCACACCCAGCTGGCTCCACTTCACAGCACCAGTCCGCCGTGTATTGCTTTGCAACAGATAACCCTCTCTCCTACCACAACTGGCTCTGTTGCAACTCACTTCCTCTAAGGCACAGTTTAGGACTGAATATGATCTCCCCCCTCTTTTGTAATTCCATCTGTTGTGCCTCAAACCTCATTCCGCTTGCTTTACCAAAAATTTTCCTATGCAAACATACTGTAGCTGTTTTGCGCCGAAAGAGAGTTTCAGAGAGACAGGAACTGTGGAAGAGAGAGGACTGGGTCGTTGGTTGAGTTGGGATAGGCGGCCAAACAGTGAGGTCATCGGTCCCATCAGATTAGGGACGGATGGGGAAGGAAGTCGGCCGTGCCCTTTCAAAGGTGCCATCCCAGCATTTGCCTGAAGCGACTTAGGGTAATCACGTAAAACCTAAATCAGGATGATTGGACGAGCATTTGAATGCGAGTCCAGTGTGCTAATCACTGCGTCACCTCGTGGAAGAGAAAGGAGACAGTGGCAGTGCGAGAGAAAGAGGAAGGAGAGAGGGAAATGGCAGTTAATGAGGAATATCGATGGATGAAGACAAGGGCAGTGGGAATCAAGAAGAGAGTAGATCGTGATGGTCAGTGAGAGAAGTGGCAATAGAAGAGAAAGAGAGACAGATGGAAGCAGTGATAGCAAATAAGTGAGAGGACGGTGAACATGAAAATGAGAGATGAGTGGAGACTCTACATGGGCTTGGGGAGCCTTGACTGTCCCAGACGCGTAGGTATTGGAGAGGACGCATTTTAGACCTTAATTTGAAACATTTGGGTAGAGGGGAAAAATTATTTGTACTCAGGAGTTTGGCTGTCAAGGTATAGTGGAGACAGTGGCAGTGAGAAGGAAAGACAAGAGCAGACAGTGTAAGTGAGACAGGATGGTAGTGGCATACACTGTACATTAATAGCAGAAAAAGGAGACAGCGTGAGAGACTTATATAGTGGCAGCGAGAGGGAGGTGCTGAGTGTGGAGGCCCGGAGGCCTGCGAGACTAGGTAAAAGGATTCAGAATGTTCTGCGTTGAAAGTGCGTGAATATGTTCACGTGCCAAAATTTTTGGTGAGGAAGGTGGGTTGAGGACTGAGGCTGCTGATTCGCCTACTTTAGTGTCAGAGTCCTTCAGAGTGGAACATGTTCGTTTTTATTGTGCACCAGCGAGAGCATTCTTACCTAGTACCATTTTTATAATTATGTACATCATTGTTCCTTTTGAACTGCACGAGGGAACGAAAGCGTTATGAGACAACAGTCAGAATGCCCAACTGCTGAAACACATATCTACGAGATGATCGTGCTCAGCGTCACATATTCTTCATACAGCAAATTTGTAACCAATGAAGACTCAGAACACTAATCCACATCTCACTGTTCAATGAAAATATGCAAAATATATTAACTTACTGATTTACCTGTCGCCAAGATTTGCATTAATTCTAAGTGTAAATGTGGCTGAACTAAGTTGTTCTGATAGTTCCAAAATGTGTTTCTTCCAGATTAAATTCTCATCAATACTAATACCCAAAAAGTACGAAGTTTCTAGCTTATTTATTTTCTCCTCTCCATATGTTACACTGCATTTAGTGTCGTACCTCTAGATGTGCAGAACTGAGTATATTCTGTCTTTATCAAATTGAGAATGAGACCATTCACCGAAATGACACATTTAAGAGCACTGTTTACCATTTGTTCTGTTGCTACATGTATGCTTGGATTGATTACATTACTAGTGTCATTCGCAAAAAGAACTAATTCTGCTTGTTGTATAGTAGAGGGACGATTGTTTATTACATATATGAGGAACAACAGTGGACCTAAGATTGGGCCTTGAGGAACCGCTTGTGTTATTTCTTCCCAGTCGGAATAATGTCCATAGACTACATTTGTTGAATTCCTAAGTCCAACTTTCTGCATTCTTTTGGTTAGATATGACAATATGCAGTGGTTGCCTATACCATCAGTCGCATGAAATCTCAGTTTATCTAGGAGAATATTGTGACAAATGCCTTACATAGGTGGCAGTAAACACCAATCGGTGCTGTTTTGTTATTTATTGCTTGTAAAATGTGCTGAGTGAATGTGTACATCGCTTTCTCAGTAGAACCACTCTTTTGAAATTCAAATTGTGAATGACTGAGGATATTATTGTTGTTCGATTTTACACCAGTGTGCAACACCGTTTCAAAAATTTTGGATAGCGATATCAGTATGAAACTGGTCGATAGTTATAGATATCTATCCTTTCAATTTTCTGATAGAGGGGTTTAACAATGGCATATTTCAGTCACTCTGGAAAAATGCCTTGGCTTAGCGGTGCTTCACTTATTTCAGGTAAGACAGGGGTTATTAAAAAGGAATAAGTGCTTAGATCTCTATTGGAAACACCATCATATCCAGATGCAGTTTTATGTTCGAAAAAAAATAGTATTCTTAATTTCAGAAGAAGAAAATTATGATATATTCATATGACTTAATTATATCGAGATTTAATTTTTCAATATACTACTGCAAGTTTTCTTTTGAAACGTTTGTTCTTGTATTTTCTGGTATAATTTCTACTGTTTTTAATCAGAGTGTAGTAGAGTGAAATGACTTAACATTACTGAATTAATTTGCGAATTATAATTATAAAATTGCCTAACACATTAAATTTAAGAGCTTCTATGAAGATAATGTTCACTGGTGTATTATGAGTTGCCAAACAGAAAGTTGTTTTACTCAGTCTCTAGTTCCATTATGTTGTCCGCGTGACATTTAAGATGCACTGGTAGGTTGCTGAATGTGTGTGTAGGCACGTATCTGTTTCCGTCCCTTACTAATGCTGACCCCTTCCACGAAGTTTTTCTAGAGCTTGTTTTTTTGTATTATATTTCTGCTCATAACTGTTTTCTGGAAAAAAGGATTGGTAGTGGTGAAGGATACTAAGGCCAGTTTCTCACTCAAAGCGGTGGAAAGTTCCACTTTTTAATAGCATTTTTGAGGGGTTCGTGTGTCTAGTATTTCGGGACGAAAAGGTTTTTTTAACCTGTGCGTTGCCAAAGTAACTACCGGCCGTTGTTCCAGGCAGTGCTGCGGCCGTCGCGGGGCGCCCTCAGCAGTGGGCGCCCGGCTCGGCCAGGAAACGTGTCGCGTCGTGACGCGCGCTCACAGGGTGGACGTATTCGCCGAAAAAGCTGGCGAGCAGCGTGTGCAGGCTGCCGGATGTAGCGTATCCAGCTCAGCCAGGTCGGCTATTCTCGCCAAAAAGCGAGAGGGAATTGATAACTGGGAATAATTCGAGTTAGAAGTTCAAAAATGGCTCTGAGCACTATGGGACTTAGCTGCTGCGGTCATCAGTCCCCTAGAACTTAGAACTACTTAAACCTCACTAACCTAAGGACATCACACACATCCGTGCCCGAGGCAGGGTTCGAACCTGCGACCGTAGCGGTCGCGCGGTTCCAGACCGTAGCGCCTAGAACCGCTCGGCCACATCGGGCTGCTCGAGTTAGAGGAAGGGTTAATATACGGTCCTGGAATTGCAGACTAAACATGAGCAACGAAAACTATTTTTGGTCAAATTCTGGTAAAATTGATCGAAAAATAATTCTTGGTCCGCCATATTGAATTAAAGTGCGCGTCGTTTATGTAGGCGGCCGAGTTTAGGTTCGTTCTGCGCACCTGACGTCACAAAACACAGTCAGCCAATGAACAGAAAACGACGTTGCCAGAGCTCGACTGCAGTGCAGAGCACGGACGAGTGTCTTCAGTTTTAGAAACGTTCAGTCATAAATTGTTGTTGTTGTTGTGGTCTTCAGTCCTGAGACTGGTTTGATGCAGCTCTCCATGCTACTCTATCCTGTGCAAGCTTCTTCATCTCCCAGTACCTACTGCAACCTACATCCTTCTGAATCTGCTTAGTGTATTCATCTCTTGGTCTCCCTCTACGATTTTTACCCTCCACGCTGCCCTCCAATGCTAAATTTGTGATCCCTCGATGCCTCAGAACATGTCCTACCAACCGATCCCTTCTTCTAGTCAAGTTGTGCCACAAACTTCTCTTCTCCCCAATCCTATTCAATACCTCCTCATTAGTTACGTGATCTACCCACCTTATCTTCAGCATTCTTCTGTAGCACCACATTTCGAAAGCTTCTATTCTCTTCTTGTCCAAACTAGTTATCGTCCATGTCTCACTTCCATACATGGCTACACTCCATACAAATACTTTCAGAAACGACTTCCTGACACCTAAATCTATATTCGATGTTAACAAATTTCTCTTCTTGAGAAACGCTTTCCTTGCCATTGCCAGTCTACATTTTATATCCTCTCTACTTCGACCATCATCAGTTATTTTGCTCCCCAAATAGCAAAACTCCTTTACTACTTTAAGTGTCTCATTTCCTAATCTAATTCCCTCAGCATCACCCGACTTAATTTGACTACATTCCATTATCCTCGTTTTGCTTTTGTTGATGTTCATCTTATATCCTCCTTTCAAGACACTGTCCATTCCGTTCAACTGCTCTTCCAAATCCTTTGCTGTCTCTGACAGAATTACAATGTCATCGGCGAACCTCAAAGTTTTTACTTCTTCTCCATGAATTTTAATACCTACTCCGAATTTTTCTTTTGTTTCCTTTACTGCTTGCTCAATATACAGATTGAATAACATCGGGGAGAGGCTACAACCCTGTCTCACTCCTTTCCCAACCACTGCTTCCCTTTCATGCCCCTCGACTCTTATAACTGCCATCTGGTTTCTGTACAAATTGTAAATAGCCTTTCGCTCCCTGTATTTTACCCCTGCCACCTTCAGAATTTGAAAGAGAGTATTCCAGTCAACATTGTCAAAAGCTTTCTCTAAGTCTACAAATGCTAGAAACGTAGGTTTGCCTTTTCTTAATCTTTCTTCCAAGATAAGTCGTAAGGTCAGTATTGCCTCACGTGTTCCAACATTTCTACGGAATCCAAACTGATCTTCCCCGAGGTCGGCTTCTACCAGTTTTTCCATTCGTCTGTAAAGAATTCGCGTTAGTATTTTGCAGCTGTGACTTATTAAACTGATAGTTCGGTAACTTTCACATCTGTCAACACCTGCTTTCTTTGGGATTGGAATTATTATATTCTTCTTAAAGTCTGAGGGTATTTCGCCTGTCTCATACATCGTGCTCACCAGATGGTAGAGTTTTGTCATGACTGGCTCTCCTGAGGCCATCAGTAGTTCTAATGGAATGTTGTCTACTCCCGGGGCCTTGTTTTGACTCAGGTTTTTCAGTGCTCTGTCAAACTCTTCACGCAATATCGTATCTCCCATTTCATCTTCATCTACATCCTCTTCCATTTCCATAATATTGTCCTCCAGTACATCGCCCTTGTATAAACCCTCTATATACTCCTTCCACCTTTCTGCTTTCCCTTCTTTGCTTAGAACTGGGTTGCCATCTGAGCTCTTGATATTCATACAAGTGGTTCTCTTCTCTCCAAAGGTCTCTTTAATTTTCCTGTAGGCAGTATCTATCTTACCCCTAGTGAGACAAGCCTCTACATCCTTACATTTGTCCTCTAGCCATCCCTGCTTAGCCATTTTGCACTTCCTGTCGATTTCATTTTTGAGACGTTTATATTCCTTTTTGCCTGCTTCATTTACTGCATTTTTATATTTTCTCCTTTCATCAATTAAATTCAATATTTCTTCTGTTACCCAAGGATTTCTATTAGCCCGCGTCTTTTTACCTACTTGATCGTCTGCTGCCTTCACCACTTCATCCCTCAGAGTTACCCATTCTTCTTCTACTGTATTTCTTTCCCCCATTCCTGTCAATTGTTCCCTAATGCTCTCCCTGAAACTCTCTACAACCTCTGGTTCTTTCAGTTTATCCAGGTCCCATCTCCTTAAATTCCCACCTTTTTGCAGTTTCTTCAGTTTCAATCTGCAGTTCATAACCAATAGATTGTGGTCAGAATCTACATCTGCCCCAGGAAATGTCTTACAATTTAATACCTGGTTCCTAAATCTCTGTCTTACCATTATATAATCTATCTGAAACCTGTCAGTATCTCCAGGCTTCTTCCATGTATACAGCCTCCTTTCATGATTCTTGAACCAAGTGTTAGCTATGATTAAGTTATGCTCTGTGCAAAATTCTACAAGGCGGCTTCCTCTTTCATTCCTTCGCCCCAATCCATATTCACCTACTATGTTTCCTTCTCTCCCTTTTCCTACTGACGAATTCCAGTCACCCATCACTATTAAATTTTCGTCTCCCTTCACTACCTGAATAATTTCTTTTATCTCGTCATACATTTCATCTATTTCTTCATCATCTGCAGAGCTAGTTGGCATATAAACTTGTACTACTGTAGTAGGCATGGGCTTTGTGTCTATCTTGGCCACAATAATGCGTTCACTATGCTGTTTGTAGTAGCTAACCCGCACTCCTATTTTTTTATTCATTATTAAACCTACTCCTGCATTACCCCTATTTGACTTTGTGTTTATAACCCTGTAATCCCCTGACCAAAAGTCTTGTTCCTCCTGCCACCGAACTTCACTAATTCCCACTATATCTAACTTTAACCTATCCATCTCCCTTTTTAAATTTTCTAACCTACCTGCCCGATTAAGGGATCTGACATTCCACGCTCCGATCCGTAGAACGCCAGTTTTCTTTCTCCTGATAACGACGTCCTCTTGAGTAGTCCCCGCCCGGAGATCCGAATGGGGGACTATTTTACCTCCGGAATATTTTACCCAAGAGGACGCCATTATCATTTAATCATACAGTAGAGCTGCATGTCCTCGGTAAAAATTATGGCTGTAGTTTCCCCTTGCTTTCAGCCGTTCGCAGTACCAGCACAGCAAGGCCGTTTTGGTTAATGTTACAAGGCCAGATCAGTCAATCATCCAGACTGTTGCCCCTGCAACTACTGAAAAGGCTGCTGCCCCTCTTCAGGAACCACATGTTTGTCTGGCCTCTCCACAGATACCCCTCCGCTGTGGTTGCACCTACGGTACGGCCATCTGTATCGCTGAGGCACGCAAGCCTCCCCACCAACGGCAAGGTCCATAAATAAAGTAATCGAACAGAAGCAATGTCTTGGTAGCAGACTTTCTTTTATAGAAAGTTTGGAAAAAGCATTCTTTATACCAATTGCTTCATATTCTATTAATTAATTAAACCAAACAAGCAATAAAGACTCCTAATTCAGGCGATAGCAAGGAAAGGTGTTTGTATCATTCTCACGAACCGCATTTTCGCAATAAAGAACAGCGGTAATTGTTTATTTCCTATTGTACTTCGACGAAGTGTGAGTAATTCATGGTCACACCAAAAGTGGTTGTCAGTATTGTGTGTGACGTATTGTTACAGTCCTCGTGGAGTTACATCGTAGGCCGAGCTGCGTTAGCATAACGGTTAAGGCGTTGGATAAGTAAGCGAAGGGTGAAGAGTTCAAACCTTGTGCGGTGCTTGATACTGTCTTTATTTAAAAACAATATCGGAGTGTCTTACTTCACGAATTCTATTCGTTTGAAAGCAATTTTTTGAAATTTCTAGTGCTTTGTCTCTTCATTAACCCTTTCGCTGCTGCAGACACGTGCTCCCCGCATTCCGCGCTGTGCGCGATTTTGTCATCACTGCACTGCTCGCCTGTGCAGACACACGGTGTTCCCACTGCTTTGACATACTTATCATTCGATTTCACAAAAACTATTTGGCCCAAAAATTTGATTTTTACACGTCTTCTTGGCTGATACCTTCCCCCCATAAATGACTTAGTTTTGTTTCGATGTTCAACGCAGTTATTATGCAGCATTAAATGAAGTAAACCATTGCACGAAATTTTGAAGAGTTTGCAGAGGTAAAAGTCCATAGCGTATACTTTCCGTATGGTCGATTTTAGTTGCCACAATGTTGAGAATGAAATGTGGACAAGATACGTAAATTTCATATAAAATTTACTGTATAACAATATCTCATTTAATTTAAGTACCACATAGGTGTCGTATGTAATATTGAGAAATATTCCGTCTTTCGCGACTGTAATAAAAGTTTTATTTACACCGGGGGCGTTTGGCTTTATTTTAAAGCTCTATAGGGGTTGTCGTCCGCAGCGCCGTATGCTGCCTGTTTACATATCTCTGTATTTGAATACGCATGCCTGTACCAATTTCTTTGCCGCTTCAGTGAATAAAAGGTTAGTTGAAAAGTGGAATAGTAGCAGCCTCATAATATCTTCCTCGCCATCTTTAAAAGTTGCGCTAAAAATAATATACGAACATACAAGTGCTTTTTATGTTGAGAGAGAAGGAGACATTCACAATGGCAAAGAGAGGGCCAAGTAATAATTGGCGAATGTGTGAGTGAGTTAGGGCAACTGGGAATGGGTGGGTTGAGCAACTTACAACGATGGACTAGTGGTGTGAGTGAGTTACAGTTAGGGGAGCTTGTGGGAGTAGGCGGTGAGCTGCGTGTTAAAAAGAGGACGAATATGTTCACATGCCAAAGTTTTTTTGAAAGTCTTTAAAGGTGCTAGTGAAGGTAGAATGAGGCATCTGGTATCCAATTTTTCAGTCAGAGTGTTTCAGTAAACCGGAGCATATGATCGTTTTTGTGCTGGTGACTATATTAATTACACAGATATCGGTGTCAACTGCTAAAGAAGAAAACTACAATAGGATAGTCCAAGGAAATGAAAGATACGAAGATAGATAATAGGTGAAATAATCAGTTGAGCAAATTCATTCTTCGGCTCCACCGTTTTTAGTCTCATCCACGTAGCATAACTTGACTTCAGTACTAAAATGTCGCACAAATCCGCTTCCAAAGCATCTTCAAATACATCTCAAAATCACGGCATGCGGACATAGCAGAAGAATATAAGCAGACTATCTCAGTCCTCAACTAGGTGTCTTAATATCGAAGGTTTCTGTATAATACTCGTGACATAGGAATAGTCTCTCTAAGTTTCTCCAATACAGGACCTAATTCTTATTATAAATGCAAATTTCTTAACTGGTTGACTCATAGTAATAAATAAATTAAAGTTGCTCTCCAGTTGCGGTTACCATTATTAATTTCTTTGTACATAAACTATATGTTGCTGCTTATACTCGGTGTAATCTACAGATTACAATGTATCAGTTTTGCATCGTACATGATTCTAGCGACTTAAAATATCAATCCTTTGAAAGCTTAACTTAGGTTAATACCTCACATATACGGACATTCTGGTCTGAATGAGGGATTTAAAGAAAACCTTTACTACTTGGTAAAAAGGAGATTTGCCATAACTTAAAACTAAAACAGCAGGTGGCACTTTGGCACATCCCTTACTCAATTCAACGACTGCAGTCTTTTATTGCTCAAGAAACTTAAAACTACCTTAAAACTAAAGCAAATCTTATTTTCCAAATCCGTAGAGTACCTTCTTCAATCACTTCATATCTTTCAAGCTCCATCATTACTTTGTGTCCACCTCACACAAATGATTACGTCACCTGCAGAATACATGTACATGCTGTTGATTCACATACTTTCTAAACAGATCACACTCTTGTTTCAAGTTGCAGCTTAACATAATAAAAGATATTATTTTAATGATTTTCATGGTACTTCTTTAGGTCTACATGGTGGTAAAGTCCTTTTATTCGTCCACTAGCTGAATCTGCCAACACGTAACAACCAATATGTGGCTTCCTGACTATAACAAACGGTCCTTCGTATAAGTGTTGCCACTTACGACTTTTACGTAAGATGAGAGATGGTTTGAAGTGTGTTCTCAGAAGAACACGCTCGTCCAGGCGATACGACAGAACTTTATTGACATGCTTGTCAAATGCCTTTTTTCTTAAATTGGCATGAGTTGTGAGAGAGATCAGGGCTTGTCTTAACTTATTATCTAGGTTGACTTCTGGACCTTCTATCTTGGGGATGGGATCAGTCCATTCATTGCTTTCCCTTTGCCTGGAGATTAGTTCTGAAGGTGTGAAACCGGTAGAAGTGTGCTTTTAGTTTTCCACATGTTCATTAGGTTGAATTTCGCTCATAATTACTTTTGAAGTACCGGGCGGTACGCTCGGTACGAAGTTTGCTTCCGTATTCCACCTAAGTTGCGAGCTATTTGCCGGAATTTCAGTCGAGATGGTGTGTGTTGGCGGGTTTGCTCGGGCATAATAGATGCGAGAATTTTGAAGTTCATGATTTTGACTTCGATAGTTGGTAAAAGGTGGAGGACTATTCCTAAAGTTTGGAGCATACTGTTGTTTGTATTGCTTGGAAGGATCTGGAGGATTTCTCCCTTGAGAACAGTGCTGGAATCTAGGCTGGTTACCATACTGCTGTTGACTGTTGGTGTTAATCCAACGTCCTTTTCCATTGAAATTATTATTATTTTGGCGATCGTTATTGTAGTGATAGCGATCATTGTAATTAACTGGTGAATTACCGTATTGCTGTTGTGTTGTCTGGTATATGGGGTGGTACCTGTTGTGATCCTGGAATTTATGTTTCTGCTTCCCGTTACGGCGATAGTAGTTGTTATTACCGCACGGAACGTCGTGTCCTTTACTGTTGTTGGGTTGGTATGACATACCTGAGTCTGCGCCTACACCGTGCGGCTGTGTAGTGTGCGGGCCGAGATTACAATTACTCCGCGCACTAGCACGCACGTCTTCTTGAATCATGTCAAGGTTGTCAAGTACTGACAGAAAAGCCTCCGTGTCGTCGTCACTGACATTTACTAACTTCTCCCTGATTGATACCGGTAGCTTTGACTTAAGGATCATAATTACGTCCTTCGTGGAAATGGGCGTGTCCCAATATTGTATTTTTCGCAGGTATTTCTCGAAGTACCTACGGAGACCAGCACTTCTCGTATTAAACGGTTCAGCATTATATACCTCCTTTCTAAGGCGTTGTTGTATGCCTGAACTCCAGAATTTGTTCAGAAATTGCTTTTCGAAGTCAGCGTAATTATTACATCTGTCAATTACTTCTGTTCCCCAGACAGAACCCTCTCCTTGAATGTAACCTACTATAAAGCGCATACGTTGCTTGTCATCCCAGCTCTCAGGAAAAACACCATTAAATGACTTCAGAAAAACCATTGGGTGGATGTTGCGTTTCTCTGGCAGAAAAGGCTGGAATACGCGGTGCTTGAGAACGCTTTCTTCTTTCATGAGCTCGACAAGAGTTACTTGATCATTCTGGTTGCGTACTAACGGATTCTTACTGCTGTGTCCATGTACAAGTGGAGAGAATTCTACACGAGACACGGGATTATTATTGTATTCGTGTTCTGAAGAAAGCAAGTGTGAATGCTCACTTCTATTGTCATTAGGAAAATCATTGACTTGTCGTTTCAACTGCTCGATTTCCTCAGTGAGGTGTCGTTTCCACTCGGGAAGATCTCGGTGAAAAACTCTACGAATCTCTCCTAGTTCAGTGAGAATCGTATCTCCTGATGTACCTGGAGCAGCTAAAACTTCAACTGTGGCTGACTTAACGGCTTCTTTTAAGTCGTGTTGAACCTTGTTTTCTATGTACTGTTCCTAAGTCTCGACCCATTCTACAAATTCTTTTCCTATCGTGGAACGTACGTTGGCTGCAGCATCATTCACCCTCTTTTCAATGTTTATTTCGGATAGCGCCTGTGTCAGGTCATTGACCTGCCCTTGCAGAGTGACGACATTGTCTGCAAGCTTGTTTACTTTAGCTCCGACCTCAGCGGACTTTTTTTAAACTTCTGTTGTAACTGCCTGGCAACTTTCGATTTGTACTTTGATGTCTTTGTGCACGTTACCTACTGTGCTCTCACATGCATCTACCTTCTGCAGAATACCTTCTATCCTTTCATTAACTTTAGTACTTAATTCCGAGATATATTCCACCGTGACTGTCCTTATTCTTGCCTCTAAGTTGGCATCAATACTATCTAACCTATTTTTCATTGTACCAATCATGGTATTCAGGTCAAACCATTTTCGCTCTGTCTCCCGTTCCTTTTCCCTTTCTTTTTGTTCCTTTTCTTGTCTATCACGTTGTTCTTGTAATTTATAAGCTTCCCTTTCCAGTTTCTCCTGTTCTCTTTCTTGAAAAAAAATTCTCATCATTTCGACCATCAAATTTTCTCCCGCTTGCTGTGACGATGATTGCTGTGACGATACGTCACGCACACCATCATCGTCTGCCGTTCTCTCCATTCGCGAATCGGGTCTGCCTGTTCCCGTTCGCGAACGTAGTGGGTATGACTTGACAACTGTGTCATCACCGTCATCCAGACTGTTTGTCGGCTTTCCTTTGTCATCTGCCATGTTTATTTTCAAGTTTGTGACGTAACTGCTCAAAGAAATATTTCGCGGTACGCCGATCGTCAACTCTCAGATGCGCGCGCTGATAGTCAAACGTTACACCGCGGTAGGTGACAATTGCAGAGCTATACCGGGTAGAAGACAAGATGTCACCTAACTTCGAAAATAAGTGACAAACACCTACTAAACACTTAATCCAGCTATTATGGCATCCATCTTGTGTTCTTAACCGTAGCAACAATGAAGATGCTAATAATGCTAACAAATAAACTTTGCATGAAGAGATGATCAGAAACGAATTCTAACTACGTAAATAAGCAACTCTACAAGGAAATAACAGCGATAGGATAAAATGAAGCAGTAAGGAAAGAAATTCCGGAAATCAGTTTTTTTTTTATACAAGACGCGAGATTTTATGCGTAATGAAAACCGTACTTACATCAGTCGTTTTGCGCACTGCTGTTATTTTTCGAATTTTTTTTTTTTAATACTTCCTCGGTTTCGTTCAGTACTTCCTTTACGGCTTCCCGATGTCCACCGGATGATGTCATGAAACAATAACAGAACAGATTAAAATTTTTTATCAGGTCCCTGTTCGGGCGCCAGATCTAGTATGATGAAGAAAAATATTATTTTTCTTACGTTAAATATATTTCAAAATTTATCAATTTAAATCTGTATTTCATACTAGAATGTCGTGTTTCCAGTCTGGCACAGCTTTGCCACAGGAGACACGAAAGCGGTCGAAGACGTCCGTCTCCTGGTCGGCTCCTGATCGTTGTCAGAAGGAGGCTAGTTTCTGATTACGCAAATACTTCTATTATTTGGAAAAGAACAACCCGGATTTCTTTGCGTAATCAGTATAAATTTTATAATTACCTAAGTGACCTTTAACAATGAATAGTAAAAAAAAATTGTATTTGCAAATGAAATCATTAATAAATGGGGCAGCTATGAATTGTATAGAAGACAAGGAGCGGCCTTCTGTCTACGACCAGGATGCCGCAGTATTCTCTGCTGCAGTAAAGGCTGTTTGACATTTATAAAAATAATATGGTATGGAGGATAAAAAAGTATAGAGGAAAAGAACAGAATAAGAAGTCTGGTAAACACTAAATATATTCAAACAATTCTCACTAGCAAAATTTAGGGCTTATTTATAAACAATACAACTTACATAATTACTTTTCTAACAGTATGGTGCGATCAGATTTCAGCCCGTCCTGTGCTGTCTCCTTGGTTCACGTTTTTTTTTTTGTCACAAATTATAGTCAATACTTTTCTCCTTTCGTTGAAGGCAATTCTTGCACTGTTCAACACCTCCGATAACAATAACTTGCTGATTTACAGTTTCGAACATGAATTACCTCAATTTTATTAATTAATAATGTTGTCTGCACGCTAGCAAGACCGCTCACTTTTTTAACTTAAAGTCGACCTCCTTTACGTTTTCACATAACAGGCAGAAGCACATTAAAAATCTGAAGATCTACAAAAGTTGTTACCGTCATCTTTTATTTAGATCGAAGCGGAACGACAGTTCAGCTTCTGTTAAAATGTTTCTTTGACTGCGCAATCGATGTATTAGCGTCCGCGCTAGATGCGCATCTTTACAGTTATGTAAATTATGCAAAACAAATGTCTTTCAAAGGGTACTCAAAGCTTTCATAGGACGGAAATACCAATAATATTACAGGTGCAGGCAGACGTGTGGTGCGAGGAGAACTGGCCGAACACTGGGCACACCCGTGAGCACGGTTAAGTTAAAAGTCCCACGGAGTACCCTCCTCTGCTGTCCGTTCAAAGTTACTCATGTGCACGAGTTGGTTCCTGTTGGCCTGCTAACAAGAGAGAGCTTTACTTGAGACTTTCCTGCTCGCATGGAAGTGGACAGTGATGGCGTGGAAGATTTTGTGGACAGGCGGAGCCCTCTTCCATCTGACAGGATACGTCAAAACACAGAAATGTCGAATACGGGTGAGCCGTGAGTCGACTCGTGCTACCCCTTGTGTTCAGACTGCATCGGTTTTCCTTTCCTTCCCCTGACATGTTTGTTTGATATGATGTCTGTCATTAAGTGGCTGCTTGGTTGTCTTTTCCCTCTGCTATCGATATCTGCGTTTTTGCTTCCGGGAAACTGCTATGGAGGAAGTGAGATCTTTGACGGGTTGTAACCTCGTGTGGTGGCGCAGAAGTAGGGGGTTGCGCGCAGAGAGTGTGTTGGCCACGGGAGGGCAGTGTAGACACCAGCGCGGACCAGGCGTGGTCGGATGTACCGAGTCGCCACGCGATGTGTGTCGGGTGTGTGTAACGAGCGGGTCGAGTTGACGGAAGAGCTCCCCGTGTGTTGGTCGTATACATAATCGCCCCACGTGTAGTTGCTGTTCGTTTCGCCTCGGTGGGACGTAAACGAGCTTCTTTAAGTCCTCCGTTTCAACACTGGAGTTTAAAAAGGAGACGCCTAACACGGAGGAGCGGTCACTACCCGTCAACGTTGCAGAGAAGACGAGGACTTCGGTGACAGAGCGTGTTGTCGCGCGACCGTGGCGTGTCGGGTACGCTGGCGACGCGTGCGCGGTCGGATGTGTGGATCCTGGCCATCGGAGGTCGTGTCCTGCCTCTTCCAGCATAATTGCAAGTTAAGTTCGTGGAACGTTTAATCATGAAGTTATAAGTTGTGTAACCAGCGCCTCTTCTGCCTTGTGGCCTCCGACGGCCGGGTTTCCTGTCCCCGGCACCGGTGTAATTGAAGACAGTGATCTGTCCTCCTCCTCTCGTTACTGCCCGATGGGACGTGTAGTTTTGGCACTTTATGTGTTTCGCTGTTCTGTCGTGGGTTATGAGTAAATTCGTGCTTCTTGTTGGTCAATCGTGTGGTCGCTCATTCAGGACTGTGTGGCGTAATGTTTCCTTGCACGAGGTTAGCTCTAATTCTGTCGGCAAGTGAAGCCATCTTATTACAAGTTTTCGCTGGCTAAAAGTCGGTGCAGTGACCAGCCTGAGAGTGGCAATTGTGTTTACGGGCGAATTTAAATTGGTCAGCATTCTGCCCAGCCCGAGCATCCCTGAGTGGGTGATTTGTGACCGCCTTACACGAGTCCGTCACATCTGTTATGCTGTAATGATATTCCAGGACACTTTTGTTTAATTTTTTTTAAAATTCCTCCAAGTTTGAAAATTCCTTTTATTGCCATTAATCGTGTGTTTGCTGAGACCTGTTTAATTTTTTTAATGGCGGTGTTGGTAGCTTCACTACCTCACCGTACTTTATTAACAACGTTCTATATTTACTTTAGTAGCCTGTTTACTGATGTTCTTTAATATTTCTTTAAAATTGTTGTATTGCTATAAATTACTTTTATTTGCGTTAGCGGCGTGTGTTAAAAGGTAGTTTATTGCCGTACTGTTAGCTTCTGTGTTTTTTTTTTTTAAATTTATTGTTGTATTGCTATAAATTACTTGATTGCCGTTAGCGGCGTGTTTAAAAGGCTGTTTATTGCCGTACTGCTAGTTTCTGTAAGATACGAATAAAACATTTGTGAAAATCTCAACTAGACAGTAAACTACTACACATTTGGCCCCGTTTCCGAACTTTTGGTGTGGCTTGTAGTAACCGTAACCACTTTGTGTGTCAACGGGCAACGAAAAATCCACACGCAAATCAAGCAGTAGCACTTCATCCTGAAAATGTCACTGTGTGGTGCTGGTTTACGGCATCATTTATCACGGGGCCATATTAGTCGAAGAGACAGGTGCTACCGGTCCTGTTGCCTGTACCGTCACTGGTAAGCGCTAAGAGTGTCTTTCGCGCAACCACGTCATTGCAGCTCTCCAACAGCGTGCATGTGTGGATGGAATCATTTTTATACAAGATGCCGCACCTCAGCACATTGCAAACCCAGTGAAGCAGCTGCTGTAGCGCCATTTAGGAAATGCTAGAATTACCAGCCGCCATTTCCTTACAGCCTGGCCGTCCCGATCACCTGATCTTAACCTGTGTGACTTCTGTCTGAAAGACGTCGTGTTCAGTGTTCCGATTGGAAACTTAGATGGACTGAAGGCACGCATTGCGGAACACATTGTGAACGTGGTCCCGGAAAGACTTCGATCAATTGTGGAACATGCTGTTTCTCGATCTGATTTTGATTGATGGTTTTTATGCGGTTTTTGGCCACAGGATACTTAAAAACCGATGTGAGTGATGTTTTTTATGCGGTTTTTGGCCACAAGGCAATTAAAAACCGATATTTCCCATCCGATGTGAAATGACCTTGCAGTGGTGGATGGCCTAACAGTGTCACACCTGTACACCCATGCACACTGAGTGGTAGAGTTTTTTTGACGTCAAACGTAGAGATTCGGCATTAGGTATGATTCATTTGTCATTTGCAGTCGACCACTATTAAATTTTCATCCTTACAGCGCCATCTGTTGCTACATTTTGTAACTATTCCTCTGCCATACGTTTTCCCGATTCTCCGATTATATTCCGTTGCTATTTGACATCATTCTGACTAGTGGTGTTATTTCTACAGCGATTTGAAAGTTTAATTACAATCACTCTGTACATTTGGTGTAAGGAGGACGAAGGTAACATAAGGCCTTGTACAGAGGCGTACAGGCACTTCGTTTCCCCTCAATCTGTTTGCAGGTGGAACAAGAAAAAAAAAAAATCACTAGTGCTGCTTCAAAGTAATATCCGGCAGACACCATATGGTGGCTTACGGCTTATGTATGTAGGTGTTCTGCCGGCGCCCTACAGTGACGAGGAAGGTATCTCGGTCCACGGTCTACTAGTCGAGCAGTCTACAGGCTTCTACGTGACCCACCCTGGTGACTTGCACACTGTCAGCTGCAGTGTGGAGAAGTGGGGCCACTCGGTGGCCTCCAGCACGACCCCAGCACACCCCCTCGTCTGCCACTGGAAGGGCGAGTAGTCTCCCAGCTTGCCATCTCTTCTCCTTCCGCTGTTGCTGGGTGGCGCTGCCGTCTGGAGGCCGGCGCGCCAGGCGCGTCCCTCCTACCAGGCGCAGAGGTACGAGACCGGAGTCTGCCTGTGGACGGTGCTGGCCGCCAGTGTGGGGACCTGAGAGCGCGTCTCCAGCACCATCTGCCTCCTGTAAAGGCTGACGCCGAATGCCAGCACACGCTAACAGTGGTATCTGTTTGGAAACCGTAAACACGCCCAGTGTTGTGCCTACGTTGAAACGTCCCCTTAGAACAATTATACGCGACTGTGCTGATAAACCTCTTACACTATTTGCTTTTCAAACGGCTGAGCAAAACTGAACGTACTCAAACATTCACTAAAGTGACACACAATATTTTTAGCGCAACGCAATCTGACTATCAAAGATCCCTGCAAAAGAATGGCCCTGAGTAACATTAAACTATACCTTTCACAAATAACTTACCTCACAAAAATCTTCATTACTCGAACTACTGCAATACAGCGAGCGCCACTATTGCCAGCTAAATAAAAGATTCAAACTACAGAAGGCACTAACTACTGATAGGGATAGTTAGCAAATGAAAGATTTTAATAGAGAACAAACTCTGTATTTACCTTAATAATCGTAATATATATAGTAGTTCAATTTCAAAACTTCCGCCATCTCTCTCCCCACATCCACCACTGCTGGCGGCTCACCTCCAACTGCGCAACGCTACGCGCTGTTCACATCAAGCTGCCGCTGCCCAACACTACAATGGGAGACAACAATGCAAACTAGCCACAGGCTGCACACAGCACAGCCATACAGAGCGCTACGTGGCATTACCCGTATAAAAATCTAAACAGCCTACTTACAACGTACTACGATTTGTGGACAGCATTGGTTTTCTGTTATCGTTTGAAGAAAAACTGCTGCGGAGTCGCATCGAATGCTTGTCGAACCTTCCGGCGAACGTGCTCTTGGGAAAACAGTGTTAGGATAGGTTCGAAACATTCAAGAGGATTTTGACGTGAGGAATGACGAGCGTGGAAAACCACCGAAAAAGTTCGAAGACAACGAATTGCAGGGCTTAATGGATGAACGTGGTACTCAAACGCAACAGGAACTCGCGGAACAATTGAATGTGAAGCCGAAAGCCGTTTCTCTTCGGCTGAAAGCTTGGGAAAGGTGCAAAAAGTGGGCAGATGGATTCCGCAGGAACTGAACGAAAGACAGCATGCAAGTCGAAAAACCACTAGTGATATGCTGCTCGCCAGATATAAAAGACACTCGTTTATCTATCGAGTAGTGACAGGTGATGAAAATGGACGAATTTTGAGAATCGCAATTGTCAAAAATCGTGGGTGAATTCAGGTAAGCCATGGACATCCATTGGAAGACCAAATCGCTTTCGAAAGAAGACAATGCTCTATGCTCGGTGGGATCAGAAGGTTGTCATCTATTATGGGCTGCTAAGACCTGGTGAAACCGTTAACACTGTTCGCTACCGACAGCAAATGATCGATTTAAATCGAGCATTGCGTGAAAAACGACCGGGATACGGAAAAAGGCAACACAAAGTCGTAGTGCTGCATGATAACGCCCCATCACACACAGCAGAACGGGTGAGGGAAACCAAAAAATGATTCAAATGGCTCTGAGTACTATGGGACTTAACATCTGTGGTCATCAGTGCCCTAGAAGAACTACTTAAACCTAACTAACCTAAGGACATCACACACATCCATGCCTTAGGCAGCATTCGAACCTGCGACCGTAGCGGTCACGCGGTTCGAGACTGAAGCGGCTAGAACGATCGAGGCATTCACTTGGGAAATACTACGGGATGCGGCTTATTCTCTGGACTTCGCTCCGTCCGGTTATCACCTGTTTGCATCACTGGGATGTGCTGTCACTGAACAACGCTTCAATTCGTATGAAAATGTATGACAATGGCTCGCTGGCTAGTTCCCTTCAAAAGAAAAACTGTTTTTTTGGGGTGGCATTCATAGCCTGCCAGGGAGGTGTAAGAAATGTATAAACAGCAATGGAGCTTATTTTGAATAAAGTATTGTTTGTCAGTTTCAACCAACAGGCGTGTAATCATTGCAACCAACCTACACGCGGTAGTGCGACTGGGCAGAGCGGCTGGCGCGCGCCGCACGAGCCGCCATCTTGCCACCTCGCCAGCCTCGGCGGCCCCCGCTGCGACAGTGCTGACGTCGGCGCATTCCTGAGCGGCCGTCCCCTCGTCCCCTCCGACAGCGTGGAAAGTCGTAGCATCGTCTGTGTGCTGTTCTGCAATAAATGTTCAGCTCTTTAATATTGTTTCACAAGCGCCCGTGGAGTGTCGGAGAGGCAGCTGTACCCGAGCCATTATTCACCCACACCCAGGGTGAGGTGGCAGTCCAACAGCATCCTGGTGTCGTCTCCCTGCAGTCACCGTAACTTGTAACGCCTCACCCTCAATCGTTACTAGATAACATTTACTCACTTCCAGCAAGCTGCTGCACGCTGTAGTTGCGCGGTGTGAGGTGTCTTGCCACGGTTCGCGTGGCTCCCCACATTGGAGGTTCGACTCCTTCCTTGAGCATAGGTGTGTGTGTGTGTGTGTGTGTGTGTGTGTGTGTGTGTGTGTGTGTGTTATCCTTACCATAAGTTAGTTTCAGTTACATTAAGTAGTGTATAAGCCTAGGGACCAATGATCTCAACAGTTTGGTCCCAGAGGAATTTCCAAATTTGCAGCATGCTGGATGGCAGTGGGAGGCAGGTTACTGTGATCCACTGAAAGAAAAAAAGTGTAAATGTTGTACAGAAGCTTGTTTTTACACTGACAAAAGGAAATCGCGTCATCAAGAATGAATTGTGCAGCATAAACGAAACAGTATACATGGCTTTCCTTATCTGAAAGATGATGTCTATTCACCTTACATGCCAGTCGCATAAAAGTGGCACTAGGCTTGCTTTAAATACGTGCTGTAACGATCACGAGCGTAAGTTGCCTTCGAGATTGGACGTGGTGAATTCAGGTTAGTCGACTTTAAGGCGACAAAGACGCCATTATCAACACTCGACTGAGTTTTTACGAGGTCATATAATACGGCTGTTCCTTCTGTGATACTGCAGAAAGTCTTGGCAGGCATGTAGTCACTGTACGTGATCACGGGCAGTGGTGGTCGAGAGAATGTGCGGTCGCAAGATGACTGGACTCCAGACGGCCACGTGGGCAGCCCAGAGATCGGAGTACGCCTTTGGCGCATCGCAGTACATCTGCAGCGGCAATGTGCGCTGCAGTTGGCAGCACAGTGACACGAGCAACTGCCACAACTCGGCGGTTCTGGACCAGCAGTCCTGTCACGTGCATTCCAGTCACCCCCAACCACCCCGGACCCACGCTCGGTGTTACGGTGTGCGATGCGACTTCGCACGACAGGGAGGGCACTGCGGCGGCTATCTCACGGATCCTGACCGCAAATCTGTACGCCAGTGTGACGATTCGACCCGTTGTGCTGCCATTCGTGAAAAACATTCCGGGGCGAGTTTTCCAACAGGATAACGCTCAACGACATACTGCTGTTGTAATTCAACATGCTCTACATAATGTCGACATGCTGCCTTGGCGTACTCGAGCGCGACATCACTGGGAGACTACTCCAGCCTCATCCACAACCAGCATTAAACGCCCCTCTATTGAGCGACCGAGCACAACAGGACTGGAACTCCGTCACACAAACTACTGACATCCGGCACCTGTACAACACAACGCATGCACGCCTGCACGCTTGCATCCAACGTACCAGCTGCTACACCAGCATTACACATTTGCAATGGCTTACTTCGCGCTGACATAAACTTGTGATCATTCAAAGTTAATCTCTTAATACCTAGACAAATGTGTTCTCGAAATTTCGTTATGCTACATTAATTATTTTCCAGTGTTGCGATTTTTTTCCGTGAGTGTGTTTAAGTGGCGAATAAGGTCCGAAACTGGTGCCACTTAAATACAAACAAACTTCTGTCCAGCTTCGGCGGTTTCGTAATTTCACTGTATTACAATGTGTTCGTGACGATGGGCGAACTGCTATCGAGTGCCGCGTGGGTGTTTAAGTACTTGAGATGCCACAGTGAAGAGCTGGAGCTCCGAGAGATTGAAGAGCGCAGGCTGTGAGATGGAACTGATAGCCGAGGATTTGCGTCACAGGTGTGTTCTTATCGGCGCCCTGAGAGCTGTGTGTAGCTGTTATCTAACACGCATCACACGGGGCCTCGGGACAGCCCTGTGCCTTCGTTAACTTCACACGCTCGCCACCAAGTGACTACATTTGTCACCTCAAACCTTCTATACCCTACATTTTTTTTTTGGGGGGGGGGGGGGGGGATGGGGTCACCAGTCTTCTGGCTGGTTTGATACGGCACGCTACGTATTCCTCTCCTGTGCCAACTTATTCATCTCAGGGCAGCACTTGCAACCTACGCCCTCAATTATTGGCTGGCAGTAGTCCAGTTTGTGTCTTTCCCTATAGCTCCCTCTACAACCGTGGAAGTCATTCCCTCGTGTCTTAACGCTTGTCCTATCATCCATTCTCCTTGTCAATGTTTCCCACATATTCCTTTGCTATTCCATTCTGCGCAGAACCTCCTCATTCCTAACCTTATCAGTCCACCTAATTTTCAACATTCGTCAGTGGCACCACATCTCAGATGCTTCGATTCTCTTTGGTTCCGGATTTTCCACAGTCCATCTTTCACTGCCATACAATGCCGTGGTTCAGAGGTACGTTGTCAGAAATTTCTTCCTCAATCTAAGGCCTTTGATACTAGTAGACTTCTCTTGGCCAGGAATGCCCTTTTTCCCGTTGCTAGTCTCCATTGGATGTCCACCTTGCTCCGTCCGTCATTGGTCATTTTACTGCCTAGGTAACAGAATTCCTTAACTTCATTTACTTCGTGACCATCAACCCCGGTCTTAAGTCTCTCGTTGTTCTCATTTCTGCTAGTTCTCATTACTTTCGTATGTGTTGGTTTTACTCTTTATTTATTAGACTGTTCATTCCTTTCAGCAGATCATGTAATTCTTCTTCACTTTCACTCAGGATAGCAACGCTATCAACGAATCACATCATTGACATCCTTTCACCTTGAATTGTAATTCTACTCCTGAACCTTTCTTTTATTTCCACCATTGCTTCTTTGATGTACAGATTGAACAGTAGGGGGGAAAGGCTACACCCTTTTTAATCCGAGAGCTTCGTTCTTGGTCGTCCACTCTTGGCCCTGGTACATATTGTATATCATCCGTCTCTCCCGACAGCTTATCCTTATTTTTCACTGAACTTGAACACTTGCACCACTTTACATTGTCGAACGCTTTTTCCAGGTCGACAAATCCTATGAACGTGTCTCGATTTTTCTTTATTCACTGTCAATCGCAACGTCAGATTTGCCTCTCTGGTGCCTTTACCTTTCCTGAACCCAAATTGATCGTCATCTAACACATCCGCATTTTATTTTCCATTCTTCTGTATATGATTTTGCCAGCAACTTCGATGATTGAGCTGTTAAGCTGATTGTGCGATAATTCTCGCACTTAGCATCTCTTGCAGTCTTCCGAATTGTGTGGATCGTATTTTTCCGAGTCAGACGGTATCTCGCCACACTCAGACATTCTACACACCAACGTCAATGGTCGTTTTACCACTTCTCCCAATAATTTTAGGAATTCTGATGGAATGTTGCCTATCCCTTCTGCCTTATTCGATCTTAAGTCCTCTAAAGCTCTCTTAAATTCTAATTGCGACACTGGATCCATGTCTCTTCTAAATCGACTCCTGTTTCTTGTCCTATCACATAAGACAAATCTTCCCCCTCGTAGAGGCCTTCAGTGTACTGTTTCCACCTATCCGCTCTCTCCTCTTCATTCAGCACTGGAATTCCCGTTGCACTCTTGTTTCAACTTCACCGAAGGTTATTTTGACTTACCTGTATGCTGAGTCAGTCCTTTCGACAATCATATCTTTTTTCAAGCATCCATTTCTTGTTAGCTTCCTATTTATTTCATTCCTCGGCGACTTGTATTTATGTATACCCGAATTTCCCTGTATACCAATTTTCCATTTGTTTCACATGTCAGCTTGCTGCCATCCAGTGTATTAGTGTGATGCAGAAATTGTAAGCTCACATAAAAGTTTTTATTTGACACGCGACACACACGAGAAATTCCTCAGTAATTAAATTGCTTGAAACGAAAAAAGTAAGCAGTAAAATAACGCCTAGGTTTGAGATAGTTGACACTAGAGACGGGCCATCACGATGGATTGGGGGGGGGGGGGGTTGAAGACAGGGGAAGAAAGTTTTGAAGCCGTGTTGTAAGTCCGCCATATCTTCAGAAAACTCACGTATCACCTCATACACGTATTGTCCCAGTCAACAAGAGCAAAAAAATTCGAATAGGAGGAAGAAATTGGTGTAGTGGAATATTTTTGGACAGTGATAGATGGCAGCGCCAGAAAACACATATTAAAGACACTGACCTAGGGGTTCGAGGAGCTTCTTTACGTTTTTCTTGAATATTTCGAAAACCACGGCTTGTAGCGAACTAACTACATTAAATTTCCAGAATGAGATTTTCACTCTGCAGCGGAGTGTGCGCTGATATGAAACTTCCTGGCAGATTACAACTGTGTGCCGGACTGTGACTCGAACTCGGGACATTTGCGTTTCGCGGGCAAGTGCTCTACCACTTACATTACATTTGCTACAAAAAGGACGACTTCAGTTTTTCTTTAGACTAATAGTTCCCGTGCTGCAGTGAATGCAAAAGTAGAACATCAGTAATAATAGTGTTTGAATGGTATAAAATTCGTTTTTATTATTAAATGGAATAGGTTAAGTACAAATATTAAATATCTGTACCACGTCTACGCGCAGAGGAGTCTTATTAACTGACAAACGTGTAAACTCCCCACTATATTTGTACAAATCCGTACTTTAGAGCAACTTTACCCCCCACTCTATACAAATCTACGTTTATCATAACTTACGTACCCACACATTTCTGGCACTCTCCTATCTCGAAACGAGTCACATTTCTCAAATCTGTCTGCTACAGTAAAATTCCAGCCTCGTTTTAGGTAGTACCTATGCATACTGAACAGCCATCTCAGACTCTGCACTACCCCCTTCCAGCTTTGGGGATGTGATCGTTCCTGTGTAAGTCGGAATTATCCATCTTAAAGACTGATGCTAACCTTTGACTAAACAGAACCTAATTCGAACATAACTGTAACTGGTCTGAATACAGCTTGTCTTTATGTTAAAAGCGCAACTGAGGTAAAATACACACATCAGAAAAAGTTTTCATCACCTATTGTTCCAAGAGTTCCGGAATCTGTACAGAAAATTGCAATAGAGATCAACATAAACATCATTTCCGCCATTTTTATTGCTCATGAAAACCACACATTGCATGTTGTACCACCATACAGCGAGACCTTCAGAGGTTGTGGTCCAGATTGCTGTACACACCGGTACCTCCAATGCCCATTAGCACGTCCTCTTACATTGATGCATGCCTGTATTCGTCGCGCCATACTATGCACAAGTTCATCAAGGCACTGTTAGTCCAGATTGACCCACTCCTGAACGGCGATTCGCCGTAGATCCCTCAGAGTGGTCGGTGGGTCACGTTGTCCAGGCAATCTATCCCAGGCATGTTCGATTGGGTTCGTGTCTGGTGAACATGCTGGCCACCAGTCGAGCTATGTCGTTATTCCGAAGGAAGTCATTCACAACATGTGGACGATGGGGGTGCGAACTGTCGTCCATGAACACGAATGCCTCACAAATATGCTGCCGATACGGTTGCACTGTCGGTCGAATGATGGCATTCACATATCGTACAGCCGTTACGGCGCCTTCCATGGCCACCCGCGGCGTACATCGGCTCCACATAATGCCACCCCAAAACAGCAGGGAACCTCTACCTTGCTGCACTCTCTGGACAGTGTGTCTGACGCGTTCAGCCCGACCGGGTTGCCTCCAAACACTTCTCCAGCGACTGTCTGGCTGAAGGTGCACGTGACACTCATCGGTGAAGAGAACGTGACGGCAATCCTGAGCGGACCACTCGGCATGTTGTCGGGCCCATCCGTACCGCGCTGGTTGCAAAGATGGACCTCGCCACGAACGTCGGGAGTGGAGTTGCCCATCACGCGGCCTATTGGCCACAGTTTGAGTCGTAAAACGACGTCCTATGGCTGCACGAAAAGCATTGAAATGCGCCGATAAACCCACAGGATAGGAGAGGTAGTTGGAATTGTGGAAAGAGGCCGAAATGAGAGGCTGTCAGTTACGTTCGAACACATATAACTTTATTTTTTTGACCAAATATTACAGTACAAATTCTTGAACTTAGTTATCGGCTGAGCACGACACACTATCTTATGCCTTAAGGGCACAACCACTTTAGTTAATTAAAAAAAACCGCTGAAAGCCATTAACTCAAAATTCAGACGCCAAAAAGAATATTTAGTGGGCAGTTCTATAAATTGGCTGAAGGCCCAAAAATCTAACACTTGAAAAGCAACAACCTTAATTTAAGGACGGCTGAAGGCCGACGATTTAATGACTCAAGGTAAAATTAAATAAAAAACACAAGGCAGAAGGCCTTATCTTCAATTAGGCAGAAGGCCCCAAACAGTCTGATACTCGAAAGACAAAGATCCTTAATTTATAAACGGCTGAAGGCCCATGACTTAAAACATATCTAAAATAATTTTTATCAGAAAGAAAGCCCAAGGCTTTATCTTTAGACAATATATTAACCAGCCTGAAGGTCCAAATAATTTAACTCCTGACAAGCAAGAAACTTTTAATTATAAAATGGCTGAAGGCGCATAACTTAAAACATAACTAAAATAATTTTGCAACTTCCTGGCAGATTAAAACTGTCTGCCCGACCGAGACTCGAACTCGGGACCTTTGCCTTTCGCGGGCAAGTGCTCTACCAACTGAGCTACCGAAGCACGACTCACGCCCGGTACTCACAGCTTTACTTCTGCCAGTACCTCGTCTCCTACCTTCCAAACTTTCTAAAATAATTTTATTAGGCAGAAGTCCCAGGACTTTATATTTAAACAATATTTTAATCAGGCTGAAGGCCCAACCAATCTAACACTTGAAAAGCAAGGAACTTTAATTGTAAAGCTGCTGAAAGCCCATGACTTAAAACACCACTAAAAACAATTCAACTTTAATTTAAAACCATCGGCTATGAGCCATACAAATACACAAAACAGCAAATAAGAAAAGGCAGTGCAGCTGACGGCGCTCAGAAGTTTCGGGGGTCGGCCAGCACTTGAAATACTAACTTTCACTCAGGTGAGACAGGCAGTCGGACCAACCATTCTCGATCCGACGACAACCCAACCAACAGACCGTCAACGGACCCACCGACAAGGTAACTTGCGCTCCACTCGACCAGCACACAACCGGGAGTTGAACGCAAACGTAAAAGGCGTGGACGCCCATAACCAAGCACATTAGCCGGCCGGAGTGGCCGAGCGGTTAAAGGCGCTACAGTCTGGAACCGCACGACCGCTACCGTCGCAAGTTCGAATCCTGCCTCGAGCATGGATGTGTGTGATGTCATTAGGTCAGTTAGGTTTAAGTAGTTCTAAGTTCTAGGGGACTTATGACCACAGCAGTTGAGTCCCATAGTGCTCAGAGCCGTTTAGCCAAGCACATTAAGCTGTCGAACCGCACACCGTGCTGGACAGCGACAACACGGTGGGGAAAGGACACTGCCTAAATTTACGTCAACAGCCAGGGCAGGTAACCGGAACGTTAACGGCCACAAGGCAGAAAATTCCGCTGGTGCACTTCAATTGCAAATAATCGAATATAGTTAGACTCCACCGGACGGTGGCTAAACCTTCGCCAACTCGAACACACACGTTGTTACTCGCGGGAATGTCCCAAGAGCCAACAACAAGAACCAAATGGCACACTGTGAACACTGTTGACTTGCTGGTAAATTAAATCCAAACTCAACTTTCGTGTTCAGGGTCGGTGAGCCACGGACCTCGTGGCAATGGGAACAGCCGCACACACTCCGACACTGGGTAGAGACCGCCAGTGGGCCCGGCCAAGCTTCCCTCCCCCCCTCCCCGCAGAGATTTCCTCGCTGCTCCACGCCAACTGACCAACATAACAGGGACGAATCACGAGTCGGCACCCACAGCCAACCCACAAGCGATCGCCGGCCAAATACACGTCGTCCGGCAAGACGACTGACGACCGACCAAAGTAGTCCCCACTCCGATCACGTGTGTCAGCAAGCGTGGGGCGAGTCGTGGCGGTCCGGACCTCACTGCTGCCGCGCCCCGACTGAACTTGTGCCGTGTGCCAACTCAGACACTGCCAGGTCCAAACTAACTGCTGGCACATTCCAACTCACTGGTCGACACACGAAGACCAGTAAGTAACAGCAGGCAGGGCATATAAGCGCTGCTGCTGTCACTCACGGGCAGCCAAAGCAGCAATGCAGTGACACAAGTAATTGAAACTAACATAACGAGGTGGCAGTATGGCAAAAACAGGATATTAAATAAGAGATGGCATGAACACGAGCCACACACGGCTCAAGCATAATCCAACATGGTTGCGTTGCTGTCAGAGTTCCTCCGAGCCATAATCCATAGGTAGTAGTAGCCATTGGGCTGCCTGGGCCAGGCATGTCATCGACAGTTCCTGTAACTCCCCCACTTCCGAACAACATCGCTTTGGTTCACTCCGAGACGCCTGGACACTTCCCTTGTTGAGAGCTCTTTCTGGCACAAAGTAACAACGCGGACGCGATCGAACCTCTGTATTGACCATCTAGGCAACACGAGCCGTGTACCTCCTGCCTGGTGGAATGACTGGAACTGATCGGCTGTCGGACCCCCTCCATCTAATAGGCTCTCCTCATACATGGTTGTGTACATCTTTGGGTGGGTTTAGTGACATGTCTGAACAACCAAATATACAGTATCCACAGTCGACGTCTGTCTTCAGGAGTTCTGGGATCCGTGGTGATGCAAAACTTCTTTTTATGTGTGTATGTGTGTGTATATGAAGTAGCATGTAGCTATGGAGGTTCATGGTTAATATTCATAAATGTAATAGGTTAAAATTATGTAAAAGGTCTACGGTGTGTAGAGTTTGCTTGCGTCCTTACGGTCCATGTGATCGAGGACTCGGTGGACTGGCAGCAACACGGTAGCGGCTACACGTGCTGACCCGACAAGCGTGCCACGTCAGAGGACGACGTCGTTTGGCCAGCAGATTAGACACAGAATAAATTATGACGTTCTTCATATTTTAAACATAGCTGCGCAACAGCAACGGTTCCACGTAATAAGACTAAAACCAGCCGACCAGTTGCAATGGATAAAGTAATCTTTACCTAGGTTTCGACAGATTTAAATCTGTCTTCTTCAGAAGGCGGCAGTATTACATTAATATGGAATGATGTCGCTTGTGAGCTCTGCAACATCCATGTACTAATTTTTAATGACAAACCCTATTTTCAGGGCTATATTTTAATTTGGACTAATGGATCTATGCAGATATTTGTAAAAACGACGATGATACATCATTCCATATTAATGTAATACTGCCGCCTTCTGAAGAAGACAGATTTAAATCTGTCGAAACCTAGGTAAAGATTACTTTATCCATTGCAACTGGTCGGCTGTTTTTAGTCTTATTACGTTCTTAATACTAAACAGAACCTGTTACTATTGTAATTTTGTTCAGTTCATGTCTGCATTCCACTGAACTCACCCGTTGGATGGAAATGTATATCATACTATCTGCACTCTGAAGAATTGTCAATAAAGCAACAGAGAAGGTAATTATTGTGAAAAGAACAAGCCTGCTGCTATAGATTTTTTATTTTGTACGAGTGAGAACTTGAAGCTGGTTTTCAAAACTGAATCTAGATCCTAATCGGCTAAAAAGGAGAGGTGAAGTGTCAAATAATATGCAACCAAGAAACATTCGACAATCACATGAGTACTTAGGTTTTCTTTGCTTAAAGATATTATTAGTTTGTTCTCATGATTTTGTTTTTGGAAGACATTGGGAATAGGTAAAGTTAATCTAAAAGTTCTTGACAGTTTTTTAAAGCTTGTGGCACATTAATAGTGTAAAGTGAAATATTTTGATGCTTACGTTACGAGAATCAGACATATCTTTAACGTTACTATGCGCTTGACTGTTTAGTACACCACTGGCCATTAAAATTGCTTCACAAAGAAGAAACGCAGATGATACTACAACTGACATGTGATTACATTTTCACGCAATTTGGGTGCATAGATCCTGAGAAATCAGTACCCAGAACAACCACCTCTGGCCGTAATAACGGCCTCGATACGCCTGGGCATTGAGTCAAACAGAGCTTGGATGGCGTGTACAGGTACAGCTGCCCATGCAGCTTCAACTCGATACCACAGTTCATCAAGAGTAGTGACTGGCGTATTGTGATGAGCCAGTTGCTCGGCCACCATTGACCGGACGTTTCCAATTGGTGAGAGATCTGGAGAATGTGCTGTCCAGGGCAGCAGTCGAACATTTTCTGTATCCAGAAGGACCCGTACAGGACCTGCAACATGCGGTCGTGCATTATCCTGCTGAAATGTAGGGTTTCGCAGGGATCGAATGAAGGGTAGAACCACTGGTCGTAACACATCTGGACTGTTACGTCCACTGTTCAAAGCGCCGTCAATGCGAACAAGAGGTGACCGAGACGTGTAACTAATGGCACCCCATACCATCACGCCGGGTGATACGTCAGTATGGCGATGACGAATACACGCTTCCAATGTGCGTTCACCGCGATGTCGCCAAACACGGATGCGACCATCGTGATGCTGTAAACAGAACTTGGATTCATCCGAAAAAATGACGTTTTGCGATTCGTGCACCCAGGTTCGACGTCGAGTACACCATCGCAGGCGCTCCTGTCTGTGATACAGCGTCAAGGGTAGCCGCAGCCACGGTCTCCGAGCTGATAGTCCATGCTGCTGCAAACGTCGTCGAACTGTTCGTGCAGATGGTTGTTGTCTTCCAAACGTCCCCATCTCTTGGCTGAGGGATCGAGACGTGGCTGCACGATCCGTTACAGCCGTGCGGATAAGACGCCTGTCATCTCGACTGCTAGTGATACGAGGCCGTTGGGATCCAGCACGGCGTTCCGTATTACCCTCCTGAACCCACCGATTCCATATTCCGCTAACAGTCATTGGATCTCGACCAACGCGAGCTGCAATGTCGCGATACGATAAACCGCAATCGCGATAGGCTACAATGCGAGCTTTATCAAAGTCGGAAACGTGATGGTACGCATCTCTCCTCCTTACACGTGGCATCACAACAACGTTTCACCAGGCGAAGCCGGTCAACTGCTGTTTGTGTATGGGAAATCGGTTGGAAACTTTCCTCATGTGAGCACGTTGTAGGTGTCGCCACCGGCGCCAATCTTGTGTGAATGCTCTGAAAAGCTGATTATTTGCATATCACAGCATCTGCTTCCTGTCGGTTAAATTTCGCGTCTGTGGCACGTCATCTTCGTGGTGTAGCAATTTTAATGACCAGTACTGTAATATGCGCGAGCATTTCTTGTTGCCTTGACAACAGAAACAAACTGCAGTATAAACCGAACACATCCTTACACATGAAGAACAACAAAATAATTGTGAAATAAACATAGGACTGACGAGAGAACGAGTAAAAAAAGAAATAAAAGGCATAATAAAACAAACACAGCAGACACACAATAAGAACAACCAAACAGAAGCAGCTACTATGAAAAGGTTAAAACAAAAGTTAACAGACAATAACGTATTAATAACAAGAGCAGACAAGGGAAATGTAACAGTACTCATGGATAAAGAGCAATACATCACAAAAACCAAGGAATACATAAACACCAACGCCATACAAAAACTGAAGTCAGATCCAACTACACGATTCCAGGCAAATGTGAAACGAACACTGAAAAACATTGAACACACACTCACAGACAAACAGAAATACTACTTAACACAGAAAAACCCACAAGCACCAACACTCCGCAGTCAACCGAAAGTACATAAAGACGGAATGCCAATGAGAGCTGTTATCAACTTCAAGAAAGCCCCAACATACCGCATAGCCAAACACCTCCAAAAGTTAGTTACAAAACACTATAAAGTAGAAAACAGCAGAAGCAGAACAGTGATAAACACAGGAAACTTAATAGAAAACATACAGAACATACAGGTACCACACACAGCATCACTGATTTCATTCGATATAGAAAATATGTATACCTCCATCCCTATCACAGAAACAATAGAAATCATAGAACAAAATCTCTCATCCCACAGCAACCTCACCACAGACGCAATAAAAGAAATAACAGATATGCTCAGACTGACAACTGAACAAAACTATTTTCAGTTTGAGAAAGAATATTATCTACAAACTGAAGGACTGCCCATGGGATCCCCAATATCAGGAACACTAGCAAACATTTTCATCAGTCACCTAGAAAATCAGATATTTGATAAGATAGCCACAAATGAAAGTTTCAAAATCATATATTGGTACAGATACGTGGCTGACATTATTTGTCTGGTAGATGAGCCAAGTGAAAAAATAGATGAACACCATTCAGAAATAAACAAAGCTCATCAGAACATAAAATTCACACTTGAAAAAGAAAAAGAAAATCAAATAAATTTTCTTGACATTACAATTAAAAAAGAAAATGGTAAACATACATTTAACATCTTTAGAAAACCAACAGCCACAGACACAATAATACATTCCACATCCAACCACCCCCACAGCCAGAAACTTGCAGCACTAAGACACATGTTACATAGATTAAACAGAATCCCACTCAGCAAGAGAAAGTATGAACAAGAATTGAGTACAATCATACAAATAGCTAGGAACAACGGGTATGACACATATGTGGTACACAAGCTCAATCAAAAAATAAAAACACAAATAAAAAACAAACACAACAGTTCCACAATACAAAAGAACTCACAAGCTGAAAACTTACAAACACACTCAAGAAACACACACATTGACAACACCACACAGAAAAGAACCAGATGGTACACCATGACCTACACACATAAATTAACACACAGAGTTGCAAACATCCTAAAGAGACAGGGCTTCAAAATAGCATATAAACCTGGGCAAACCCTTCAATCACACCTAAGCCAGCCACCTACCAAGAGAGACAAATTCCAACAATCAGGAATATATAAACTTGAATGTCAAAGTTGTGATGCAGTATACATAGGCATGACATGCAGGAATTTTCAAACAAGATACAAAGAACATATCAGATGTTGGAAGTATGAAACAAACCATTCCACATTTGCAGAGCATTTAAAACACTATAACCATCATCCTACAAACATGGAACAAGAAATGAAAATAATGAGAATAAGCAACCATGAGAAACATCTTACGCAAATGCAAGAAAACTTCCACATCCAGAAAGCCATAGCAGAAAACAAACATGTGATAAATGAACAAACACACATCAGCACAGGCTCCCTACTACACTTAGTAAAGGAAATGATAACATAAAACCAAAAATAATAAAAAAGAAAATAAATAAATAAAAATAAAAAAATAAAAAAATTAAAAAAAAGAAAAGGCAAAAAAGAAAGAGAACTCTTCCCCACATCATCGGGAGACACACACACACACACACACACACACACACACACACACACACACGCACACACAAACATATATATCACACCAAAAAACACTCACTCACACACACACACACACACACACACACACACACACACACACACAAATGTATACACTTACAGACCACAGATACTTCAATAGTTACACTCATAAGTTTGGCAATAACATTCGATCTTTGGCGAAAACATTTGACAGTCGTGAACAGAAACCAAAACATTGCTTTAAAACAAGCGTTCTGTGCATAGTGTTGTGGAATGGCGAAAAAACCGCAAATTGGCGTTCATAAGAAGAAGAACAACACCAAAAATGCAACAGGAGCGTAATATGTAGGAAATTGTCCACGCAACCTGTAAGTACAGTTCTAAACATTACTACTTAATAGGAAATACCAACCACCAGAACTGTTTATAACCTATAGGCAAAATGACAAACATGTAAATAAAATAGCTAACATATGTACATATTCCAGGCCAGTGATGATGCCTTGCAGAAAATAAAGGCGAAACGCGTATGGCACTAAAATTGTGTTTTATTCAGTTGCTGTCAGACGGTCCACAAATAAAAATTATTAATATACCGTAATGTTGTCTGTAAGTTGTGTAAGTGTCACTAAATCACAGTTCATACAACAGATTCTATACAACTATTGATTATGATGGGAAGAGTTATCTTCAGCAAAATGATCATTAAAAGCAGCGAATATCAGCCGCGCACAACACTGACCTATGTTACCTGAAACGCTCGAGGCGGACAAGTCATCTCGTGTCCCAGTGCGCGACCGACCAACCGATCGACCGAACCGCCAATGACCATTGCCTGAGCCGATTCGAGCAGACATACTAACACTCCGGACGACAGAGGGACACTTAGCACCTCATCAATGCGGACGAGAGACAGAGCCAGAGTAACTTGGCTGACCAACTAACCAGACTCGGCGAGATTGACAGCCTGCCCTGGCTGACCTACCGCCTGCGACCTACTGACCCCCTCGCCGAGCTGACAGCGCGCCTCAAATGCACGCGAACAGCCAACCTTTCCCCTTTCCCAGCAGAGGGAGACACCGAAGCTGCGATTGCCACAGCGGCGCCACCGCCAGAAACGGAGGGCGAATGCTTCACACTACGCGCTGCGGCGCGCTCTTCAAAACAGCAAATTTTACAACGGCTCAGTGTTGTTTTAACACAGTTCGCATTATTGTACGTCGACCTGTGTTATTTAATTTTGATTTGCGCCCACTATTACGTTTACACGATGACGTCTTTCCATGTCTTGAGCAGACTGTCACGAGTGTTGAAACAGTTGCTCTCGAAACATCCAATAAGTTGGCTGCCTCGGTTACTGCCGCTCCAGCTAATGGGGCCCCCACAATCTGCCCTCTTTGGAAGTCTGTTAGGTCTCTCTTTGCAAGTCGACCTCGGCCTCTGAATGCAAATACGAAGTAAACGACCTGCACTGGCGCCCGGTGCGTACTGAACACGCACAGTCGAGCGCGTCACGTGCCTTGCCTGCGTCGTTGACCGTCCCACTACTGCCTCTGTTCACGTCACTCCGCCTACCCCCTGTATGCAGGGCTACGTGGCCGCCCCTACCTGGTCCCTTAACAGCGCTGCACACGGACGACTCTAATGCCCTGCGGTGCTCACGCTGCCTGTCACAAATGAACGCAACTTGAAGCGTCACAACGATTTCTTTCTTTCTTAGCCTGTATAACTTTCCTCGAATAGACGCTCAAGTTTTATTGCACGGAAAACAATACTTTTGCGACGAGAAAATCACAGTCATCGTGTCTGGACTTGGATAGTAAAAGCACTGATTTAATTTTTGACTCCACGGTTAAAAGCGAGACTTTCTTTTTTGTCGGTTCCTTCATTCCTCTTTTGGTAGATGTTCTTGTGGTGTCTTTCCTACTTGTATCTGTACAGACATATTGTCCATGTAGGTCTTCTCGAATAATAAATAGCGATAAATGAAATTCATTCTGCCGTGCTTGTCCGAGTTAACGTCAACATTACGATTCAGGAGCTTATCTCACAGATGAGGCAGTGAGTTTTTGTGATCAGAATTAGCTGGCTCGGTCGCGGCCCGTTCAGCCGCCAGTGTGCCAATCTCTGTGAGATAATTACTGCACGGTGCTCAAATTTCGTCACTTTAGTACGTTAGGACCAGTGTAAGTCCTCAAAGACTACAGCAAAGCCCACAAATTGGTACAGTATGTGATCAGAAGTACCCGGACGCCCGGCTAAAAATGACTTACAAGTTGGTGGCGCCCTCCACCGCCAGTGCTGGCACTCAGTGTGGTGTTGGCCCACCCGTAGCCTTGATCACAACTTCCACTTTCCAGGCATACGTTCAATCAGGTGCTGGAAGGTTTTCTGGGGAATGGCAGCCCTTTCTTCACGGAGAAGTATCAATGTCGGTCTGTGAGGCCTGACACGAAGTCGGCGTTCTAAAACATCCCAAAGCCGTTCTATAGTATTCAGGTCAGGACACTGTGCAAGCCAGTCCATTACAAGGATGTTATTATCGTGTATCCACTCCGCCACAGGTCGTGCATTATGAACAGGTGCTCGATCGTGTTGAAAGATGTAATCGCCATCCCCGAATTGCTCTTCGAAAGTGGGAAGCAAGAAGGTGCTTAAAACATCATGTGACAGTGCCACGCAAAACAACAAGGGGTGCAAGCCCCCTTCATGAAAAACACGACCACACCGTAACACCATCGCCTCCGAATTCTACTGTTGGCACTACAGACGCTGGCAGATGACGTTCACCGGACATTCACCACACCCACACCCTGTCATCGGGTCGTCACATTGTGTACCGCGATTCGTCACTCCACACAACATTTTCCCACTGTTCAATTGTCCAATGTTTACGCTCCTTAAACCAGGCGAGGCGTCGTTTGGAAATTACTGGCGTGATGTGTGGCTTATGAGCAGCCGCTGTACCGTAGTACTTGGAGACTACTTGCATTGCACTGCACTTGCAGTGGATCCTGATGCAGTTTGGAATTCCTGTGTGATGGTCTGGATAGATGTCTGCCTATTACACGTTACGGCTCTCTTCAACTGTCTCCGTCAGTCAACAGACGAGGTCGACCTGTACGCTTTTGTGCTGTACGTGTCCCTATACGCTTCCACTTCACTGTCATGTTTTTTGGGGATGCCCAGATACTTTTAATGACATAGTGTATATACAAGGTGTACAAAACTCGTCGCTACCGCATCGCGGTCGCGAAGTGGGGCCGAGACAGTTCCAGATATTTTTTACAGTCTGACGATAAATTTTGGATTTGTAGTTTTAGCTTTACGATGTCCACTATGGACAAACGGTAGTTACTGTTATTTTGAAGAAGGTTGGGTTATCACGACTGAAACATAGGTAAATTTCTAGGTAAACGGTGCAACTGAGGCTCTTGATTATTAAAATTAAAATTAATATTTGTACAGTTGCTGACAGGCCCGCGAAATGTTGAAGATATCTGTAGTGTGTTTGTAAACATGGCTTCAAAGTTGGTCTGTTCCTTCGACTCTTTCTTTCTTTTAATAAACTTGCTTCTACTAGAGGGGGAGGAGGGGGGGGGCTAAGGAAGGGCCACAGCGCATGCTATTAATTGTGTGTTGATGGGGAGGTGGAATATGCTGGAGGCGACTATATGTCAACAATCACAGCTAAAGCCATCCACTTCTACATCTGGAAACATCCGTGCAGCTATTCAGAAATCTGGAATAGAGGATGTGGTCATACCCTAAAATAAGAAATTCTTTCTTAGCTTTCCATTCTCCTTTGTTTATTTTTGAACTTGGATGCCACGAGTTCAAAACTGCTTCATCTGTTTCCTTGTTGGAATACTAATTACATTAATTAAATTATTCCAAAATACAAATAGTTCATATTGCCCGTGTGGTGTACTAAACATTTATTTGCCTTCACGGATTCCCTCTTGAGTGCTTTATAAACCGCTTCACACGTTTATGGAATGAGTTTGGTTAACGTGAAATGTGATATTCGAGTGCTGTGTTGTAAACTAGAGTAGCTCTCTCCTGTATGAAGAAATCACAGCTTGCCTGTCTTCTGCATATATAGCATTTCTCAAGAGAATATTCTTTTTGCAATATGGAAGGCCACTTTACTGAGCAAATACTGAAATACACTCTCATCCATTCGTAAGTAATTTATGTGTAAGACTTGATGTCTTCCACTTGCACCTCTGGTAACAAATTTTACTGAATGCTTTTCTTATCTCGACGTTTTACCTATGGTTTCATCCAAGTATCCAAAAAGCAATTTTTTGCGCCGATTTTCTTCCAAATACACGCACAATGCCATTGTGGTACTCGCAACTGCAGCGCTTAGTAACAACTTTTTGTCCGCCATCTTGAAATTTGACGAAAAACATGACGACGGTACGATACCCCTTTTTAGCGCCACATCAAAGATCTTTATCAAAGAAATATGACTCCGTCATAACGGCCTTCATGTTTTCCTCATGTGGAGGCACGAGTTCTGTCCAGTGCACACTAGAGACTGAAGAGACGATGGCGGGTCGCGCCTCGTAGGTACAGTGCCTGTAAACAACGTGGGTCATCGCCACATCGAGCCACTCTTGCAATGCATCAGCACTGTTCTCTACCTACACTGTGTTGTATTATCTGTTGCTTTGGAATAATGTATACACGTAACGTTTAAGTCTTAATACAAACAAATGTTTCGTTATGCTACCTAATAATTGTACTGTGTCACGTCTAATTCATTTCTTCAAACAGATGAGTTAAACATCTGAATTCAAACCGTCGTAGAACTGAAACAGTACGTTCCCAGTCATGGTTTGCTGTTCAAAATATTATGTACGCGTTCCTCTCTACAAGTTTGTAACCGAAATTTCCTAACACCCTGTACATTCCAGAATTCATTCTACGCCTGTAGACAACTTACAATAAAACTGTTGTAACATATTAAAGCCAGTATTTAACATAAAAGTTAACACTGCAAAACCAGAAGTACAAAAAAAGTAGGTCCGTAATTTTGTCCCCCACGAAACTCATCTAACGTACAACTAATTTAAATTTATTTTTCCTTCCTAACATTGCACTTGAGTGCTATCGATGAACAATCTTTTCAAGTTTTTTTACCCTTCCAAAGATGTGTACCACATGAATTTCTATGTCTGTGTGGATAAACAGCATGGTTTGTGAGATCTAACCATTTCGTTCACCGAATCCATTTCTCTCCCTTTGCGTTTCCCCATATCACAAAAGGAATCTTTATAAATAGCAAATAAAATCAGTGCTCAATAACAGTTCCAAATTTCGTCCCCAGGACGAAAATAGGAACTGCATGAGGGACGAAATTACCTTGTAACCTCCCAAGAATAATGTTTCTCAATATTAATGAAATATAAATGGAACCATATATCGTTAAATTGAAACGAAGCCAAGCGTAAACTCCCCACAAAATTGATAAATGAAAATTGACCAAAACCCACACACTAATTAAATAATGAACCATGAACTGAATGTGACATCTCAACAGCAATAATTAAACCTGACAAACTTTATAGGCACAGCAGCGCTGACCTACGGCCCTGTGAAATAATTAAACCGGATAAATTCTTACCTCAGTAAAATTGTATCTCTATCTGCTCTTATTTTTTGGCACAGCTTCGTGCAATGCTGGCGAATTCTGATTCATGGAGGAAATGCATAGGAAATATTCTTTGAATTGAAATGTATGTTTTTTTCTGTTTTTTGTTTTTTTTTAAAAGGAATGGAAAAATTCTTTAAATTGAAATGATTACTTTTCTTTAAAAGATTTACTTTATAAAAAATTATTATTGCGGCATTTCTTGAACAAATTAATTACAATTACTATACATTATTAGCTGAGCGCAATGCTGCCTCATTACCTTTTACATTATTACACATCGCCGACGCATGCCGACTCCCGCAGAGTAGCACCGACTGAGTACAACTCGCAACTGAACATTCGCGCGGTCAAGCGCAGACTAGCAACGATAAATAACTCTCTGGCCAGAGATTCTGTCATGCCTTTGCCATCGCTGGTAATGAATACATATGAAACGTATGCGTTTCATAACCCTCCACTGGGGGGGCAAAAATTTGGCGGCGATGGTGAGTCATTTGGACTTGCCATGAGCAACAAATTTTTTCATAATTAATTAACTTTACAATTACAGAATATATACAGATATAGTAAATATAGTGCACATGCACTGAGTACAGAACATACACTCCTGGAAACTGAAATAAGAACACCGTGAATTCATTGTCCCAGGAAGGGGAAACTTTATTGACACATTCCTGGGGTCAGATACATCACATGATCACACTGACAGAACCACAGGCACATAGACACAGGCAACAGAGCATGCACAATGTCGGCACTAGTACAGTGTATATCCACCTTTCGCAGCAATGCAGGCTGCTATTCTCCCATGGAGACGATCGTAGAGATGCTGGATGTAGTCCTGTGGAACGGCTTGCCATGCCATTTCCACCTGGCGCCTCAGTTGGACCAGCGTTCGTGCTGGACGTGCAGACCGCGTGAGACGACGCTTCATCCAGTCCCAAACATGCTCAATGGGGGACAGATCCGGAGATCTTGCTGGCCAGGGTAGTTGACTTACACCTTCTAGAGCACGTTGGGTGGCACGGGATACATGCGGACGTGCATTGTCCTGTTGGAACAGCAAGTTCCCTTGCCAGTCTAGGAATGGTAGAACGATGGGTTCGATGACGGTTTGGATGTACCGTGCACTATTCAGTGTCCCCTCGACGATCACCAGTGGTGTACGGCCAGTGTAGGAGATCGCTCCCCACACCATGATGCCGGGTGTTGGCCCTGTGTGCCTCGGTCGTATGCAGTCCTGATTGTGGCGATCACCTGCACGGCGCCAAACACGCATACGACCATCATTGGCACCAAGGCAGAAGCGACTCTCATCGCTGAAGACGACACGTCTCCATTCGTCCCTCCATTCACGCCTGTCGCGACACCACTGGAGTCGGGCTGCACGATGTTGGGGCGTGAGCGGAAGACGGCCTAACGGTGTGCGGGACCGTAGCCCAGCTTCATGGAGACGGTTGCGAATGGTCCTCGCCGATACCCCAGGAGCAACAGTGTCCCTAATTTGCTGGGAAGTGGCGGTGCGGTCCCCTACGGCACTGCGTAGGATCCTACGGTCTTGGCGTGCATCCGTGCGTCGCTGCGGTCCGGTCCCAGGTCGACGGGCACGTGCACCTTCCGCCGACCACTGGCGACAACATCGATGTACTGTGGAGACCTCACGCCCCACGTGTTGAGCAATTCGGCGGTACGTCCACCCGGCCTCCCGCATGCCCACTATACGCCCTCGCTCAAAGTCCGTCAACTGCACATACGGTTCACGTCCACGCTGTCGCGGCATGCTACCAGTGTTAAAGACTGCGATGGAGCTCCGTATGCCACGGCAAACTGGCTGACACTGACGGCGGCGGTGCACAAATGCTGCGCAGCTAGCGCCATTCGACGGCCAACATCGCGGTTCCTGGTGTGTCCGCTGTGCCGTGCGTGTGATCATTGCTTGTACAGCCCTCTCGCAGTGTCCGGAGCAAGTATGGTGGGTCTGACACACCGGTGTCAATGTGTTCTTTTTTCCATTTCCAGGAGTGTATGAGGCAAAGACAAAATATATACAATGAGTGCAAAACATATTCACAAATGGCAAAAGTGCACACGCACAGTAGTACAGAATATATCAACAAATCACAAAATGTATATACAATGAATACAAATCATGTTAACAAAATAACAAAAGTGCACACGCACTGTAATACAGAACATATCTGGGAATCACAAAAAAAATGTGTACGTAATTGGTACAAATGGCATAAAGTGCACACGCACTGTAAAACTCTCTAATATTTTTACAACAAATAAACCTAATGAGTACAAATCATATTGACAAATGACAAAAGTGCACACGCACTGAAGTAGTGAACATATCAGGAAATCACAAAAAAATGTATATGCAATGAGTAGAAATCATGTTAAAAAATGACAATAGTGCACACACTCTGTAGTTCACTACAAATCAGGAAATAAAAAAAAGTATATACAACGAGCAGAAATCATGTTAGAAAAATGACAAAAGTGCCCACGCACTGTAGTTCAGAACATATCACAAAAATGTATAGGTCATGAATACAAATCATGTTAGCAAAAAATGATTTTCATTATGTTACAGGAATTAGGATAGGAAAGGGAAGGATTGCGTCATGGTTGTAGCACTTTAGGTTGCACGCAGCTGCACTGAAAGTCCATATCTTTCTACAGAAGCACAACACCAAGTGAGGCAATCTAAAGTTATTTTCCCAGAAGTATCAATCAGCGTAGCCAAGACACTGAAATGTCGTAGTAATATTCCATGTTATCATTTTGGTAGTACATTGGGTACACCAAACAGTGGGACCATAATTGCATCTTCATCGCTCATGGTGGTGGACAGCATGTCGTGTCAACACCACGTTCTTGTCTGGTACAACAACGTAGAATTAGTGCAAAACGAAATATAGCGCTCCATGATCATGAGGATATACAGGACAAATGGATATTGCAGTAATTCCAGGTAATTGGGTTAGAAGGTTAAGGACATTACGTCACATATTAGTCTTCATTGAGAATTACACTAGTAATGGGTGGCACTCATTGCCCAGTCATTGACCATTTCTGTACCATGTACGTAGTATCACAGAATAATGTTCATGAGTAACTTTACAGAGAACTTTGGCATTCATAGCCTAATTACCATCAGAAATCATTTACAGAGAACATTGGCATTCATTGCCTAATTACCATCAGAAATCATTTACAGAGAACATTGGCATTCATTGCTTGATTACAAACCATCAGAAGTCATTTACAGAGAAAATTGGCCTTCATTGCCTAATTGCAAATCATCGGAAGTTATTTACAGAGAAAATTGGCACTCATTGCCTAATTGCAAATCATCGCAAGTCATTCACAGAACATTGGCACTCATTGCTTGATTACAAACCATCAGAAGTCATTTACAGAGAAAATTGGCATTCATTGCCTAATTACAAATCATCGGAAGTTATTTACAGAGAAAATTGGCACTCATTGCCTAATTGCAAATCATTGCAAGTCATTCACAGAACATTGGCACTCATTGCTTGATTACAAACCATCAGAAGTCATTTACAGAGAAAATTGGCTTTCATTGCCTAATTACAAATCATCAGAAGTTATTTACAGAGAAAATTGGCACTCATTGCCTAATTGCAAATTATCGCAAGTCATTCACAGAACATTGGCACTCATTGCTTGATTACAAACCATCAGAAGTCATTTACAGAGAAAATTGGCATTCATTGCCTAATTACAAATCATCAGAAGTTATTTACAGAGAAAATTGGCACTCATTGCCTAATTGCAAATCATCGCAAGTCATTCACAGAACATTGGCACTCATTGCTTGATTACAAACCATCAGAAGTCATTTACAGAGAAAATTGGCATTCATTGCCTAATTACAAACCATCAGAAGTTATTTACAGAGAAAATTGGCACTCATTGCCTAATTGCAAATCATCGCAAGTCATTCACAGAACATTGGCACTCATTGCTTGATTACAAACCATCAGAAGTCATTTACAGAGAAAATTGGCATTCATTGCCTAATTACAAATCATCAGAAGTTATTTACAGAGAAAATTGGCACTCATTGCCTAATTGCAAATCATCACAAGTCATTCACAGAACATTGGCACTCATTGCTTGATTACAAACCATCAGAAGTCATTTACAGAGAAAATTGGCATTCATTGCCTAATTACAAATCATCGGAAGTTATTTACAGAGAAAATTGGCACTCATTGCCTAATTGCAAATCATCGCAAGTCATTCACAGAACATTGGCACTCATTGCTTGATTACAAACCATCAGAAGTCATTTACAGAGAAAATTGGCATTCATTGCCTAATTACAAACCATCGGAAGTCATCATAGTATTACAGAATAATGCACATAATTAATCTAATTAAAGTAAACATTGTCCTCATAATTCATCTTATTACAGTATGAGTGGCATTCATTTGCCAGTTACAAAGCATTTTTTTTTTTTTTTTTGCTAGCAATGCATTGCGTTGGGATCGATAATTAATAACAATATTTGCTTTTGAGTTATTGCTGCAAATGAAGATGTGTAACGTCATTCGTCATGAGTCAGCTGTAGCAAGGTTATGAAACAAGTAGAGTATATGTGATCACATTCATAAATGACATGGGTTTAATGAACAACTGCTTATAGCACATTGATTTCATAAATAATTTCTCCTGCAAAATATACAAAAATGGATTATTAAACCGAAAGAAGAAACGCATTTTATGCTGAAAAGTAGTGAACTGCGAATTAACAGGTAGTGAAATGTGTATAAAAATATGTGTGTTTCCTAGCTGTCCTTTCCAAAACCTTCAGTCATCCTACTATGCAATATAACACATACTGTCAAAACGAACTGCAACAAATACTAAAATAACTACATAGCATAAATACATAAACTTCAACATCATCCTCATCTGTAAAGAAAAAACTTCATTATCCATCACTTCATTATCCATATTATCATAACTCCATTATTATCATCACCTGTAAAGAAAAACTTCATTATTCATAGCCTCATCTGCAAAGAACAACTTCATTATCCATATTATCATATTCTTCATCATTATTCAGCACCATTCATCATCATCTGCAAAAAAGTCACTTCATTACTCATTATACAACTATTCTTTATTTCTAGCATATTTCATCACTAAAACTAAGATGTGAAGTTCTGTCTGACAGCCTGCATCAATCGCTTCGTATTCTGAAAGAAAAAATTAGTTAAGACTGCTATTCTACGATGTGTATAGTATATTATTGTTAATGCTTGTTAATTCTGATCCATTTACTCTTCCTCATAAAGTTTTTGCATCTTCTTTCGTTTATTCTGTAGGTGAAATTCCCATTTCTGTTTAATTTATTTCCTTTACACGTTTTTTTCTTTCTGAAAATGCTGAACAAAGATTAATGTCTTGCATCTAATTCATACACCCATTAGATAAAAACTGGTTTATAGTAACATAATTGAGCATACAGCATAGCATGACAGAAAATGTAATATGTCAAAAACATCGACAGTGTTCAAAAGCAAAAATGTACACAGAATATCATAATGTAGCAGCAAAAAAAAAAAAAAAAGGTTTCACGATGTTGAGATATCATAGTGCAAAAATGTCAAAGTCAACTGGTGTTTACTATATCCTAACTATTTCATAATGCATACAAACAAACAGAAAAACAATCATACATACATAAAAAATGGAAAATGTGCACGGTCTAATGTGTAACGACAAGAAAAGCGACCTGCTAACCTTACCTTGCCGGGCACTTCCCAAGAAAAAATACGATAATCATCAGTAAGTAGTCACATAAATATAATTGCATAAGTGGTCAAAAAATGAGTAAGTTCATCTGGAAAAATATGCACGGTCTGACCTGTAACGACAAGAAAAGCAACCTGCTAACCTTACCTTGCCGGGCACTTGCCAAGAAAAAATACGATAATCATCAGTAAGTGTTCATGTGAGTATAATTGCATAAGTGGTCATAAAAATTAGCAAATCGCATTACAGCATGTTAAATCATAAAGTATCTTCATTCAATAAAAGGTTTGATGTTGGAGACGTGGTGGTTCCCTTTGGTTTTTCTGGTTCTCAAAGTTTCGACGTGTACTACATTGGGGTGAGGAATGCTGCGAATCCGATATGGACCTGCGTATAGAAGTTCAAATTTACTGCACCTACCTTTTATTTTGTTGGATAAATAGCGTGTACGTACTAATATCTTCTGTCCAACGTGAAAGTCACGGCGTGTACAAACCTGTTTTTGCAGTCTTCTCCGGCGCTCTGCGGCGCGTTTGATGTTGTTCAGCGCAATCTCAATTATTTCATGGTGTCGTAGTCGACGAGATGTAGGAAAGTTAACTAATTTTTTAATTTTGTTAGGTGGTTCAACATTTTTCAGTATAACAGACGGAGATAGCATAGTGGATTCGTTTGGTATGGAATTAATTACATCCTGGAATGAGAGTATGTGTGTGTCCCAATCAATATGTCTTTTATTGCAGTATATTCTACACAGTTTACCAATTTCTTCCATTAATCGTTCACAAGGGTTTGAAGAAGCGTGGTACCTCGATATATAGATCGGAGAAATGTTTCTAGCTCGTAACATACGTGTCCATATAGCAGATCGAAACTGTGATCCATTGTCAGAAATTACTTTCAATACATGCCCTACGTGAAATAAAAAATGTTTTACAAATGCTTTCGAAACAGTTTTAGCAGTAGCTTTGCGTAACGGAGTGAAGGTAACAAATTTTGAAGTGAGTTCAACAGCGACAAAGATGTAGCAAAAACCTCTATTAGTTCTGGGAATCGGACCAAAAATGTCTACAGCGGCCATGTGTCTTAATTTAACAGGTACAATGGGATGTAATGGAGGAATATGTGAAGTTGTGTCTGATTTAGCTTTCTGGCAGATTTTACACGACGCTAAAACTCGTCGTATACGTTTCTCCATGTTGGTAAAATAACAGTTCTGTCTCAGTATAAGAAAACATTTTCTAGCTCCGTAATGTGCGTAACTTAAATGAGTATACCAGATTAATTTGTTCACAAGCTCGTCAGGAATGCATAATAACCAATTGTTGCTGTCAGGATGAGAGCGGCGAAACAGAATGTTATTGCGTATAGTGTAATGATTTCTAATCGTAACATTATTCCTATCTTGCCAAAAGTGTTTTATCTCTTTCCATACGTTGTCTTTACTCTGCTCTTGTGCTATGTCTTGTAATGACGACGAAATACAATTTTCAAATGCAACTTGTTGAATGTACATAACGCTGAAATTTGCTCTGCAGAAGTTGGTTGCGATGTCTTCCTGATTGTTGCTGAGAGAACGAGATAGTGCGTCTGCTACAGCATTTTGTGTGCCCGGAATTTGAACAATTGTAAAACTAAATTCCTGCAAGTAAAGTTTCCATCTGCTTAATCTGTCGTGTGTAAATTTAGCCGAAAGTAAACATTGTATCGCTCTGTGGTCTGTGTAAACGGTGATATGTCTTCCATAAAGAAAATGCCTAAATCTTGTAAAAGCCCAAACAACACATAATGTTTCCAGTTCTGTAACAGAATAATTTCGTTCAGCAGATGACAGAATGCGACTTGCAAAAGCGATGTTTTTAATTTCTGTTGAGCCATCTTCTTCAATTTCCTGAAAAATATGTACGCCTAAAGCGGTGTTAGAACTGTCGGTCGCAATGGAAAAATTTCTGGTAAGATCTGGGTGCGATAACAGTGGTGCATTCAACAAAGCATGTTTCAGGTTCATAAATTCAGAATGTGCTTGCTTATCCCAGGACCAAATAGTGTTTTTACCTGTCAATTGACATAATATGGGGGTGTCTAAAGCAGAGTAATGAATAAATTTACTAAAAAAGTTAATTAAACCCCAAAAAACTGCGTAGTTGTTTTTTTGTCGTAGGAACGGTAATGTCACGTAAAGCTTGAAGTTTTTCCGGGTCAGGCGTAATCCCTTCTGCTGAAATTACATGTCCAAGAAATTTTATAGAAGTTTTCCCAAAGTGCGATTTACTTAGATTAACTGTGAGTCCTTGTGCACGAAAAGTTTGCAACAGTCGTTCAAGAATCATATTGTGTTCAGACCAGTTAGCTTCTGCAATAAGAATGTCGCCTACATACGTTGTGATTCTGTCTTTAAGTTCTGTCGGAAGTATTGTATTCAAACCGCGAATAAAAGCTGCAGAAGAAATTGTTAAACCGAATGGTAATTTACAAAATTGATAACAGCCACCAAAACAGAGAAATGCTGTGTACTTTCTGCAGTTCGGATGGAGTTGAATTTGCCAAAATCCCGATTTCAAATCTAATGTGGAATAAATAGCAGTACCATGAAATTTCTGTAGTAGTTCTTCTAGTGTCTGTGGGCGATCTGTTTCATTAATAATAATGTCATTGATGTGACGCGAATCAAGTACGAGGCGAAGTGAGCCATCCTTTTTCTTAACAATATGGAGCGGGTTTATGTACGGACTAACTGCCGGTTCAATAATACCTTGGTCAAGCATAGCTTGCAATTCTTTCTTAACTTGTTCTCTATGGATATATGGAATGGGATAATGCTTGGCTTTAAATGTGTCGTGCTGTTTAACTTGAAACTCATACATAAAACCGGACATAGTACCAGGAATATTGTTAAAAACTGGAGCTTGCTGTAAAAGAATTTTCTGTAGTTGCGTGCGTTCGTCGTGTGTATTTGCACTGCTTTGTTTAATTTTATCTGAAATCGTCTGTATTACATCATAGTCAACTTCGTCTGGAGTATTATAGTTATGTATGTACGTATCTGTGAACAATGTGGAATTACAGTCTATGTTACGTGATGCGGAAATGACCTCTGTGCGATTAATTGTTTGTTCTTCCGCAGATAATGAGTGCTGAAATTCTAAAGCCAGTTGTACATTTTCATCCTTCAACATTAAATAGGAATTTTGAAAATCAATAACTGCGTCGTGTTGTACCAGAAAATTCGTACCTAGAATAACGTCTGTTGTCAATAAAGGAACAATCCAAAAATTTGAGTGAAATGTGTGACCTGCAATAAAAAATGATAAATGTGTCTGTAATTTTACTTCTACTCCTTTACTCGATACTGCTCCTTTTACTTTCGTTTTGCCTAATGGTAATGTAGGATAGGTATTCTCTTTGTTGCACTCGTTGAAAGTTTCTTCATTTATAACTGACATAGGTGATCCAGAATCGATTACTGCTGAAAATTTCGATGAACCAATTTTAATTTCGATGACAGGATGTGAAATGGTTTTCTGAACAACTGGTCTTTCCTGCAAAAGAGTGTCTCGGATGTCGTCAAAAGTAATAACATTTTCGTGAACAATATTCTGCGTGTCTAAAGTAGTATTTGTGTTACTGGAAGATGCGACCTGTACTGTATCTAGTCAGATTCTATCTGACGTGTTATTATTTTCGGGAGGATGCTGTGGCATTTCCACTATCTGAACTGTTCTGTTATTTCTTCCAGACGTATTACGCTCTGGATGATACCTACTGTCTGGTTCATTCATGAGAATATGTTGTAGCTGATCATTTTGTTGCTCGTAAGACCGACTGTTATTAAACGTACGCTGAAAATTGTGCTCATTATTTTTACGTCTGTCGTAATAGTCATTCCTATACGGTGCATTGCGATAGGAATTGAAATACTGTGTTTTCTGCACGTAGTTATTTCCTTGCTGCCGTGCGTATTATTTGTTGTAGCTGGGCCTATACGTGCACGCGGCGAAACATTAAAGTTTGGTTGACCTTGTAGACTGCATTGTTGGTTAGGTATGCTAACCGGTTGGTTCTGTTGCTGTTGTTGGGAAAAACGTCTATTGTTGCCAAAATGTGGTTCTTGTTGCTGATAATTTTGACGGTATTGATAATTAAAATTTTGACTGTTATTAATGTTCTGGTGGTTGTCGTTCCTAAAGCGTCTGTTACCTTTGCTATTGAAGTTACGTGGTTGATCGTAATTGCTGTAAGTTTGTTGACCTTGGTTATTATAAGAAAAAAATTTGTTTATAAAGGAATAATCCGATTGCTGCACTTCCAAAAGCTGTAACAGATCCCTGAATGCCGAGATATTTTCTTTTTGCTGATCCGTTAAAAGTGACACTCTTAATGATCGTGGCAATTTGGAAATACATAATTGAATGAGTGCAAATTCACTATATGGTTCACTTGGTACTGGTTTGTTGGACCATATGCTCAAAAAATTGCGTGACACTGGGAAAATTTGAGTTCTCATAATTTGGTAAACTAATCAGTTGATCTTTAATTCCGCGCTGTGTCGTCTTCGACCAATACGCTGACAGAAAAGCATTCTGAAACTCTTCTACCGAATAGCATTGTCTCGCGATCGGTCTCATACGAGTTGCCGGTTCGCCTTCCAAAAAACTGCAAATAAATTCAAGTTTATGTGTTACGGGCCAAGTCGGTGGAAAGGCAAAGCTGAATTGTTGTATCCAATCCAGGGGGTGAATCTGTGTTCTGTCATTTTTAAATACTTTAAATTTTCTCACTGATAGAAAATGTTTGTAATCAAAATTATCGTCTCTGTATGACGGAACAGGTTCAGGATTATATGAGAATCGGTTTGACTGTGACTGTTCGGAATCTAACTCACGTACTCTTTGTAGATTACCTAAATTACACTGGCTATGTGACTGTGAGAAATGTTCGGAATTCGCCGTATGCTGTGACGTGTTATTAACTGAAATATTTTTCATCTCTGTTACTTCTTGCTCTAAACTTGACAATTTTCTACGTAATGTATTATTAGACGAATCTATCTCACTGATCGTCTGCTGTAAATTTTGGAATTCAGTGTTTGGTTAAACAAAATCGGTGAATTATCGTCTGTTTTGCTGTCATTATTACTTTCAATAACATCAATACGACTGGCAAATTCATCACATTTTTCAGTCAGTATTTTTACCTGATCATCGTTTTTAGTGTCAGAAGCATTAATTTGTTTTTGTATTTTACGCGTGGTTTCGCTCAATTTTTTAACGTCAGTTTTGATGTCGTGGTTCATGGTGTGGGTTCCTGTAGTCATGTCCTAGTTCATGAACCACGGGCAACGTATGAGTGGCCAAGTAAGTGGTCCCGACAGTCGGGATACCAGTTACTTTGGAATAAGGCTGGGCATCTCGGACATATTCTGAGTCGTGGTGACCTTTGTGCTCATACGGTAAAGACTACCTAATCCACCGGTTAGTCCCTCAGCCGTTAGGGGTAAAACCCAATGGGACTCGGGGCAAGTAAGGCTAGCAACCTGCTTCCCTGGTACTTTAAACATGATGCTGGCAATAATCAGAGCAAACTGCCTCGGACCTTTGGAGGTGACGGAGTCCCACCTCTAACTGACAAACCAGGGACTCCTAAGATACGACTTGGCAAACAAATGGTAACGAGATGGGGAGCTATTAATATCAATGGGGGCTACTCTGGGAAGAAGGTAGAGCTGGCAGAGGCTGCAAGTAAGATGGGGCTGGACGTTTTAGCTGTTAGTGACATTCGGGTAAGGGGTGAGAAAGAAGAGGAAGTGGGAGAATACAAGGTCTACCTGTCAGGAGTCAAAGCAGGAATAGCACAATGGGGTGTAGGGCTTTACATCAGGAAATAAATGGAACCCAGCGTAGTTGCAATAAGGTATGTAAACGAACGACTGATGTGGATAGATTTGACAGTTTCTAGCAAGAAAATTAGGATTGTGTCAGTATATTCGCATTGTGAAGGGACAGATCAAGATAAGATGGGTAGTTTTTATGAGGCACTCAGTGATGTAGTTGTTAGAGTAAAGGACAAGGACAGTGTTCTGCTCATGGGTGATTTTAACGCCAGGATTGGAAATCGAACAGAAGGGTATGAAAAGGTTATGGGTAAATTTTGAGAGGATATGGAGGCCAACAGGAACGGGAAACAACTCTTGGATTTCTGTGCCAGTATGGGCTTAGTAATCACAAACTCCTTTTTTAAACATAAGAACATTCACCGGTATACTTGGGAAGGCAGGGGAACCAGATCTGTCATTGACTATATAATAACAGATCAGGAATTCAGGAAGGCTGTGAGGGACACACGTGTATTCAGGGGATTCTTTGATGACACTGATCATTATTTAATCTGCAGCGAAATTGGGATTGTGAGGCCGAAAGTGCAGGAGGTCAGGTCCATATGTAGGAGGATAAGAGTGGAGAAACTTCAGGATAAGGAAATCAGGCACAAGTACATAACAGCGATCTCAGAAAGGTACCAGTTAGTTGAATGTAGTCAATTACAGTCATTGGAAAAGGAATGGACAAGGTATAGGGACACAGTACTAGAAGCGGCTAAAGAATGTCTTGGAACAGTAGTGTGTAAAAGTAGGATGAAGCAAACAGCTTGGTGGAATGATACAGTCAAGGCAGCCTGTAAAAGGAAAAAGAAGGCGTATCAAAAATGGCTACATACCAGAATCCAGGTAGACAGAGAAAGTTATGTTGAAGAAAGAAACAAAGCCAAACAGATAATTGCAGCATCCAAGAAGAAATCGTGGGAAGACTTTGGAAACTGGTTGGAGACTATGGATCAAGCTGCTGGAAAACCATTCTGGAGTGTAATTAGCAGTCTTCGAAAGGGAGGTAAGAAGTAAATGACAAGTATTTTGGACAGGTCAGGAAAACTGCTGGTGAATCCTGAGGATGCCTTGGGCAGATGGAGGGAATGTTTTGAAGAGTTGCTCAATGTAGGTGAAAATGCGATCAGTAATGTTTCAGATTTCGAGGTAGAATGGCATAGGAATGATGATGGAAATAGGATCACATTTGAGGAAGTGGAAAAATTGGTCAATAGATTGCAGTGAAATAAAGCGGCTGGGGTGGATGAAATTAAGTCGGAACTCATCAAATACAGTGGAATGTCGGGTGTTAAATGGCTACACAGGATAATTGAAATGGCCTGGGAGTTGGGACAGGCTCCATCATACTGGACAAAAGCAGTAATCACACCAATCTTTAAACATGGAAACAGAAAAGATTGTAACAACTACAGAGGTATCTCTTTAATCAGCGTTGTGGGTAAAATCTTCTCAGGTATTGTTGAAAGGAAAGTGCGAGTATTAGTTGAGGACCAATTGGATGAAAATCAGTGTGGGTTTAGGTTGTCAGGACCAGATATTTAGCTTACAGCAAATAATGGAGAAGTGTTATGAGTGGAACAGGAAACTGTATCTATGCTTTATAGATCTAGAAAAGGCATATGACCGGGTTCCTAGGAGGAAGTTATTGTCTGTTCTACAAGATTATGGAATAGGAGGCAAACTTTTGCAAGCAATTAAAGGTCTTTACATGGATAGTCAGGCAACAGTTAGAGTTGACAGTAAATTGAGTTCATGGTTCAGAGTAGTTTCAGGGGTAAGACAAGGCTGCAACCTGTCTCCATTGTTGTTCATATTATTTATGGATCATATGTTGAAAACAATAGACTGGCTGGGTGAGATTAAGATATGTGAACACAAAATAAGCAGTCTTGCATATGCGGATGACTTGGTTGTGATGGCAGATTCGATTGAAAGTTTGCAAAGTAATATTTCAGAGCTAGATCAGAAATGTAAGGACTATGGTATGAAGATTAGCATCTCCAAAACGAAAGTAATGTCAGTGGGAAAGAAATACAACCGGATTGAGTGCCAAATAGGAGGAACAAAGTTAGAACAGGTGGACGGTTTCAAGTACTTAGGGTGCATATTCTCACAGGATGGCAACATAGTGAAAGAACTGGAAGCGAGGTGTAGCAAAGCTAATGCAGTGAGCACTCAGCTACGATCTACTCTCTTCTGCAAGAAGGAAGTCAGTACCAAGACTAAGTTATCTGTGCACCGTTCAATCTTTCGACCAACTTTGTTGTATGGGAGCGAAAGCTGGGTGGATTCAGGTTACCTTATCAACAAGGTTGAGGTTACGGATATGAAAGTAGCTAGGATGGTTGCAGGTACTAGTAGATGGGAACAATGGCAGGAGGGTGTCCACAATGAGGAAATCAAAGAAAAACTGGGAATGAACTCTATAGATGTAGCAGTCAGGGCGAACAGGCTTACATGGTGGGGTCATGTTACACGCATGAGAGAAGCAAGGTTACCCAAGAGACTCATGGGTTCAGCAGTAGAGGGTAGGAGGAGTCGGGGCAGACCGAGGAGAAGGTACCTGGATTCGGTTAAGAATGATTTTGAAGTAATAGGTATAACTTCAGAAGAGGCACCAATGTTAGCACTGAATAGGGGATCATGGAGGAACTGTATAAGGGGTGTTATGCTCCAGAGTGAACGCTGAAAGGCATAATCAATCTTAAATGATGATGATGATGATGAGTTTCGATGTTATCAGAATCCTGTGTTAGTTCTAATTGTTCGAGTCTGTCGGTCACTGTTTGAAAATCTGCCGTGTATGTATCTGTTTTTGATTTAAGATCGGAAATTCCATCACGTAATTCTGTGTTCAATTGTCTGATGGTATTAATTTCGTTGGACACTGTAGCAATATTATTGTCTACGTATGTTTTTGCTTTCGCAAACAGTTTACGTTTATCTTCCTGTCTCTGTGCGGTGATTGTTTCCATTACTTGTCGTTTTACTTTATTCTGATCCTGTATAAATTTACGGAAACGCGTATCACTGTTTTGTAGGTGTTGATTAAAACGTTCGTCAATTTGAGTGTTCTGTTGGTCGAATTTCGCGTCTATCTTTGCATCCATTGTGCGCGAAAGTTCTGCTGTCATTAATTTAAACTCGTCGCGTAATTGTGTTGCTTTTTCGGAGTATTGTTTAGCGACTCCGCTAATTTCCTCTCTAAGTGTTTCTGTTGCAGCTGTTTGCATATCCCTTAATTCTTGAGCAACAGATCTAATTTCTTCACTACTTTTCCTAGCGCAAGTCTCAATTTCCTCACGTAATTGTTCCTTAGTATCATGACACTGCGCGGCAACGGCTCTAATCTGTTCACTAAGCTGTCTGGAATTGTTATCTAATTTTTCATTAAGGTTTTGTTTTTCATTAAATTGTTTGTTATGTTCGCTAAGTTGTTTGAAATTTTCATTAAGGTTGTCTTGATTTTCATTAAGTTGTTTGATCTGTTCACTAAGTTGTTTGTGATTGTTGTCTTGTCTTTCATTCTTTTTTTCATCCATTTGTCGTAAAAATGCCATAACTTGATCCCAGCCAAAATTACCGGCTCTATTCTCCGTGCTGTGTGATGGTGTATCTGCAATTGTCACGGTTTGTGTATCCATTTGGACATTCTGTGATTCTTGAAAAGGTTTGCCAATCGGATGCGCATTGTTAGTCAGCACCTGAGAATTAAATAAATCTGCCGTACTTTGAGTACACAGTTAATTTTCATTAGAAAAATTTATCTGTTTGTCACGTAAATCCTGCAAACCGGGTGTGTCAAGCAGGGCAGCGCTCATTGCAACAGAACGCCCCGCGTCATCAATTGTCGTCAAATTAACAGACGATACAATTGAATACGTTTGTTCATCACTATGATAAAAATCATTATTGGTGGTCGGTACGCACTGATTGTCACTAAATGGAGGATTTTCATCATTACATTGCGTGTCGCAAGTACTATCGGTCAAGTTGTTTAAGTCGGTTATTTCACTCGTTATACTTCGCGATGTACTGTTAGCAGTCTTTCGCGGCATTTTTACACAAATCACAATTTTTCACAAATAGAACAAAGACAATGCAAAATCCAACAAACAAAAATACAACAAAGAGCAACGAATTGCCGATGATCTGTGGAAGAAAGTGACAAAATTAGTAAATGCGTTGCGCCAAATCCTAATTATATTTAAGTAAATGAGAGCAGATACCTGACTACTTCTCAAAAGATTCACAAAGAAATACGATCCTGGTCCGGATGTCACCAAGTGTAACCTCCCAAGAATAATGTTTGTCAATATTAATGAAATATAAATGGAACCATATATCGTTAAATTGAAATGAAGCCAAGCGTAAACTCCCCACAAAATTGATAAATGAAAATTGACCAAAACCCACACAATAATATTAATTAAATAATGAACCATGAACTGAATGTGACATCTCGACAGCAATAATTAAACCTGACAAATTTTATAGGCACAGCAGCGCTGACCTACGGCCCTGTGAAATAATTAAACCGGATAAATTCTTACCTCAGTAAAACTGTATCTCTATCTGCTCTTATTTTTTGGCACAGCTTCGTGCAATGCTGGCGTATATTTAATTCTGATTCATGGAGGAAATGCATAGGAAATATTCTTTGAATTGAAATGAATGTTTTTTTTCTGTTTTTTGTTTTTTTTAAAGGAATGGAAAAAATCTTTAAATTGAAATGATTACTTTTCTTTAAAAGATTTACTTTATAAAAAATTATTATTGCGGCATTTCTTGAACAAATTAATTACAATTACTATACATTATTAGCTGAGCGCAATGCTGCCTCATTACCTTTTACATTATTACACATCGTCCTGAATCGTGACCAGAGTCGCGGGAAGATCGCGGCGCCGACGCATGCCGACTCCCGCAGAGTAGCACCGACTGAGTACAACTCGCAACTGAACACTCGCGCGGTCAAGCGCAGACTAGCAACGATAAATAACTCTCTGGTCAGAGATTCTGTCATGCCTCGCCATCGCTGGTAATGAATACATATGAAACGTACGCGCTGCAACCTACATCCTCAGATTTATTATGTTGGGCGCTACAGCGATATAGGCTAACCCCTTGACTATAATGATTACAAAGCAGAAACTAAAACACACGAATGAAATTTAGTTCAATGCTTGAATGCATTGGATTGGATTGTTTGGGCTAAGAGACCAAACAGCGCGGTCATCGGTCTCATCGGATTAGGGAAGGACGGGGAAGAAAGTCGGCCGTGCCCTTTCAAAGGAACCATCCCGGAATTTTCCTGGAGCGATTTAGGGAAATCACACTTGAATGCAAATCAGTACTCACACTAGGAATTGTTGGTTGTTAATTTCAGTTACACTATCTGCGTGTCTCGACAGTAATAGTGACGAAATTGAAAGCAGTCATAGTTCCGATTATGTTCACGAGTCAGATAACGTGACGGAGATGGAGTGTAGGATTACTGATGGCAGTGATAATGGCAGCGACGATGAAAATACTGTGAGTTATTCGCTGAAGAGCCAAAGAAATTGGTACACCTGCCTAACGTCATGCAGGGTCCCCTCGAGGACGCAAAAGTGCCGCAACACTACGTGTCATGGACTCGAATAATGTCTGAAGCAGTGCTGGAGGGAACTGACACCATGTATTCTGGAAGGCTGTTCATAAATCCGTAAGAGTACGACGAGATGGAGATCTGTTCTGAACAGCACGTTGCAAGGCATCCCAGATATGCTCAATAATGTTCATGTTTGGGGAGTTTGGTGGCCAGCGGAAGCGTCTAAACTCAGACGAGTGTTCCTGGAGCCACTCTCTAGCAATTCTGGACGTGTGGGGTGACGCATTGCCCTGCTGGAATTGCCCAAGTCCGTCGGAACGCGCAATGGACATATATGGAGCCAGGTGACCAGACAGGATTCTGACGTACCTGACACCTGTCAGAGTCCTATCTACACGTATCAGGGGTCCCATATCACTCCAACTGCACACGCTTCACATCATTACAGACCCTCCACCACTTTGAACAGTCCCCTGCTGACGTGCAGGGTCCATGGATTCGTGATGTTGTCTCCATACCCCTATACGTCTATCTGCTCGATACAATTTGAAACGAAACGCGTTCGACCAGGCAACATGTTTGCAATCATTAACAGTCCAATATCGGAGATGATGGGGCCAGACGAGGCGTAAAGCTTTCTGTCGTACAGTCATCGAGGGTACACGAGTGACCCTTCGCCTCCCAGAGCTCATATCGATGATGTTTCGTTGCATGATTCGTACGCTGACACTTTTTGATGGCCCAGCATTGAAATCTGCAGCAGCTTGCAGATTGGTTGCACTTCCGTGACGCTGAACGATTCTCTTCAGTCGTCGTTGGTCCCATTCTTGCAGGATCTTTCTCCAGCCGCAGCGATGTCGGAGGTTTGATGTTTTACCGGATTCCTGATATTCACAGTACACTCGTGAAATTGTCGTGAGGGAAAATCCCCACTTCATCGCTACCACGGAGATGTTGTGTGCCACCGCTCGTGTGCCGACTACAACACCACGTTCAGACTCACCTACATCTCGATAACCTGCCACTGCATCAGCAGTAATTGTCCTAACAACTGCGCCAAACACTTGTTGTGTTGTATATGCGTTGCCGACCGCAGCACCGTATTCTGCCTGTTAACACATGTCTGTATTTGAATAGGCATGCCTATACCAATTTCTTTGGCGCTTCAGTGTAGTAGGAATGATTACCCACACAAATATATTTACGACAAAAATAAGTGTTTTAAGCGGAGCAAGGAACAACCTCCAGTGAATGTAAGGACAAGGCGCCATAAGACAATGGTTCAAGTCCCTGGACTTGGACTACTGGCTAGAAATTTAGGAGAAAATCCAGGAATAGAATAGAAAGTTCTGTTTTCTGAAAATATTCTCGCAGAAATAATCAGACGGACAGACGCAAATGAGCCGTGGCCGTCTCGCGTTGACGCCGTCCGCCCTCTGGCACCTCGTCACAATCGAATGGCGTCTTATTCCTCCCCAAGCTACTACCATAATGTGTTGCTGACTTGCCTCCGTCATTGGCAGCAGCAGCGCTTATCGATGCTAGTACTGCCGTACCATGTTCCGAGTGACAGCAGTATTTCCGTGTGGTGGTGTGTGTGGCAGTCGGCCGGTTTGGACACAGCAGCGAGGAAGCCTCCGTGGTGCGCGGTCAAGCCGGGACCGCAGGCGGCGTGCACGCGCAGTCCGATTGTCAGGTGCTAGCTGCGGGGGCTACGGGGAAGTTCGTTGCCCCCCTGGGCGCTGAAGTTGAGTGATCAGTTAACGTGTTATGAAACCTCAACAAACACTGAAAACATAAGTTAAATGCGGAATAGTGGTGGTAGCAGTCATGTTACGGCTCGGAAGGAGCCAGGTAAATCTGGAAAATGCATCAATAATAACCAATGTGTACCGATGACCTCTCCCAGTACGAGGTAAGGGTCATACATTATCGATATAGAGTTTGTGCATAGCATTCGTGCTCAGAACTCAACAGACCCTGTTGAAGAGCATTCTTAGGTTTCGCTACATTACACAACCGACATCGAGAAACCGTGTCTCATGTCAAGGTCCATGGAGGGTCAAGTCAAATGCTTCTTAATTTTTTGCAATGTCTTGTAAGTTCGTAAATGCACACCAACCAACGAATCATGAAAATAATGAAAAACCGGGTGCACCAGATCCACTGCCAAACAGATCCTGAATTGCTTAGCACATCCCACTCCTTTACACCAAATGCCCTTCTTAATAACGTACTCATCCAACAGTTCCCCAGCCAACAGGCTTAGGTTAACCAGAGCCCGAGCAGGATCCTGGTCCTGACGCTGAGCAACATCATCAACGAAAAGAGGAATCTCGCCTGACACGATACAACTGAGACTGCCTCCCTCTGTTTCCCGGGTGTCCTCACTAGGTGTAGAAGATTCAGTGAACATCCGGCTGAGGACATCCGCAAGGACATTTTCAGTGCCTTTTACTTCAAATTGAAATGCAGAAATGCGTAGTGCCCACCTGGCGATACGGGCAGTTTTCCGCGGCCACCTCAATGCCTGACTGAAATACCCGACGCTCAAGGGGTATGTCTCCAGGGCGAACAAAACGGCCGCCAAGGCCTCGCACTCGTAAACAGTTCGGCACTGGTTAACCGACGAGACGCATACGCTAATGGCTGCCTCCGACCTTCGAATTCCTGGAGGAGTACAGCCAAAATACCCGTATTAGATGCGTCAGTTTAGACAATAAATCTTTTATGAAGTCCGGTACTCCGAGAACGGGAGGGTTGGCTATAGCTGCATTAATGTGCTCAGAGGCAACCTCTTGAGCAGGTCCCCATTCAAAACGCACTCCTTTCTGACGCAATTCATTTAAGGGAGCCTCCAACTGAGCAAAATTAGGGACAAAACGCCTAAAATACTTCGCCGTGCCTACGAACCTAGCAATTCCACGTTTATCGGTGGGAGGAGGCAGAGCTCGTAATGCTTCAGTTCGCTGCTGGTCGATGCGAGTACTCTGACCTGACACTATGTGGCCTAAAAAGGACACCTGCTGTCTGGCCGACGTCAGTTTACTGGGTTTAACAGTAACTCTTGCTGGGCGTGATCCAAATGGTCCTGAAACGAATGGCTATAAATGATTAAGTAGTCCAAATAATTATACACACAGACTAATTTCAAGTCCCCAAGGAAATTATCCAACAAACGAGTCAGAACTGCTCCAGCAGTAGGCAAACCAAAGGGAACCCTGTTAAACTCAGATTCCAATCAGTACAAAATGCAGTAACATGTTTACATTCTTCAGCTAAGGGAATATGATAATAGGCTTGGTTCAAATCGAGGACAGTAAACCAATTAGCACCACCAAATGAAGTAAAGGAGTTATGAAGATCAGGTAGAGAGACAGACTCGAGGACAATCTTAATTTTCAGGTGTCTTATTCCTCCCCAAGTTACTACCATAACGTGTTGCTGACGTGCCTCCGTCAGTGGCATCAGCAGCGCTTATCGAGACTAGTACTGCTGTACCATCTCTGGGGTGACCGCTGGTGGTGTGTGAGGGAGAGAGGAGCGAGCAAGTCAGGCCGGCACCGCAGGCGGCGTGCACGCTGGACACTGGAGGTGAGTGATCAGTTAACCTCTTATGAAATCTCAACTGCTGTGACATCTCGTTGTTCATTGCTGGTTGTTGCTTCCTGAGCTGCTCCGGCAAGCACCAATTTACGGTGTGTTGGCGAAATTTTGCAGCCGTCTTCCTGGATGGTCTTTATCTACTAACTCGGTTGTTACTTGTCAGTCAAGTGCACCGGCGGTACCTTCTGCTTTGTGGCCGTTGACGCCCCAGTTGCCTGCCCTGGTCGTTACCGTACTTGTCCGGCAGTGTGTTCCTCCTCTCTGTGTCGATGCTGTCCAGCACGCTGTGTAGTTCGGCAGCCGTTGGTGTTCGTTCGTATTTTTTTGAGCGATTATTGTGCCTCGGCTGTTTTTAGACGCCAATTTTGAAGACGTACTACTGCTGGTATCTTCGTCCTCGGCAGATATTTTCTGTTGTCGTGCCGTCGGTCAGGCGGGAGGGAACTGGTCAGGTTGCTGGCCGGCCTTTCAGCCGTCCCTGGGTCGGGTTGCCTCACTCCTGGCTGCCTGTATCACGCCACCTTACGTTAGCGCTACCTCTTCAGGCCGACCCTCGGAACACTTCAGAGCACCACTGTTCTGTCGGTTTTAGATTCTGATTTTCATTTTACTCAGTAGCACTGTGCGGGGCCTTCAGCTGTCTATTAATTTAGTTTGTTTTAATTTTAATACACGGCCTTCAGCCGACTTAAATTAAAATTTGAAGACTGATTTGTTTGAAACCTAAATTTTGAAAGTTCGTTCTATCTGTAATTCTTGTTATACTGGCCTTAAGCCCTTAGCTGTTCAATGTCTCGTGTGTGGCTTCAGCCGAGTATTTAAGTGAAAAAAAAATTTTTTTTAAGTAAGGCTTTCAGCCGCGTTATTCTTTAAGGCAATTTTAATAACTTGTGTGCAGGCCGTCAGCCGTTGTTCTTTTGAGTTTGGATTTGGCTCTTCTGCCTGGCAGGTATCTCAAGTTTTCTTAACTAGGCCTTCAGCCATATTGTTTTAATTTGATCCTTCCAAGGTAATGTGGTTCTCAGGAAAATAAAAGTTTGTGTGTCTCGCGCGACTGACAGTAACTGATCACGGCCGCCGTTCACAACCATAACCTGACCCGCTCTGTCCTGCGAAACCAGATTTCAGCAAAAATACCAAAAATGACAACAAATCAGCTGGTCCCGGTGGAGGTTCGAGTCCTCCCACGGCCATGGGTGTGTCTGTTTGTCCTTAGGATAATTTAGGTTACGTAGTGTGTAAGCTTAGGGACTGATGACCTTAGCAGTTAAGTCCCATAAGATTTCACACACATTTGAATATTTGACATCAAATTATGGGGATCATGAGAGATTGACTTATCTTGATGACCTCGATATGACTCGACCTATGAGCATTCATTGGTCTAATTGTGTCTACAGCGACTGTGAGGTCTGGAAACGAGTCCCTGGACTGTCTCTTTTGCAACTGATGGGACAAGACGTGACCAGTTTTGATGTACCATGACAAAAAATAGGATGTTCTTCCTTTTTGGCTGCTCTTATGTTTGATAGCCCAGAAGATATGGAGGAAAGAAAGAAGGAAGATCCTGCTGCAGCAATTTCATATATTTTTATTTGGTTTATTGAAGAGAGTCAATAGTGTATCACCTCGGCAGCTACAGTGACTCTGGATGAGATGCTGGTACCTTTCACAGGGTGTTGAAGCTTCGTCGTGTACATGCCCAAGGCACCGGCAAAATATCCCGTAAACATGATGTGTCTGGCGGATGCAAGGACTCATTATCTTTATAATGCATACATCTAATGTGGAAGAGGGAGAGACGGTTAGAATTTGTCAGAGGAAGATAAAAGGCTGAAAATGTCAGGCAAGATAAAAGGCTGAAAATGTCAGGCTGTGGCCAGAGGGGTGAAGCCAACGCAAGAAAGTCACAGAAATGTGACGGTGGGTGAGTGGTTAGCATCCATAGAGCTGGTTCAATTACTTCTTAAGAAGGGACTGAGTTTTGTGAGCACACTAAAGGATAAAGAAATGTAGTGTGACTCGGGCCTCAGCCGGCCGGAGTGGCCGAGCGGTTCTAGGCGCTACAGTCTGGAACCGCGCGACTGCTACGGTCGCAGGTTCGAATCCTGCCTCGGACATGGATGTGTGTGATGTCCCTAGGTTAGTTAGGTTTAACTAGTTCTAAGTTCTAGGGGACTGATGACCTCAGATGTTAAGTCCCATAGTGCTCAGAGCCATTTGAACCATTTTGAACTCGGGACTCCCGTCGGGTAGACCGGTCGCCGGGTGCAAGTCTTTGACGCAACTTCGGCGACTTGCGCGTCGATGGGGATGAAATGAGGACGATTACGACAACACAACACCCAGTCCCTGAGCGGAGAAAATCTCCGACCCAGCCGGGAATCGAACCCGGGCCCTTAGGATTGACATTCTGTCGCTCAGCTACCGGGGGCGGACACACTAAAGGATGATAAACCGGAAATCCCTAATGACTTTTGAGCCGCGTAGTTTTGCTGGCGCGCCAGTGTATTTGCAAGTACCTCGCCTTTGCGTTCTTATCTTTGCTTGTGGCGCGTACTGAGGCATGGCTGCCTTATCAGTGCCGGAGGAAGGACGTGAACAGTTGGCGTTCGATGTTACCCGAGTCCGGAGTGCGCTTGTGGTGGAGCGGGAAGCGACCGCGTGTGTGGGGCAGCTCGGTGGAGAGCTGTGAGGGGACCTGCCGCGTGCTGCCAGTCCCGGTCACGGCTGTCTGCGCTCGTCCGCTGCGTCCGTGATACGTGACTGCTGATTTGTCGGCACTGTCGCAGTGCTTTAAAATACATCCAACTTCTTCATTTGGCTCATTCCATAATAAACTTCCTGTGGTGTGAATGCATTCTTTGAATCCACTATTGGGTGTATTGCTGAAACCTTGGGTGTATAAGTTCTGAAGAGTGATATACTATGTAATAAGCACTGTATGTAGGAATTGTTTATTTAGTGAGGTGTGTAATTCTTCTTGTACCATCAAATGTGTAAGCTTAGTTGTATTGCCACAATTAATAGTTGCACATATTTGTTAAAATTGGATTTGTGCTTTCATGTGCCAGCTAAGTCATAAGACCTGCCGTGCAGTGTATTTATATTTAAAAGTTGATTATCTGCTTCTGCATGGCCGTCATTCCAGAGGAGAAATGTTTGTAAGTGTTGATTGAAAGATAAGGTACTTGATCTTAAACAAGGCAGTGTGCCATTTTATTAGTCAATAATTCAACCTCTTATTTAATATCTTTTGGTGATTGTTTACATTGTCCCTGCGGACCTGTTCTGTGCGCTTGTTAAATGTTACAGCTGGCAGCGGGGCTGCGAAATCCTGCGTAGCGGGAGGTGACTCCGGGTCGAAGCTCGAGAAGTGGGTCTTGTACGAACTGCCGCCTTTCGCCTTGGCTTCTCCAAGTTAACTTTTCGTTCTGCCTTCGAGCGAAGTGGCATCACTCCTCGCTAATTAGTTCTGGTGCTAATTGTGTTTTTTACTATATTTATTAAACCTTGTCTGACGAGCAACACACAATTGTGAATTAATTTAAGCCGTCGGGCGCATAATTGTTAGTCGTTTTAAAGACTTCTTATATATGAGATAAAAGGACATTGGTAGCAGATTCATTGTTGTTTTAAAGGAATTTGTTTATATGGGTGATAAATAAAACGAGTGATAACAAAAGGGGTCCAGTCCTTCCTATTTGTTTCCCTATTCCCTAGTAGAATAACGTTTCAACTTTCTCCCTCAAAGGGGAAGACTGGAGAAGACCGCCGTCCACGGTTTCACGGAAGACACGTCCTGCTGTCTTATGTTCCGAAGAAGGGGGAGGCTGCAGCTCGCACCATTCTGCGAACCTCGATCCACACAGTTTTATTCACTTTTACTTATTTATTTATTTCTGAAGTAAACACCTGCTGCCTGTTATTATATAGTAGGTCGTACATTCTGTGATTTTAAAGGTTATATCATATAAATTCAGGTTTACTACTAGCACATTTTTGTTGTTGAAAATTTTACAAAAGGATATATATGTACAGGGTCTAAACGGTATAAGGCGCCAAAGTTATACAGATGGCACATCTTGCAATGCTTGACAAAAAAGTCTAGTAACATGTTTGCGTATTTCCTACGGTTGTCCCAGAAAAAAAAAAGACAGTTCGTCTCAGGATAATGGTTTTGGAAAAGTAGATACTTGGCCGTGCACGTCCGTAAGCAATCGGTTCCTGTTATTGCCCGCTGCGCGTACTGACATCGCGAGCGTAAAGCGTAAACACATAGGCAACTGCGGCCTGAGTGGCTGCGTCATTGTAATACACCGAGCGACGACAGTAGGCGAGTAAACTGTGCAGATGTTACTGCAACTCTGTTAACTGTTAGGATGGAAAGGAGATTTACTGTAGCTGAACTATGCGATATGCATTTAATTAATGGCGAGGCAAAAGGTGTTGCGAGGGCAGCTGTACGAATTTATCGAGAACGCTTCCCACAACTACGACTTCCTGCACGAAAGACATTTGCTGCTGTGCACCAAAGGTTTCTGTCATTGTAATTCTCTACTTGCATGCGATTATTATGCATTAACATCTTAATAAAGTACAGTAGTTATCTGCACCTTCGTAAATTTTCGTCCGTATGCGAAACGTATCTTCTGTTCTGATATGCTTTCTCTTCTGTTCTGATATGCTCTCCGTTTTTGTTACATCATGACAGAATGCAACTGACGAGTACGCATTTAATTTCCTTAGATTAAGACATACTGGCTCTTTACTGCCCCGCGCAGGAGGCAGAGGCCCACAACGCGCCGATCGTACATTGGAAGCTGAGGACAGAATTCTGGACCGCATCCAGGAGGATCCTTCTCAGAGTACTAGAAGCATCGCCCGCCGCGCGGGTATATCGCACACTGTCGTTCATCGCACTTTGCAAGGGGAGCGTCTGCGGCCTTACCAGATTCAACGCGTACAACCATCGGAAGAACAAGATTTCCCTCCACGACGTGAATCCTCAGAGTGGTTTTTGTTACACAGTGCGCAGCATGATTTTGTCAACAAAATACTCGTCACAGATGAAGCGTGTTTCACTCGCGACGGAATAACTAATTTCCATGACATGCACACGTGGAGTGTTCACAATCCTCGCCACGTAGTGGCAACACATTTTCCGTAAATGTGTGGGCGGGTATGCTCGATAATTACATTATTGGGCCCTATGTTTTACCTGCGCGTTTGACTGGTAACTATTACCGAACGTTTCTAGAAAAAACATTGTTACATTGTTAGAAGACATTCCGTTAGGCATTCGTCGTAATATGTGGTCCCTCCACGGTGGTGCTCCACCCCACATTGGTCACAGAGTACGCAGATTTTTGGATAGTCGATTTCCAGGACGATGGATCGGGAGTTCGGGTCCACGTCGATGGCCAGCACGTAGCCCTGATTTAAATCCACTGGATTTTTACTTTTGGGCCATATGAAGGAACTTGTTTATGCTGAGCCAGTAAATAATGTGGACGAATTGACGCAGAAGATTTTAGATGCTACCAATACCATAAAGGCCAATGTACATGTGTGTGAACGAGTGCGACGAAATTGGGTTCGCCGTAATCAAGCATGTGTAGAAGCGAATGGTGGTCATTTCGAACATTTATTGTAGTATTGGTGTAAGAGGAAACGAAGTCATGGGTTTTCTTTTCGTTACGATGTTGTCGTACAGAAGGAAAATAATGTGAATTTAGTATTCGTTACGGCATTGCCGTAAAAAGGTGAAACAGTTGATTGTAATTAATGCACAGCTATCTACTTGGTGATTGATTGAATTTGTACTGATGGAAATACATTGTGTTCGATATTAGCTTGTCATTACTACTACGACCTTCTTTATCGACTTGTTGAGAAACAAATTGGTTGTATTCAATTCACGTAAATCGAATTACACATTCTTTACAACCCAAAAACCGGTTACATTCCTTTTTTCGGTACCACCTGATTATCACACCACGTCGTTGTACGCGTCTAATGATTTCAATCCTCTGGTCGGCTCGTTGCCTTTCTCTGGCCGCCCCATCATTGTAGGCAATAAGCTCGGTACGCCGTGTACTGTCGGCTGACTACGTAAACAGAAATGCGTATACTATCTATCCTACGAACATTAGGTTTCAATAATACAAAAATAAAGTACATGATACGAGAAAATGTCACTAGACTTTTTTGTCAAGCACACCGAGATGTACCATCTGTATAATTTTGGCGCCTTATACCGTTTACACCCTATATATACAGGATGAGTCAAAAGGAAAGGTACATGCTCTGAGGGGTGATACTAGCTGATTCTTAACCGTTTCCGGGTAAACCAATGAAAACGACTAGGAACGGGAAACGTGTTGCGTCGTCCTTAATAACCGTGTCAGTACGCAGTTCACTTGCGCATGGTGCAGTTGTTTACCTCAAGTCTCATTCCGACAGTGCTTGTGGTAGTGGTCGGCACTACAGTGTTGTTACGTGAACGACGAGTACAGTTTTGTGTAGTGAAAATGCCACGGACCTTCACACATGCAGAGTATGCTGACGTGGTGTTTGTCTACGGTTTGTCCAGTGGGAATTCCAGAGCTTGTGCGCAAGAACACCAACAACTATTTTCGAGTCGCAGAGTGCCAGATAGTTCCACGGATTGCGTGAGCGTGGTACTGTTCCCAGTGTAGATGTTGTCTCTGAACGTCCCGTACAACAAACTCTTAGCGAAGCTGAGAACATTCTTCAAGTAGCGGAGCGCAGTCCTGCTACTCGCTCTAGACGAATTGCTGCCCATCGCGGTATTCCACACACACGACTGTTACGCACAGTACACGAGCACGGCCTGTATCCATTTCATCGGCAGAGTGTAGACTGTAGAACGTCTGCAAGAATTCTGTCAGTGGATCGTTGGCAGTGAGCGATTAATTCCGCGTACTTCAAATGGTTCAAATGGCTCTGAGCACTATGGGACTCAAAATCTTAGGTCATAAGTCCCCTAGAACTTAAAACTACTTAAACCTAACTAACTTAAGGACATCACACACACCCATGCCCGAGGCAGGATTCGAACCTGCGACCGTAGCAGAATTCCACATACTCTGTTCACTGATGTGTCAACATTTACCCGCAACGGAATCAACAACACGCGAAACTCTCATGTGTGGGCAAATGAAAATGTGCATGGGCAAATGAAAATGTGCAAGCTACTGTGGAAACGAATTTTCAACGACGTTTCTCAGTCAACGTGTGGTGTGGTATTATTGATGGCCAACTCATTGGTCCATTTGTTTTAGATAACCGTCTTACTGGGACACGGTGTCTCGAGTTTCTTCAAAATGTGTTGCCAGGAAACGTGGGGGATATCTCTTTGGCAACACGAGCTCGTATGTACTTTCAGCATGACGGAGATCCTATAAGGTCTGTTATGCCCAGCGATACAGTATCTCAACAGAACGTATCGGTTGTCGCGGAGTCATTGCTTGGCCACCGACGTCGCCCGATATTGCCCCATTGGATTACTGGTCGTGGGGGTGGCTGGAGAGTGACGTCCACAAGCGCAGAGTGGAGACAAGAGAGGAATTTCTCGCTCGTGTTTTACGTGCTTGAGCCTGGGTAGAGGAATCCAAAACTGAGCTCCGGCCGGCGACAACACCTGTCTGCAAGAGCAGCAAACCGTAAGGCAACAGTATCTTAATTTACCGTCACCTGCACCTTTCCATTTCGTAGCTGTTTTCAGCTGTTTTGATCAGAATCACCAGTCAAAGCATGTGCCTTTCCTCCTGACTCACAGTATATTATATATATGTTTAAACTTGTTGCTAACTTAGAGAATGATAATAAATAAGATACATAAGAAGTTGTGGATTTTTAAATTAAAATAAAAAGTGTATTTGATGGAACAAACGAGAGATGGAAAATTGACGTGATTTGACAATTCTTCCTTTTTGTATCTTCTGTATGTATGCTTACTCCTGTTAAAAATATGTTGTCTTGACAGTGGTAATACTTAATTTAGTGTACTGATTAGTAAGGTTATAATGTGTTTCCGAACTTAAGGTAACAGTGGAGTTTGGGAGTTGATTTGAAATGTCATAATCAGCTGCAGCAAGTGCGAGCGCTTGGTAAAACTTCGACCGAGTCACACCCGATGCAGCGAAATAAGACATATGTCATATCTACAGATAGTGTTACGTGCTATGAAATGGTATAAAAAACAGTTACACAGACAACAACATTTTCGGACTGATTCGATTCAGTGTTATAGAACCTTAATTTACTTTTACTATGTTTGTATGTTTATCTCGTCATCACCTCCTTGTGTGATACAGGATCCGATTCTGTGTCTCTGTCTGTGTCGTAACTACTCTAACAACCCTACCACAACAAAGATCAAAAATTAATTATGATTGTGGTGTTGCTCACGCTACTAAATATTGCATTTTTCGGGCAACAACAAAGTAATATTATATGGCAAGTGTCATTAGAGCACAGTTAATAAAGTCATTTCTTGAAATAATGGATAAACTAGGCACTCATCTTTTCGTGTTTCCCACGCTGGTCTAGTTGTGAACTCATGGCTCAATAGTCGAAAATCTAGGTAGTGATGATTCCAAGCTCGGATGCAAAGAGGCCTAGGTGTTATTCTGTGATATTCAAAAGTTTTATAGATGTGTTTCATAGACCATTCTTGAAGATTAAACTTTTGCAAGTTAGGACAATGGTAATGTAAAAAAGTAATCAGCACTCCGAATTTAAGTTACACTTCTTTTTTATTACTTTTGTTGCAGTATCACGTAACTCGTCCCAAATATCACTACACAATATAAAACATACGTGAAAATATCTTCCTCACTGTTAAAGTTCACATTTAATAAGCTGACTACAATTTACTTCTTTTTAACATGACTACCAAAGCTTGACTGTCTAATTACCGCTTACGCGCCCAAAAATCAGAGTTACAAGTACGTCAAAGATCATAGTGACAAAAGAAAGAATACACATAAGAAGAATATCATTGCAATATATACATATCGATGTATCGAAGTGCCTCTACATTAATGAAATCGCCGGCCGGTGTGACCATGAGGTTCTAGGCGCTTCAGTCTGGAACCGCGTGACCGCTACGGTCGCAGGTTCGAATCCTGCCTCGGGCATGGATGTGTGTGATGTCCTTAGGTTAGTTAGGTTTAAGTAGTTCTAAGTTCTAGGGGACTGATGACCACAGATGTTAAGTCCCATAGTGCTCAGAGCCATTTGAACCATTAATGAAATCAAATCTGAATGTTGTCACAGAAATATGTTAACTATTTTACAGAAACACAGTAGAATATTGCTGGTATCGAGAGGTTGAGGTGAGGTGCCGTAATGGTTACGTAATTCAAGTATCATTACACTACGTACTGGCGATCTGACCGATATGGAGCCCGTCTTATTCTAGCATATAGCGACGCCTGTTTGTATGCCGCATATAGTGCTCCCTAAACTTCGTCTGCGATATTGTTGATATCTCCTAGGGCATCGCCGATGAGCATCATGTGCACAGGTGTGCCATCCTCACGACAGGCATGAGTGTGAGTCTATTTTAGGCCAAACATGGGGAGATGCACGGGATAGGTTCCGTGGCCCGTGAGAATGTGCACCTTCCCGCGTGTTGGATTTATGTACTCCAAGTTCATCCTATCTCGTACACTGGAGAAGAAATAGTAAACTCGTCTTCCCTCAACAGTTGTGTCCCATTCCGTCTGCCATGAATCTATTCTCCACTTGTTTAATTTCCGTCTGTCGGTTACGTCTTCTCCAGTTATTTCTCTTCTTGCGTCGCGTCTTCCCCCTTCAGCCAGTAGGCCGCTGCTCTGTGGCGAATTGTGTTATCCGCAGGGAAGACTCACAGCACCACGCACACGGCCTCAATCGAGATCGTGCCGAAAGCCCCCGAAAGTCTGACAAGGGAACCTCCCCATCGCACCCCCCTCACATTTAGTTATACGTTGGCACAGTGGATGGGCTTTGAAAAACTGAACACAGATCAATCGAGAAAACAGGAAGAAGTTGTGTGGAACTATGAAAAAATAAGCACAAAATACAAACTGAGTAGTCCATGCGCAAGATAGGCAACATCAGGGATAATGAGAGGTCAGGAGCGCCGTGCTCCCGTGGTTAGCGTGAGTAGCTACGGAACAGGAGGTCCTTGGTTCAAGTCTTCCTTCGAGTGAAAAGTTAAACTTATTATTTTCAGACAATTATTATCTGTCCGTCCGTCCGTCCGATGCGAGGTAACTGCGCCGACTGTGAAACTGTTGCATTCATTTGTTGCAGTTTATGTGACAAACTCTTATGTTTTCATCACTGTTTTGGGAGTGATTATCACATCCGCAAGAAAACCTAAATCGGGTAAGGTAGAAGAATCTCTTTACCCATTCGCCAAGTGTGCAAGTTAGGTGGATCGACAACATATTTCTGTCATGTTGAGAGGCACCCACATGCATTGCTCATACTGTGGCATCAAGCAGTCAGGCCTGCAAGATGAGTGGTCTGCCAAGCGAGTGGATTCCTTCTTATTTATCGAGTAACATGAACTCTCGTACTCACAATAAAGTTACCAATTACCCTCCTATATGAATAATACGCAAAGGAAACGCACATCTGACTATCAGTAATTTACAGAACTCTAACTGTTCACTACGCACTGGCAGTACCACATTTTCTTTCCCTTTTTTTTTTTTATTTAACGGCTTTTATCAGCACGTGGCCATCGCACTGAATATGAGTGGCGCACACATTATAAATTCTGGATATCATGACAACATACAATTCGAAGGAAAAGGCCACCAATCTTTTTCTTTTCACTATCTTATCACCCCCATGAACCATGGACCTTGCCGTTGGTGGGGAGGCTTGCGTGCCTCAGCGATACAGATGGCCGTACCGTAGGTGCAACCACAATGGAGGGGTATCTGTTGAGAGGCCAGACAAACGTGTGGTTCCTGAAGAGGAGCAGCAGCCTTTTCAGTAGTTGCAGGGGCAACAGTCTGGATGATTGACTGATCTGGCCTTGTAACATTAACCAAAACGGCCTTGCTGTGCTGGTACTGCGAACGGCTGAAAGCAAGGGGAAACTACAGCCGTAATTTTTCCTGAGGACAATCAGCTCTACTGTATGATTAAATGATGATGGCGTCCTCTTGGATAAAATATTCCCGAGGTAAAATAGTCCCCCATTCGGATCTCCAGGCGGGGACTACTCAGGAGGACGTCGTTAACAGGAGAAAGAAAACTGGCATTCTACGGATCGGAGTGCGGAATGTCAGATCCCTAAATCGGGCAGGTAGGTTAGAAAATTTAAAAAGGGAAATGGATAGCTTAAAGTTAGATATAGTGGGAATTAGTGAAGTTCGGTGGCAGGAGGAACAAGACTTTTGGTCAGGTGATTACAGGGTTATAAATACAAAATCAAACAGGGGTAAAGCAGGAGTAGGTTTAATAATGAACAAAAAAATAGGAGTGTGGGTTAGCTACTACAAACAGCATAGTGAACGCATTATTGTGGCCAAGATAGACACAAAGCCCATGCCTACTACAGTAGTACAAGTTGAAACGTCCCCTTAGAACAATTAGACATGACTGTCCTTAAACTGACACACAATAATTTTAGCGCAACGCAATCTGACTATCATTTGAACAATTAGACATGACTGTCCTTAAACTGACACACAATAATTTTAGCGCAACGCAATCTGACTATCAAAAATCCCTACAAAAGAGTGGCCCAGACAAACATTAAACTATACCTTTTACGAATCACTTGCCTCACAACAATCTTCGTTACTCGAACTACTGCAATACGGCGAGCGCCACTACTGCCAGATAAATAAAGGATTCAAACTACGGAAGGCACTAACTACTGATAGGGATAGTTAGCAAATGAAAGATATTAATAGAGAACAAACAATGTATTTACCTTAATAGTCATAATATATATAGCAGTTCATGACAAATTACAAAACTCCGCCATCTCTCTCCCCACATCCACCACTGCTGGCGGCTCACCTCCAACTGCGCAACGCTACGCGCTGTTCACATCCAGCTGCCCAACACTACAATGGCAGACAACAATGCAAACTGGCCACAGACTGCACACAGCACAGCCAGTGATTTTCATACAGAGCGCTACGTAACGTTGCCAATAAGAAAACATAAACAGCCTACTTACATAAAGAAAACATAAACAGCCTACTTACATAGAGAAAACGTAAACAGCCTACTTACATAGCCCCCATGCTCCCCACAAAAAATTTTACAAATTGTTTTGGCCAGTGGCCAATAATGATTTGATAAAATTTTTCATGATTACAATAACAAAGATATCAAATGCACACACTTATTAATACAATGGTGGTCAAAAGCTAAAATTTTCTCACAGTCCATAAAGACAGTCCTGATCATTCATCACAGTAAAACTGCCGTTTCTTTTATCAAAGTCTGAGCAGTAAAAGTCAATGCACACGGAAGTAATGGATGTCCATGCAGTCTGGAAGAAGTAGTGTTGTCCTTCCAACAGAAAGACAGTGCTGACTCTTGACATGCTGACAGGTAATGGGCCACAACAGAGCAAACCCACAGCAGAGTCATTCGAACTTTTGAAGAATATTAGTAGGTAGGTCATCACAGAGCAGACCCACTGTAGTCCTGGTAGAGATTGTGGTATTGGTGGGCCACCAGAGGTGTAGACCCACTGCAGTCCTTGTAGAGATAATGGTATTGGTGGGTCATCAAAGGTGTAGACCCACTGTAGTCCTTGTAGAGATGATGGTCACCAGCCAACTGCTGCGACTGTGCAGGTGCACAATCACCATCGAAGAGTCTTGCAGAGAAGATAGCAAGTCCATAAACCACCACTTGTGCACGCACAAAGTTTTTCGAATTGTCCTTAGAAGTCTTGCAGACAATATAGCAAGTCCATAAACCACCGCTTGTACACTCACGAAGTTTTTGGAATTGTCCTTAGAACCAGCAATGCTGTTATCCAGTCCCTTGCTGAATTTGTAACACACGTGCAAACACTAACAGTCCCAACTTCTTAGATATTGTGCATTACTATGAACAACAGAAATGTGTGCAGTGAAATGAATGCTTACACGTTACTTAATTTGATGAACTGGTGTCAATTACAACATTATAACATGAGAATACAATTACAAAGGTACAAAATACATCATTAAAGAACATAACAATACAGATAACATTTGTAGTACAGGCTTTACAACAGAATAGAAATAACATATACATCAGTGTTACAGGAATTATAAGTAAATACATAAAAAATCAGAATAACTTTCAAAACATCAACTTCACACATGAGCATTAAAACAGAACAGAATAAATAATGTCTAAACATATTTACAAAGATAATAACATAGTATTTGAAAATGTCTACAACATAGCTCTCATCAGCTAAACACATAAAGACAGGAAAAACACAAATACACAAGGGTACACAAACATATAGAGAGATGACACAAAAGGAAAGGATAGGGTTTGTTTTACTGCAGTATTTTGCATGGTGATCTCCCTTCGTTCATCATTATTCCCAAAAGTCCTATCTAAGCCTGCTTTCTGTATTCTGTTCACATCCTCTGTCAAAAATAGTTTTTCTCCATTGTACAGTATCCTTTTTTTTGCCAAACCATTTTCTGATAGCTTCTCAATGCATTTCTGATAAATTCATCATAGTTAGTTTCTTATATAGTCTACCCCCTCTTAAGCTAACTTAAATCTACTGAGCTCAGATATATATATGCCAAGGGATGAGGCAATGCAGCAGCACATAACAAATTAACACAAACAGCAATGCCAAAAAATGGAAAATTGCAAAGCAAGCTACAGTAAATCTAAATTACCAAGCAATGCAACATTACAACTAATATGAGCCAATGTGCAGCAACAAGAAAAATAAATCAGTAGTAAAACTAGCTTAACAGAGTAATATGAAGTGAAATTTAGTAGCACTATGCCTGGCAAACAGCAGCAGCAGAAGTATTAACTTATATCTAAACATGACATAGCTCAAGCAAAAAAAAAATATTACACTAAAAATGGCCATGTTTAATACTTATGTCACATCTTAACACTAGAGTGCTGCATCACAAAAACTTACTCTACCAAAAAAAATTACCAAGTAGTTGAAAAGAAAATTATGTATGCAGTTCCTGTGAAGGGAAATGTCTTTGTGCTCCCCCTTTTTTGGGAAATGTATTACAAAATTAGTATTTACTGGATCTGTAGACAGAAAATATTTATATTAGTACATCTATAAAATTCTATTTTAACCAATGCTGCAGGGCAGCTAGAAACTAGATATTAAACAAAATGTGTAAATAAATACATGAAGCAAGCCATATGGCATTTTTCTCAACTAGCAAGACAATAGCCGTGAAATGTTTCTCATCGTTTCATTAGGCATTTCAGTAAATATAATAAATTACGAGCTCAACAGTATGCTTTCAACAAGGAAATGTCAATAGCGAGGAGAATGGCCTCCCTTTATTTTTCTACCTGTACTTCTGAAAGTCACTAATGGCTTTTTTCCAGGCGACGCACAGCTGGCCGCTCAAGACGCATTACGTCAAGGTCACTTGGCTTTCTTACCGAAATATTTACGACACCAGTTTGCTACAGTGACAGTCTCATATAAAAATATTTAACAGGTCAAGAATTTGGGTTACAAATCTGTAGAAACAAAATCCTATTGATATGACAGTGCCCAAAAAATTTTCGTCAGCATTGTAATACATTCACGCATTTACATACATTTCATAACTCTTAAAGTACGATTCTTGGTTTCCAACAACCTTATTCACAAACCAGAGTCCCTAACTTCTATTCAATATTCATATACATATAAACACGTAATCACATTCCTCATATATGGTAGCATCATCTTATTGACATAAACATACCTCAACAGCATAATACACATCGTCGTCGTAAAAATAACATCATAACACCTCAGTCAAATCTCAAAAACGTCGTAGCTTTCTGCAATAATTTCAAAACCTAAAGAAAATTCTCTGCTCATTTCAGTAGTGTCATCTACCTCAAACGTACTTTAAAAATCATTATCTCATACCAAATACATCATTCAAAGCTCTCATAGTATCACAATGGGTCCGAAAAAATATGAAGAGTTCACACAGTACAGACAAAATACAATTTCGTAAGTGTGAAGTTATCCAGGTGTGTAATTGCGTAAACATCTGTCACTGACATAGTAAAAAAGTTTGTCTCTCTCAGTTGAATGATCAGATAGCTATGTAATTTATGTGTTAGAGGAATATGGTACCGATGTGTAAAGTTGTATAAGCAAATACCATATTAGCTAGGGCTCCTTGTGCTTGCCAAACACATGATACACAAAGTAAGCGTGTACCCCCCTGAGGATTAATGTAATTATACCCTCAGGTGTTACAGATTACAGAAATGGAATGAAATGTATCACAGAAAACTTTCTTTGTATTTCAAAAATCTTGAAAAATAAATGGTTTAAGTACAAAATTAAGCACTCAAATGCGTGTCCTGTAGCGCTAAATGTTCATCTTGTTGTAAGATAATCTCTGTGGAAGTGTCGTAGTTATTGTCCTCCAAAAGTTAAATTCTGCAGAAGTCAATGTACTTACCTCATGATAAACAAAAGTGAAATGCTTTGCGTATAGATATCTTAGTTATTACGGTTATTGTTGTGATGATGAAACTACTGTGCTGTAACGTATTGTTGTGCTACAGAAAAGGCTGTCTCCTTGTAGCTATACCACAAAAGTTACTACTTTCCAGAATAATTCGGAAAAACAGTGCAGATATAAAACAGAAACACCGCAAAAGCAACATTGTAAATTGTCACTCGTTAGTAGTCTCGTGATAAAATCGTGTATCTGTCACATAAACTAACTACTGTCTCATCTGGTATCTCACAGAAAGTACTTCAAATCCAGAATCCACTCTCAAGCAAACCAAAATGTTGCATGAAAATCTCATTATCAGTGCCGGTATATGTTCCAAGTATGTGAGCCTCATAGTCGTTACGCGATCGTGCAACTAACAAGCAAGAATGTACACACACAGTAACACTGTGTCGTCTGTTCGCAATAACAATGCAGTCGTAATTTCTGTTTAAATAAGTTCTCTTCGTTCTTGAGTGGATATTGAACTTCAAAACATTGTTGCATGTTAACAGTTTCTCAAGTGTGACAATGCATACTAGAAGTGTGAAGCGAAACGTTTTATGGCAAAGACAAAGTAAAAAAGCAGATTATTTTTCAATAAACGGTTTTACATGTGAAATGTGGTGTAAACCTTTACTCTTCCTAGTACGCAGGGTTTCAACTTCAACGCAATTATCATGTGGTATACGTCGGATTCTGTAAGGTCCATTGTAAACTAGAAAGAATTTGTGACTCAAGTGTTTCTTCTTATGTGACAATGAATGAGCTTTAATGAGAACTTTCTGACCAATATACAATTTCTTTGCTTTTGCTTTACCGTGTAGTTTTCTCCTTTTGTCTGCTGCAGATTTTATATTTTTAAGAGCCAAATCAATTATGTCTTTGTGTCGAAGTTTACGTGTATTCGGGAAAGGTACAAGCTCTCTGATTCTGTTCGGTGGTTCTTCATTCTTCAGTACAAGAGTAGGTGGCAAAGCAGTGGAGTCATGAGGCATTTCATTCAGCAAGTTTTGAAATAAGTGTAAATATCTGTCCCAATGCTGATGCTTTCTGTGACAATAAAGTCTGCAAAGCTTATTGATTTCTTTCATAATTCGTTCAGACGGGTTACAATGTGGTGAGAACAATGAAATAAAAACAGGTTTGATTTTATGATTCCGAAGCATGCGGGACCAAACAGCAGATCTAAATTGCGGTCCGTTATCTGAAATGACTTTAGCAACGTGGCCAACTTCATGTAAAAAATTTTTAACAAAGGCGTTGGATACAGACCGTCTAGTGGCTTTACGTAACGGAGTGAAAGAAACAAATTTTGAAGTAAGTTCAACAGCGACTAGAACGTACGAAAATCCATTCGATGTTCTGACAAGGGGTCCCAAGAGATCAACAGCAGCAAATTCTTTTAATTTAGAAGGAATGATAGGAAACAGCGGAGCACAATGTGAGACAGTAGATGGTTTCGCCTTTTGACAAAGTTTACAAATAGACAAGACTCTTCGAATTCTCTTTTCCATATTGTTAAAATAACAAGTCGTTCGAAGAATATGATAACATTTTCATGGACCAAAATGTGCATAGCTGAAATGAATGTACCAAATGAGCTTATTAACAAAATACCCATAGCTTGTCATCAACAGTGCAGCGTTTGAACAGTATGTTGTTTCTAACCAGGTAATAATGCCGAATCTGAGTGTGTGTCTTTTCATGCCATTTACTTTTGATGTCTTTCCAAATCGGATCTTTATCTTGTTCATGAGCAATGTCCTTTAAAGATGTGGTGATGAAGTTTTCAAAGGCGACTTTCTGAATGTAAAGAATACTGAAATTTTTCTCAAGGTTGCCTTCTGTGTTACTTTTCTCAAGCCCAGCCGGTGCGCGTGACAGCGCGTCCGCAACAATGTTCTCCTTGCCGGGAATGTAGACTATTGTGAAGCGGAATTCTTGCAGAAACAATGCCCAACGTTTTAACCTGTCATGATTTAATTTTGAAGACATAAGAAATTGTAATGCACGATGATCACTGTATACTTTTACGTGCTTACCAGAAAGAAATAAACGAAATTTGTTAAATGCCAAACGATAGCTAAAGCTTCTAATTCAGTAACGGAATAATTTTTTTCAGATTTTGTTAGCACTCGGCTAGCAAAAGGAATGGTTTTCTGAACAGTAGTGTCATTTTCTGTGGCTTCTTGAAATAAATGGGCACCAAGACCGACTTTGGAAGAATCCGTGCTAAGGCAGAAATCTTGTGACAGATCTGGATGAGCTAGTATTGGCGCGTCAAGTAACGCTTCCTTCAAAGAATTGAATTCCAACTGTGCTTGTTTGTCCCAGTTCCAAATAGTATTTTTTCCAGCGAGAGAACAAAGTTTTGGTGTAACAAGAATTTGCATATTCAGAAAAAGACGGTAAAAATTTACGAGACCTAGAAAACTGTGGACTTGTTTTTTTGTGGATGGAACTGGAATGGCTCTGATTGCTTCTAACTTTTCAGGATCCGGCTGAATGCCTTCAGAAGAAATAATATGTCCCAAAAATTTCACCTTTGACCTACCGAACTCAGACTTTTCCAAGTTAACTGTAATTCCAGATTCTGCAAAAATACGTAACACGCTATTGAGGATGCGATTGTGTTGTTCCCATGAGGCTTCTGCTATCAGAATATCGTCCACATATAAGGTGATGTGACGTTTTAAGAACTCAGGTAACATGGAATTTAGCCCGCGAATGAATGCTGCTGAAGAAATGTTCAAACCAAAAGGAAGTTTCCGAAACTGATAACAAACGCCGAAACAAAGGAAAGCTGTGTATTTTCTACATTCTGGATGAAGTTCGATCTGATAAAAGCTGGATCTGAGATCAATGGAAGACAACACTTTTACACCATTAAAATTTTGAAGAAGTTCTTCCATCGTCTGCGGCCTATCTGTTTCAGGAATGATGATAGTATTAATTTGTCTCGAATCTAAGACAAGCCTGATCGATCCATTTTTTTTCTCAACAACATGTAATGGATTGTTGTATGAGCTTACTGCAGGCTCAATAATGCCCTCGTCAAGCATAGATTGTATTTCTGTTCTAACATGGTCCCTATAATGTGCTGGAATTACGTATGGTCTAACACAAAATTTAGTATGCTCACAAACACGAAATTGGTATTGAAATCCCTTGATTGTTCCTGTTTTGTGAGTAAAAACTGTGGAATGTGCTTGTAAGATCTCAAAAAGGTCCTGCCTATCAGTGTCATTACAATTCTCAATTGTTTGAATTTTATTCTGAATTAACTCATTGGTTTCAAATATGCCGTCGATATCATCCCTGTCAGCACTTGCAGAGTGATTGCTAGTGTCTAGTTCCGTAGAAAATTCCGAACTGTTGTCTAACAGAACGTAAAGCCGATTAATTTCCTCATCATGGTTTGAGAGCCAGTCTTCAAATTTCAAAGCTATTGACTTACCTTCTTTCTCTAAACTTATTTCAGCATTGTGAAAGCTTAAGATTGGTTTGTATTCATTCAAAAAGTCTACTCCCCGTATAATTTCCGTCGACAATAATGGAACAATAAGAAAGTTCATAGAGAAGCTGTGGCTTTGACAAAAGAATTCTAAGTTGGTTTGTTGGCATACATCTACACTTTTTCCAAAGATTGCACCTTGTAATTTAATCTTACGTAACGGAAGTGTGGGGCAATCGTTCGATTTATTGCATTTGCTAAAGGCTGTTTCACTAATTATTGAAATGGGACTGCCAGAGTCAAGTACTGCCGTAAATTTTACGTCATTTACAGTAATGTGAATCACAGGATATGCATTGTTGTTATGTTTTACGTCGTGTTCCTGGAGTAAGATGTCCCTAATGTCTTCCATTTTTACGTAATTACTAGCTACGGCAGCTGTGTCGTCAGTGTCATAAGTACGTTTTGTGGCTGCCAGCGGTGTGAGTCATTGCCTATTGTCTCTTTGTTGGCGCGTGTCGTTATTGGGATTTGGAGACCTAACTTCTACAAATTCACTGTGACGAGAGGGCTCTGCTCTGTTTGAATCCCGCCAGTTCTGATGCAATTTAGGTCTGTCGTTACGTCTGATGCAATTTAGGTCTGTCGTTACGATCATATCGTCTGTCGTCATGTCGGTAGATTCCATAGTTTCTTTCTTGTCGGTCACGTGGTGGAGAATTTCTCCCTGAATCGTAACTGTGCGCTGGACCGTTGCGTCTGAAGTTATTCTGTCTCCCGTGATAATAATAGTTCTGGTTGCCAAATTGTCTGTTTCTATGATTGTCTCTCTCATATTCATTACTACGGAAATGCGATCTTTCTCTGTAACTATTACTCTGCCAGTGGTTGTCATACGGGTGGTGTATGTTTTGGTCACGATTTACGTTGTAAGAATAGGCTTGTCGTGGCCATTTATTGTTTCTGTCGTCACGGAATTGTGACAGATGTGACCTGTTGTGATTGTTTTCCTGTTTTCGCATCCCGCAACAGTCTGTGTCAATTTCTAATTCTTGTAAGAGGCCCTGAAAAGCTTCAATGTCGTCTTTGCAACGTCCTGCCAAAATAATATGCCGTAAATGTTCAGGTAATTTGATTAAGCAAATGCGGATGAGTTCTGAGGAGCTGTATGGGTTTGACAGGTACTGATTCTTGTGCAACATGTATTCAAAATATTTGACAAGACTGAAAAATTCAGATTGTTCAAAGTGTTTCATCATCATGATGCTATGTTTTACTCGGTCTTGTGTAGCTTGTGACCAATATGCTGAGAGGAACGCATGGTAAAATTCTCCTTCACTGTGACAATCGTGAATGACCGATCGCATTCTTACAGCTGGTTCATTCTCCAAGTAGTCACACATAAATTCTAACCTGTGCTCCAGTGACCAGTTGGGAGGAAAACAATGAGAGAATTGATGGAGCCACGCTTGTGGATGAATGTCGTTGGCAGAATTCTTAAACGTTTTGAATTTACGTGTAGTAATGAACAGCTTATAGTAAAAATCAGCGTGTCGGCAAGTCGCATATCGGTCATTGGTTCGTCGTGTCGGCGGTTCCATCTCAAAATTCGGTGTACCTTGCCAATTTCTTTCATAATTTCCGAAGTGCCCTGAGTTATTATTTTGTGGCTGTTCCGTATTTCTATGTCCCTCTTCCCGTATTGGAGCGCGAGTGGCCTCTGAAATACGTAATTCTTGTATCACCTGTGTCAGCTGACCTTGTACTTCCCGGATTTCTCTTTGGTGTTGCGTATCAATTTGATTCTGATTTTGTTTGAATTTCCTAATTTGTTCGCACTCTTCTGTGTCAGTGCTGGCTACAGGTCTTGTGTCATTCAGATCATCATCTACCTTTGCAGATAAGTTAGTGAACTGATCCGAAAGTTCGGCTACTTTCTCCGATAGTGTACTTATTTCCTCAGTGTGTTTTTCTGAACCAAGTTTCAGAGTGTCCATTTGTGTTGAAATCGTATCTACTGTGTCCTTTAAGTTTTCCTGAGTTTTTGCAAACTGCGTAACCGAATCGGTAGATGCAACTGAGTCAATTTTAGCCCACAAGGTCTCATGATTTTCATGAACAATGGTTTGCAGTTCTTTTATGGCTGCTTCGTGATTCTGTAATGCATTTTCATGCCGCGAAAAAATAGGTTGAAAATGCTCACAAATTTGTGTTTTTACGTCATTATAGACTTTTCGACATTTCGATTCAATGTTATGTAATTCAGTAGTTAAATCTTCACGTGTTTGTTCAAGTGTGGTGTCTAACTTTTTAAGATTTTGTTCCACTGTGTCTAACTTTTTAAGATTTTGTTCCATTGTGTCTAACTTTTGAAGCTTTTGCTGTGTTTGTCTCTGATTTTGTTCCATTGTGTCTAACTTTTGAAGATTTTGTCCCATTTGTCTCTGATTTTGTTCCATTTGTTGCATTAATTGCAATAGTAAAGTATTAGTGTCTGGAATCTGTTTCTCTATGCTTTTTGGCAGTGCATTTTCACCGGCAACATTCACATTTTGACAAGCAGAAAATGTGTCTTGACTCATTTGAGAAAACGGTGAGGACCCAAAACCGAAGTCTACAGTATTTGCAGTATTGTGTTCTGTCATTTCGGATTCCTGAGGCGAGTTGTTGGCGACCGATCGATCGATAATGCTTCCCTGTTCACTAATTGTTTCACTGCCTACGCCATTGTTTGCCGCCCGCTCCATTTCCCTATGCACAGATACCAAATTACTACTTTGAATATTAGTTAATTCATTACATGGTGGCGTTAGCACACTGCTTTCGTCTTCACTGTCATTTCTTAGTTTACTTTGGAGCCTAGTATTACGTTTTTCACACGCCATAATTGTCACAATATTTCACACGACAACACAGAAAAACACAATTTGAAGAGCAAAAATAGGGGAATACATTAACATAGCACTGAAAATAATATGTAGTTAATTGCAAGCGCAGCTGCGAAATACTTGGTGCAAATTCAAATGGCTCTGAGCACTATGGGACTCAACTGCTGTGGTCATAAGTCCCCTAGAACTACTTAAACCTAACTAACCTAAGGACAGCACACAACACCCAGCCATCACGAGGCAGAGAAAATCCCTGACCCCGCCGGGAATCGAACCCGGGAACCCGGGCGTGGGAAGCGAGAACGCTACCGCACGACCACGAGATGCGGGCTACTTGGTGCAAATCTACATGCATGCCACAACTGTTTTACTGTACAACAATGAAAAACTACAACTACAAAGGAAATTCTCTCTATAATTACGCGCTAGCAATAAACAAAAGCTACACTAATTACACAAACTACAAGAAAAAAAAATCAGAAGATTCCAGTGAGGTATCCTAGGCTAAGGGTCGACATATGAAACGTCCCCTTAGAACAATTAGACATGACTGTCCTTAAACTGACACACAATAATTTTAGCGCAACGCAATCTGACTATCATTTGAACAATTAGACATGACTGTCCTTAAACTGATACACAATAATTTTGGCGCAACGCAATCTGACTATCAAAAATCCCTACAAAAGAGTGGCCCAGACAAACATTAAACTATACCTTTCACAAATCACTTACCTCACAACAATCTTCGTTACTCGAACTACTGCAATACGGCGAGCGCCACTACTGCCAGATAAATAAAGGATTCAAACTACGGAAGGCACTAACTACTGATAGGGATAGTTAGCAAATGAAAGATATTAATAGAGAACAAACAATGTATTTACCTTAATAGTCATAATATATATAGCAGTTCATGACAAATTACAAAACCCCGCCATCTCTCTCCCCACATCCACCACTGCTGGCGGCTCACCTCCAACTGCGCAACGCTACGTGCTGTTCACATCCAGCTGCCCAACACTACAATGGCAGACAACAATGCAAACTGGCCACAGACTGCACACAGCACAGCCAGTGATTTTCATACAGAGCGCTACGTAACGTTGCCAATAAGAAAAAATAAACAGCCTACTTACATAAAGAAAACATAGCCTACTTACATAGAGAAAACATAAACAACCTACTTTCAAAGTTTATATGCCAACTACCACTGCAGATGATGAAGAAATAGATGAAATGTATGACGAGATAAAAGAAATTATTCAGGTAGTGAAGGGAGACGAAAATTTAATAGTCATGGGTGACTGGAATTCGAGTGTAGCAAAAGGGAGAGAAGGAAACGTAGTAGGTGAATCTGGATTGGGGGGAAGGAATGAAAGAGGAAGCCGCCTTGTAGAATTTTGCACAGAGCATAACTTAATCATAGCCAACACTTGGTTCAAGAATCATAAAAGAAGGTTGTATACCTGGAAGAATCCTGGAGATACTAAAAGGTATCAGATAGATTATATAATGGTAAGACAGAGATGCAGGAACCAGGTTTTAAATTGTAAGACATTTCCTGGGGCAGATGTGGATTCTGACCACAATCTATTGGTTATTAACTGCAGATTGAAACTGAAGAAACTGCAAAAAGGTGGGAATTTAAGGAGATGGGACCTGGATAAACTGAAAGAACCAGAGCTTGTAGAGAGTTTCAGGGAGAGCATAAGGGAACAATTGACAGGAATGGGGAAAAGAAATACAGTAGAAGAAGAATGGGTAGCTCTGAGGGATGAAGTTGTGAAGGCAGCAGAGAATCAAGTAGGTAAAAAGACGAGGGCTAATAGAAATCCTTGGGTAACAGAAGAAATATTGAATTTAATTGATGAAAGGAGAAAATATAAAAATGCAGTAAATGAAGCAGGCAAAAAGGAATACAAACGTCTCAAAAATGATATAGACAGGAAGTGCAAAATGGCTAAGCAGGGATGGCTAGAGGACAAATGTAAGGATGTAGAGGCTTGTCTCACTAGGGGCAAGATAGATACTGCCTACAGGAAAATTAAAGAGACCTTTGGAGAGAAGAGAACCACTTGTATGAATATCAAGAGCTCAGATGGCAACCAAGTTCTAAGCAAAGAAGGGAAGGCAGAAAGGTGGAAGGAGTATATAGAGGGTTTATACAAGGGCGATGTACTTGAGGACAATATTATGGAAATGGAAGAGGATGTAGATGAAGACGAAATGGGAGATAAGATACTGCGTGAAGAGTTTGACAGAGCACTGAAAGACCTGAGTCGAAACAAGGCCCCAGGAGTAGACAACATTCCATTTGAACTACTGATGGCCTCGGGAGAGCCAGTCATGACAAAACTCTACCATCTGGTGAGCACGATGTATGAGACAGGCGAAATACCCTCAGACTTCAAGAAGAATATAATAATTCCAATCCCAAAGAAAGCAGGTATTGACAGATGTGAAAATTACCGAACTATCAGTTTAATAAGTCACAGCTGCAAAATACTAACGCGAATTCTTTACAGACGAATGGAAAAACTGGTAGAAGCCGGCCTCGGGGAAGATCAGTTTGGATTCCGTAGAAATGTTGGAACACGTGAGGCAATACTGACCTTACGACTTATCTTAGAAGAAAGATTAAGAAAAGGCAAACCTACGTTTCTAGCATTTGTAGACTTAGAGAAAGCTTTTCACAGTGTTAACTGGAATACTCTCTTTCAAATTCTGAAGGTGACAGGGGTAAAATATAGGGAGCGAAAGGCTATTTACAGTTTGTACAGAAACCAGATGGCAGTTATAAGAGTCGAGGGGCATGAAAGGGAAGCACTGGTTGGCAAAGGAGTAAGACAGGGTTGTAGCATCTCCCCGATGTTATTCAATCTGTATATTGAGCAAGCAGTAAAGGAAACAAAAGAAAAATTCGGAGTAGGTATTAAAATTCATGGAGAAGAAGTAAAAACTCTGAGGTTCGCCGATGACATTGTAATTCTGTCAGAGACAGCAAAGGACTTGGAAGAGCAGTTGAACGGAATGGACAGTGTCTTGAAAGGAGGATATAAGATGAACATCAACAAAAGCAAAACGAGGATAATGGAATGTAGTCAAATTAAGTCAGGTGATGCTGAGGGAATTAGATTAGGAAAAGAGACACTTAAAGTAGTAAAGGAGTTTTGCTATTTAGGGAGTAAAATAACCGATGATGGTCGAAGTAGAGAGGATATAAAATGTAGACTGGCAATGGCAAGGAAAGCGTTTCTCAAGAAGAGGAATTTGTTAACATCGAGTATAGATTTAAGTGTCAGGAAGTCGTTTCTGAAAGTATTTGTATGGAGTGTAGCCATGTATGGAAGTGAATCATGGACGATAACTAGTTTGGACAAGAAGAGAATAGAAGCTTTCGAAATGTGGTGCTACAGAAGAATGCTGAAGATAAGGTGGGTAGATCACGTAACTAATGAGGAGGTATTGAATAGGATTGGGGAGAAGAGAAGTTTGTGGCACAAGACTAGAAGAAGGGATAGGTTGGTAGGACATGTTTTGAGGCATCAAGGGATCACAAATTTAGCATTGGAGGGCAGTGTGGAGGGTAAAAATCGTAGAGGGAGACCAAGAGATGAATACACTAAGCAGATTCAGAAGGATGTAGGTTGCAGTAGATACTGGGAGATGAAGAAGCTTGCATAGGATAGAGTAGCATGGAGAGCTGCATCAAACCAGTTTCAGGACTGAAGACCACAACAACAACAATATCTTATTTATTCCGATAAATTCTATAACCTAAACACACAAATTCCATATCCTACAACAATAGCAGAAATTCCGCCCAGTGGGCATGGCTTTACATTGGTGATTCTCTATCTTATGGTCTCGTAATTATTTAACGCTACAGTGCACTTTCTGGATAGGATGGTGGATCTTTTGCTATATCTCACACTTTGATTCTCACAACCATCATTACGAAACTTTCCTCCAGACCGAGCGGTACAAAAGGAACATGCATACCCATTACCTCTGAAACTACCTTGCTACTCTCCCATGCAAACCACACATAATTAAATTACATGATATACACCACACTGCAACATGAAATACAAGACAGGGAGTAGTCACAACATTATCACTTTCCGCTTTCCCACTTCAATTAGTATTTATCCCAGTTTTACACGACACTGCCCCACTTCGTAATTCTACTTTCCTACTATGAACTCTGGAGATATATGCACGTCTTCCTGTGCAATGCAAGCCAAGTGGCGTTGCTGGATAGACGGCTGACTCACCTTGTTTCTCTCTCAGAGTGTTATACACTCCTGGAAATGGAAAAAAGAACACATTGACACCGGTGTGTCAGACCCACCATACTTGCTCCGGACACTGCGAGAGGGCTGTACAAGCAATGATCACACGCACGGCACAGCGGACACACCAGGAACCGCGGTGTTGGCCGTCGAATGGCGCTAGCTGCGCAGCATTTGTGCACCGCCGCCGTCAGTGTCAGCCAGTTTGCCGTGGCATACGGAGCTCCATCGCAGTCTTTAACACTGGTAGCATGCCGCGACAGCGTGGACGTGAACCGTATGTGCAGTTGACGGACTTTGAGCGAGAGCGTATAGTGGGCATGCGGGAGGCCGGGTGGACGTACCGCCGAATTGCTCAACACGTGGGGCGTGAGGTCTCCACAGTACATCGATGTTGTCGCCAGTGGTCGGCGGAAGGTGCACGTGCCCGTCGACCTGGGACCGGACCGCAGCGACGCACGGATGCACGCCAAGACCGTAGGATCCTACGCAGTGCCGTAGGGGACCGCATCGCCACTTCCCAGCAAATTAGGGACACTGTTGCTCCTGGGGTATCGGCGAGGACCATTTGCAACCGTCTCCATGAAGCTGGGATACGGTCCCGCACACCGTTAGGCCGTCTTCCGCTCACGCCCCAACATCGTGCAGCCCGCCTCCAGTGGTGTCGCGACAGGCGTGAATGGAGGGACGAATGGAGACGTGTCGTCTTCAGCGATGAGAGTCGCTTCTGCCTTGGTGCCAATGATGGTCGTATGCGTGTTTGGCGCCGTGCAGGTGATCGCCACAATCAGGACTGCATACGACCGAGGCACACAGGGCCAACACCCGGCATCGTGGTGTGGGGAGCGATCTCCTACACTGGCCGTACACCACTGGTGATCGTCGACGGGACACTGAATAGTGCACGGTACATCGAAACCGTCATCGAACCCATCGTTCTACCATTCCTAGACCGGCAAGGGAACTTGCTGTTCCAACAGGACAATGCACGTCCGCATGTATCCCGTGCCACCCAACGTGCTCTAGAAGGTGTAAGTCAACTACCCTGGCCAGCAAGATCTCCGGATCTGTCCCCCATTGAGCATGTTTGGGACTGGATGAAGCGTCGTCTCACGCGGTCTGCACGTCCAGCACGAACGCTGGTCCAACTGAGGCGCCAGGTGGAAATGGCATGGCAAGCCGTTCCACAGGACTACATCCAGCATCTCTACGATCGTCTCCATGGGAGAATAGCAGCCTGCATTGCTGCGAAAGGTGGATATACACTGTACTAGTGCCGACATTGTGCATGCTCTGTTGCCTGTGTCTATGTGCCTGTGGTTCTGTCAGTGTGATCATGTGATGTATCTGACCCCAGGAATGTGTCAATAAAGTTTCCCCTTCCTGGGACAATGAATTCACGGTGTTCTTATTTCAATTTCCAGGAGTGTAGTTTGAATCAAGCGTCACACGGAAACATATCTCGACGAGTAATATTAAGAACATATTCATCACACACACGAGTCCTCAACTGATACCATGGACGAGTACTTCTCTTTATCCTTTGTCTCATACACAGATTGAGACTCACACAGTACTCACCACGTGGAAGTACTCGCCTCTAATTTCAAGTCCTGCACACGCTATTTGTTAAATATTTCAACTTATTGTACACACGCTAGTAATTCAGCTTAACTTAAGCACACGGAATTATTTCAACTTATTGCTAGACGTGGTTTCATTGTGACCGTTGGTCACTTCTGAAGATTACTACGATCCCATTAATATTACCTGCCTGACATTTAATTCTCCCCACAAAAGTTCCTGAAATAGAGAAATTATTATTTCAAACTACTCTTAAATATTCCACATGCATACCATGTCTCCACTCTTTTGTCTTTACGGAGCACAACTAAGACAGGTCTTAACAGCACAAGATCCAGCGGCAGAGTGCTGAAACATGGCCGTTCTTCAGGTCCTCTCGCACCTCTGCTGAAGTGGGGGAGCACCTTGCTACCGTATTGGTCACCCACATTTCAGGCGCTCAAAGCTATATTCACATGCACTATCTGCGGTTAGCAGACGACCATACATTCATTCATTTCACAGATCTCACCAATCTGGATGTAGGAATTTATTTTGTGGGAGTGCACATGTGATCAATTAAATAAATAAATTGTCATTCTTTCCCACACTGGTATCCGGCTTCGCTGTATTAATTGAAATTGAGTTATTATTAGAAAAAATATGTTGTTCAGACAAGAATAATGAAGTATGTTGTACCTATTTTCAATGTCGGGCGGTAGTGTACCCTTTCAATGTGACGCACATGCCGTCACCAGTGTCGTACAGAATATATCGGACGTGTTTTCCTGTGGAGGAATCGGTTGACCCATGACCTTGGGATCAAATGTTTTCGGTTCCCATTGGAGAGGCACGTTCTATCGTCTACTAATAGCACGGTTTTGGGGCGTGGTCGCAATACACAGACACTAAAATTATTACAGTGAACAGAGACGTCAACGAACGAACGGACGGATCATAAGTTTGTGAAAACAAATAAAGTAAACTTTTCACTCGAGGGAAGACTTGAACCGATGACCTCTCGCTCCGCAGCTGCTCACGCTAACCACGGAACGACGGCGCCCCTGAGCTCATACTGTAATTGATGTTGCCTATGTTACGCATGGACTACTCAGTTTGTATATTTTTCTTATTTTTTTCACAGCTCCACACAACTTCTTCCTGTTTTCTCGATTGATCTGTGTTCAGTTTTTCAAGGCCTATCCACTGTGCCAATTTATAATTAAATCTAAGGGGGGTGCGATGGGGAGGCTTTCTTGTGAGTAGAACACTGCTCTGGCCGCGCCTCACAATGGCTTTATGCGTACCTAAGCATAACTGAAGTGCACAAGACTAGGCGAAAAACAAGTTATTGACTCAAAGAGTGCTGTGTAATACGTCCTCGTTGTGGGGAAGGGTAGTCTGCATCTTACACTGCTCACTGTTGCAAGTCTATGCAGGAGTTTCGTCGATTTGTTAATTGTCAGCCTGGCGTTTTCGTTAAAGTGTAAATGTTCGTCAATATAAATGCTAAAGTAACTTGTCGAAGCTCCTATCCAGAAAGTGGTAAACCAGAAATTATCCCATTCTATAACGTAACAAAAGGCGGTGTGAATTCCCTGGATAAAAAATGTGCAGCTTACACCGCAAGCCGAAGCACAAGGCGATGGCCTGCCGCATCCTTTTTCGCACTGGTGGATACTGCCTGTGCGGTAAACGCTTATCGCCTATACGAGTCTTTCGGATGTGTGTGATGTCCTTAGGTTAGTTAGGTTTAAGTAGTTCTAAGTTTAGGGGACTGATGACCTCAGCTTTTAAGTTCCATAGTGCTTAGAGCCATTTGAACCATTTTTTAACTTCATGAAGCCGTTAGGAAAGGCTCCAACATATCCCCTTATGACACACCGATTGTAGATAAGAAATGTTACAAAGGAACTTACTGTTTCAATCAGACGCATACTGCAGATACCAGATGAAGAACGTCCCCACCTTCACGCTCTTGAAGACCCTATTGAAAAAAGAAAAACCTGTAACTTTTGTTCCCCGAAACAGAAGAGGAAGACTAAATATCCTTGTCAACAGTGTCGACGTGCAGTACGTCTTGAATAAATGTGTAAAATATGCTTTGAAACGAAAAAGAAGCGTGTCTTTATTCAGTCAGTCATGGACTTCAGTGTAATGTGCCCGTTTTTCTCAATATGTAATGCACTGGAGAACCAAAGAAACTGGTACAGCTGCCTAATATCGTGTAGCACCCCACGGAAACGCAGAATTGCCGCAACACGACGTGGAATGGACTCTGTTGATGTCTGTAGTAGCTCTGGAGGGGACTGACACCGTGAATCCTGCAGGGCTGTCCATAAATCCGTAAGAGTACGAAGGAGTGGAGATCTCTTCTGAACAGCACGTTGCAAGGCATCACAGATACGCTCAATAATGTTTATGTTTAGTGGCCAGTGGAAGTGTATAAACTCACAGGAGTGTTCCTGGGGCTACTCTACAGCATCTATGGACGTGTGCGGTGTCGCATTGTCCTGCTGGAATTGCCCAAGAGCGCTGGAATGCACAATGGACGTCAATGGATGCATGTGATCAGACGGGATGCTTATATACGAGTCACCTGTCAGATTCGTATCTAGACGTATCAGGAGTCCCGCATCACTCCAACTGCACTCGCCCCACGCCACTGTGGAGCCCCCACCAGCTTCAACAGACCCCTGCCGACGTGCAGGGTCCACGGATCCACGAGGTTGCATCCGTACTCGTGCACGTCCATCCGTCCGATACGATTTGAAACGAGACTCGTCCGACCAGGCATCAATAGGTCATCAATAGTCCAATGTCGCTGTTGACAGGCCCAGACGAGGCGTAAAGCTTTGTGTCGTGCAGTGATAAACGATACACGACTGGGACTTCGGCTCCGAAACCCATATCGATGATGTTTCGTTGAATGGTTCGCACGCTGGCGCTTGTTGATGGCCCAGCATTAAAATCTGCAGCAATTTCCGAAAGGGTTGTACTTGTGTCACGTTGAACGATTCTCTTCAGTCGTCGTTTGTCCCATTATTGCAGCACTTTCTTCCGTCTGCAGCGATGTAGGAGATTTGACGTTTCACCGGATTCCTGATGTTCACGGTAGGCTCGTGAAATGGTCGAAGGGGAAAATGCCCACTTCATCGCTATCTCTGAGGTGCTGTGTCCCATCGCTCGTGCGCCGACTATAACACCGAGTTCAAAATCGCTTAAGTCTTTATAACGTGCAAGCCATCTAACGATTGCGCCAGATTCTTGTTGTCTTATGTAGGTGTTGCCGACTGAAGCGCCGTAATCTCCCTGTTTAGACATCTCTGTATTTGAATACGCATGCCTATACCAGTTTCTTTGGTGTGTCAGTGCATTTTCACTTTTGGCAATTAAATAGTTTTCAGCAAAGATGGCTCTTATTTATCTGAAATAAACTTCGGAGGTCTGACAGACCACTGCATGTAGTTTACGTGTGAAATATTAGACTGGAAACTTCCTGGCAGATTGAAGCTGTGTGTTGGTAGAGCAGTTGCGCTCGAACGACATAGGCCCCGAGTTCGAGTCTCGGTCCGGCACGCAGATTTAATCTGTCAAGATGTTCCACATCAGCGCACACTCCGGTGCTGTGTGAAAATTTCTTTGTGGAAAAATTAGACATGTTGTTGTTGTTGTTGTTGATATAGTCTTCAGTCAAGAGATTGGTTTGATGCAGCTCTCCATTGTACTCTATCCTGTGCAAGCCTCTTCATCTCCTAGTAACTACTGCAACCTAGATCGTACTAAATCTGCTTAGTGTATTCATCTCTTGGTCTCGCTCTACGATATTTACTCTCTATGCTTCCCTCCAGTACTAAATTGGTTATTCCTTGATGCCTCAGAACATGTCCTACCAACGTTACCCTCCTTCTAGTCAAGTTGTGCCACAAACTCCTCTTCTCTCCAGTTCTATTCAGAACCTCCTCATTAGTTACGTGATCTACCCATGTCATCTTCAATATTCTTCTGCAGCAACACGTTTAGAATGCGTCTATTCGTTTGTTGTCTAAGCTGTTTATCGTCCATGTTTCACATGGCTACACTCCGTAAAAATACTTTCAGAAAAGACTTCCTGACCCGGTGTTAACATTCTTCAGAAACGGCTTTCTTGCCATTGCCACTCTACATTTTATATCCTCTCTACTTCGACTATCATCAGTTATTTTGCTCCCCAAATAGAAAAACTCGTCTACTACTTTGTGTCTCGTTTTCTTATCTGATTCCCTCAGGATCACCTGATATTATTCGACTACATTCGATTAACTTCTTTTTTTTTTGTTAGTGTTCATCTTATATCCCCCTTGCAAGGCAGTGTCCATTCCGTCCAACTGTTCTTACAGGTCCTTTGCGGTTTCTGACAGAATTACAATGTCATTGGGAAACCTGAAAGTTTTTGTTTCTTCTCCATGGACTTTGATTCGAACGCAAAATTTTTCTTTTGCTTCCTTTACTGCTTGCTCAATACACAGATTGAATAACATCGGGGATAGGCTACAACCTTGTCTCACTCCCTTCCCAACCACTGCTTCCCTTTCATGCCCCTCGACTCTTATAACTGCCATCTGGTTTGTGTACAAATTGTAAATAGCCTTTCGCTCCCTGTATTTTACCCCTGCCACCATTTGGAAGAGAGTATTCCAGTCAACATTGTCAAAAGCTTTCTCTATGTCTAAAAATGCTATAAACGTAGGTTTGCCTTTCCTAAACCTATCTTCTAAAATACGTCGTAGGGTCAGTAATGCCTCAGGCGTTCCAACATTTCTACGGAATCCAAACTGATCTTCCCTGAGGTTGGCTTCTACCAGTTTTTCCATTCTCCTGTAACGAATTCACATTAGTATTTTGAAACCGTTACTAATTAAAGCGATAATTCGGTAATTTTCATACCTGTCAACACCTGTCTTGTTTGGAATTGGAATTATTATATTTTTCTTGAAGTCTGATGGTGTTACGCTTGACTAGGGCCTCCCGTAGGGTAGACAGTTCGCCTGGTGCAAGGCTTTCGATTTGACGCCACTTCGGTGACTTGCGCGTCGATGATTAGGATAACACGACACACAGTCTCTGAGCGGAGAAAATCTCCGACCCAGCCGGGAATCGAACCTGGGCCCTTAGGATTGACCCTCTGTCGCGCTGAGCACTTTTGTTTTTTTTCTTTTTTTATCTATTAACTTAGAAAGCACGACGATTACACTTTTTTTCATTATCGTTCGTTGTAATTGGTCGTAGTGGACGTTACATGACATCTGTTGAAGTTCCTTGTCGATCCGTTGACTCGGTGTTTTTATTACAGAGACCAGCTGGCTCTCTGGCCGAACACGCTGAGCTACCGTGCCGGCACCACTCACTGGGCTGCTCTTCCGGTGGAATCAGCGAGTAAACTAATGATGCAAACGTCTTTTATTAGTATATTTGAACCAGGAAGGTGGACAGTTCGGTCGACGTAATTAGCGAGACACGGGCAACTGATCAATGTCAGACCGACACCGCCAGAAGGATACCAGGACGCGGCGAAGCAGAGCAGGAACGCGTCAGCACGTCGAGTCCGTAGCTACGGTTCCTGTAAGCTACCTCGGGGCCTTCAGACCTTCGGACGGATTACCGTCAAGTGTATTTGGAACACGTTCTTCCTAGGATCACAAATTTCGGAGTACACACAAACAGTTTGTGTGCGGTTCGGAATGTGCTCGCAGCGTTTGCCGCGCGACAAGTATTTACGCGCCCCTGTCGCCTGCGGCGGCCCCTATAATGAGCGGCCTCTGTGGTGGCAGCGCCGCCCGCCTGCCGCCGCCTCGCCCGCACTTCTCCAGCAGCAGACCATCTGGCCTGATAGTGCAAACGGGTTCCACAGCTGCTGTCCTCTTTGCAAGTCTGCGTACCGAAAAACCCCCAGCCGATTGCTCGATGAAATTTTCTCATAGGATGGTTTAGTTGAAATTTCGTTACTTCATTAGGGATGGCGATTATCGCTGAAACAACAGGTTTTCTGTTATATATATATATATATATATATATATATATATATATATATATATATATTTTATTCCAGTTTAACTGACCTTTTAAAACCGCTCAAAATAACCGGTCTGAAGTACCCGATTTTCTGCTTCTTCTTCTGTTCCTGAAGCGCCAAACAGACTGGTATAGGCAAGCATATTCAAATACAGAGATATGGGAACAGGCAGAATACGGCACTGCGACAATAAGTGTCAGGCGCATTTGTTAGATCACTTACTCCTCCTACAATGGCAGGTTATCAAGATTTAAGTGAGCTCGAACGTGGTATTGTGGTCAGCACACTCGCGATGGGACACAGCATCACCGATGTAGCGATGAAGTGGCGATTTTCCCGTACGACCATTTCACGAGTGCACCATGAATATCACGGATCCGGTAAAACAACAACTCCGTTAGCAGCTCGCTGTGGCCGAGCGGTTCTAGACGCTCAGTCTGGAACCACGCGACCTCCACGGTCGCAGGTTAGAATCCTGCCTCGGGCATGGATGTGTGTGATGTCTTTAGGTTAGTTAGGTTTAAGTAGTTCTAAGTTCTAGTTCTAAAGGTGGCAGGGGTAAAATACAGGGAGCGAAAGGCTATTTACAACTTGTACAGAAACCAGATGGCAGTTATAAGAGTTGAGGGACATGAAAGGGAAGCAGTGGTTGGGAAGGGAGTAAGACAGGATTGTAGCCTCTCCCCGATGTTATTCAATCTCTATATTGAGCAAGCAGTAAAGGAAACAAAAGAAAAATTTGGAGTAGGTATTAAAATCCATGGAGAAGAAATAAAAACTTTGAGGTTCGCCGATGACAGAGCAGTTGAACGGAATGGATGGTGTCTTGAAGGGAGGATATAAGATGAACATCAACAAAAGCAAAACGAGGATAATGGAATGTAGTCGAATTAAGTCGGGTGATGCTGAGGGTATTAGATTAGGAAATGAGACACTTAAAGTAGTAAAGGAGTTTTTCTATTTGGGGAGCAAAATAACTGATGATGGACGAAGTAGAGAGGATATAAAATGTAGACTGGCAATGGCAAGGAAAGCGTTTCTGAAGAAGAGAAATTTGTTAACATCGAGTATAGATTTAAGTGTCAGGAAGTCGTTTCTGAAAGTATTTGTATGGAGTGTAGCCATGTATGGAAGTGAAACATGGACGGTAAATAGTTTGGACAAGAAGAGAATAGAAGCTTTCGAAATGTGGTGCTACAGAAGGATGCTGAAGATTAGATGGGTAGATTACATAACTAATGAGGAGGTATTGAACAGAATTGGGGAGAAGAGGAGTTTGTGTAGCGTGGAGGGTAAAAATCATAGGGGGAGACCAGGAGATGAATACACTAAGCAGATTCAGAAGGATGTAGGTTGCAGTAGGTACTGGGAGATGAAGAAGCTTGCACAGGATAGAGTAGCATGGAGAGCTGCATCAAACCAGTCTCAGGACTGAAGACCACAACAACAACAACAAGTTCTAGGGGGTTGATGACCTCAGATGTTAAGTCCCATAGTGCTCAGAGACATTTGAACCATTTTTCAACTATGCGGCTGGAAAAAGATCCCGCAAGAACGCGACCAACGACGACTGAAGAGAATCGTTCAACGTGCCAGAAGTGCCACCCTTCCGCATATTGCTGCAGATTTCAATGTTGGGCCATCAACCAGTGTCAGCGTGCCAACCATTCAACGAAACATCATCAATTCGGGCTTTTGGAGCCGAAGGACCACTCGTGTACCCTCGATGACTACACAACACAAAGCTTTACACCTCGCATGGGCCCGTCAACACCGACACTGAACTGCTGATGACTGGAAACATGTTGCCTGGTCGGACGAGTCTCGTTTCAAATCGTATCGAGCGGATGGACGTGTACCGGTATGGAGACAGACAGCCTCATGAATCCGTGGACTCTGCACGGCATCAGGGGGATGTTCAAGCTGGCGGAGTAATAGCGTAATAGTGTGCGGCGTGTGCTGTTGGAGTGATATGGGGCACCTGATATTGAGAGGCATGTATGGTCGTCTGCTAACCGCAGATCTCACAGATCTCACCAAATTGGATGTAGGGATTTATTTTGTGGGAGTGCACATGTGATCAATTAAATAAATAAGTTGTCATTCTTTCCCACACTGGTATCCAGCTTCGCTATATTAATTGAAACTGACTTATTTTACAAAAAAATGTGTTGTTCTGACAAAAATAATGAAGTATGTTGTACCTATTTTCAATGTCGGGCGGTACTGTACCCTTTCAATATGTCTAGGTACGACTCTGACAGGTGACACGTACGTAAGCATCCTTTGTGATCACCTGCATCCATTCGTGTCCATTGTGCATTGCGTCGGACTCGGGCAATTCCAACAGAACAATGCTATACACCACACGTCCAGTATTGCTACAGAGTGACTCGAGGAACAGACTTCAGACTTTAAAAACTTCCGCTGGCCATCAAAACTTCTCAAGGATGAACATTATTGAGGATATCTGGGATGCGTTGCAACCTTCTATTCAGAAGAGATCTTCTCCGCCCCGTACTCTTACGGATTCATGGACAGCCCTGCAGAATTCATGGGTGTCAATTCCCTCCAGGACTACTTCAGACAGTAGTCGAGTCTACACCGAGTCTTGTTGCGGCACTTCGGTGTGCTGCACGATATTAGGTAGGTGTACCAATTTCTTTGGCTCTGCAGTGTAATTCTTATAATAAACGTAGATATTGAACAAACATTCGAAAATTACGACTCCATAGTTTGAAGATACATAAACTCACTATATTAAATTAAATGCACAAATAAAAGAAAGTCAGTCCATTCTTCGCTGCTTTCCTCGAAAAGTTATAGCTGGTTGAATATTACAAAAAATCACCAGCCTTGTCCTATTGATTCTAATTTTTTGACTCTCTGCTCAAAAATCATCTTGCAATCGGGGATCATACCAGTAGTTGGACATTACGAGCAGTCAGTGCTGAAAGCTAAAACAGAGGCTGAAGAAGCCTGTTTTTCGTGTTAATTTGTCCCTTTTCAACGGCTACACGCACATAGAGGCTTGTCGTCTTGATATCTATTTCTGTTGTCAGTACGAATGTGCTACTAACTTTTAAATGTTCTCATTATACTGCGTGACAAGTCTGTTGTGATTTCTCTCGTTTTTTAATCTTTTAAAGGAAATGCAGCATTCTACTTCTTTCATGCCGCCCTTCGTAAAATACTTCGAGACTGGAGATGGCGCCATTTGTAATACGGCTGTTGCCCGGCGGCTGGAGTGGAACAGACCGGCCGAGCCGTGTGCACGCGTACCAGCTAGCGGGGCACGCCACGTGGCAAACAGGTACGTCGTTACATTAGCAATGCTGCACAAATTATTATGCTATGCGTTTGTTGCTGCTTTCTGTAGGCATTGTTTTAAAATAATGGCTGATCGCTTTTTCTGTTTCCTATAATAACGCAAGATTTCGAAGCAGTGCAAATATTATAAATAAAAATTACTCGTTGTTTAAAAAGGTTCATTTGAAAACGAAAAAATTCAGTACTACTGGTAAAGCTACCAATTCCCAGAACTAAAAGTGATACACAACATAGAAAATCTGTCTCTGAATGACGTAAGTTAGCCCTGATTGAATTTAAAAAAAAAATCAAAATATTTAGTCCTGCCTCTATTCTGCGCACATATAGACAACGCGTTGCAGTACTGTTCTGTCTTGCGCGTCGCTATATTAAAGCTGCAAATTACTGTGTCTACACAGGTACACTCGTGAGCTGTAACGAGTTCTCTGTTACAAAATTGTTAAGGCTTTCGTGGCCACTTGTTGTCAGTTCTCTGTTAGTTGCAAATCGAATTATTTTCGGTAGAAACTCGCTTTCTTTTCTACTTCTGAAAAAAAAAACCACGATCAATTAAAAATTGTAAGAGAATGGTCATACATGAAATATGGGCATAAATGACAACACTAACATTTTTTTGTGTATTGTGAAAAAATGCTCATGGCTGATTTTAAAATTGGTGAACGCCGTACCATCCAAACAATACACTTCCCTATCTTTCAAATTTAGCAACTCTCAGTACAATAACCAAGATAAATCTGCATCTACATCTACATACACACTCCGCAATCCACCATACGGTGCGTGGCGGAGGGTACCTCGTACCACAACTAGCATCTTCTCTCCCTGTTCCACTCCCAAACAGAACGAGGGAAATTGACTGCCTATATGCCTCTGTACGAGCCCTAATCTCTCTTATCTTATCTTTGTGGTCTTTCCACGAAATGTAAGTTGGTGGCAGTAAAATTGCACTGCAGTCAGCCTGAAATGCTGGTTCTCTGAATTTCCTCAGTAGCGATTCACCAAAACAACGCCTCCTTTCCTCTAGAGACTCCCACCCGAGTTCCTGAAGCATTTCCGTAACACTCGCGTGATGATGAAACCTACGAGTAACGAATCTAGCAGCTCGCCTCTGAATTCCTTCTATGTCCTCCCTCAATCCGACCTGATAGGGATCCCAAACGCTCGAGCAGTACTCGAGAATAGGTCGTGTTTTATAAACTGTCTCCTTTACAGATGAACCACATCTTCCCAAAATTCTACCAATGAACCGAAGACGACTATCCGCCTTCTCCACAACTGCCATTACATGCTTGTCCCACTTCATATCGCTCTGCAATGTTACGCCCAAATATTTAATCGACGTGACTGTGCCAAGCGCTACACTACTAATGCAGTATTAAAACATTACGGGATACTTTTTCCTATTCATCTGCATTAATTTATATTTATCTATATTTAGGGTTAGCTGCCACACCTTCCCGTACACCACAGCATCATCAGCAAACAGCCGCACATTGCTATCCACCCTATCCAAAAGATCATTTATGTAGACAGAAAACAACAGCGGACCTACCACACTTCCATGGGGCACTCCAGATGATACCCTCACCTCCGATGAACACTCACCATCGAGGACAACGTACTGGGTTCTGTTACTTAAGAAATCTTCGAGCCACTCACATATTTGGGAACCAATCCCATATGCTCGTACCTTAGTTAGGAGTCTGCAGTGGTGCACCGAGTCAAACGCTTTCCGGAAGTTAAGGAATATGGCATCCGTCTGATACCCTTCATCCATGGTTCTCAAGATATCATGTGAAAAAAGGGCGAGTTTCGTTTCGCAGGAGCGGTGCTTTCTAAAGCCGTGCTGATGCATGGACTGCAACTTCTCTGTCTCAAGGAAATTCATTATATTCGAACTGAGAATATGTTTGAGAATCCTGCAACAAACCGATGTTAAGGATACAGGTCTGTAATTTTGAGGATCCGTCCTTCTACCCTTCGTATATACAGGCGTCACCTGCGCTTTTTTCCAGTCGCTCGGGACTTTACGTTGGGCAAGAGATTCGCGACAAATGCAAGCTAAGTAAGGAGCCAGTTCAGTAGAGTACTCTCTGTAAAAGCGAATTGCAATCCCATCAGGACGTGGCGATTTATTTAATTTCAACTCATTCAGCTGCTTCACAACCCCAGGGATGTCTATCGCTATGTCCTCCATACGGGAATCTGTACGAGGCTCAAACGGCGGTATCTTTGTACGATTCTCCTGCGTGAAAGATTTCTCTAATGCTAAATTTAAAATTTCAGCTTTCGTTTTGCTGTCTTCCGTTGCCAGGCCAGACTGATCAGTGAGTGACTGGGTGGAAGCCTTCGACCCACTTACCGATTTTACGTAAGACCAAAATTTCCTTGGGTTTTCAGCAAGACCTTTTGCTAAGGTATGAAGGTGGTAGTAGTTGAATGCTTGGCGCATCGCTCTTTTTACAGCAGCACGAATCTCTAGTTGGTCCGATGGCGCAGCAATAATGAAAAGAAAGAAAGAAACATCAATATTATATTTACCTCTGACATTCCACTACTGGTATACACTTAGTTCCATTAAACTTCCTCCTTCAGAAATCAGTTTTCGTTACAGTCTTGATATAATCATCTTCATTAAACACATTGATAAATTGAGTCTTTACATTTGAAACACAACATTACAATTGCTTCCGCACTCCAACAGAGCTTAACATTATGTGCTCCTGCGCCTCCGCGCACCTCAAAGATAGTAACCGAACTTCTGCGACGCAGCTTTACAACATCGTTGCTCGCTCACAATCGATTCAGATACCAAAATTATACCTGACACCTATCAAAGGCGCGGTTTTGAACTTTTTCTTCGGGGGAGAGTTGGTGTGGCGCCACTGCACGGATTGCCGTTTTGTTTCCGGTTCGAGGTGGAGAACCCGCGCTCCATCGCCTGTGACAACGTCGGACAGCAGGTTGCCGCGGTGAGGCTGGCGACGCGCGAGCAACGCCGCGCAGGCCGCCATTCGCTGCCCTTTAAGGCCGGTCCACACGCAGCGATGTGTCTGCGCAGATGTCGGTGCATATGTCTGTACGTGCAAAATATCGCTGCAGATGTGTTGTGGTCACACGACACAAACTCCAATGTACTACTCGCCTGTCATCTGTCGTTGTAGAAAAGAAATATCAGTGGCAAGCGACTACGTTCGCTGAAAACGTCAGAAGTTTAATTAATTTATTTTGAAATTTAGGAATTGAAGAAATTCTGTTCTGGTCTGTGTTCGCAACTTGTGCTGCAAAAAACGTGCAGACAAAACGCAGGAAACAGAGAGAGCGGTCGAAATGGTATACATAGTGGCTGGTAAAGTGAAAGCACTTTTCGCACGTACATCTACTGCGAGAGTTGCAGGGCGACCCTAACGACTGGCGTAATTATTTACAGACGGATGTCGAACTTGATAATTGTCTCTTCACTCTCGTAACCTCTCATATTATACGAAATAATACTCGAATGAGAGGAGCAATTTCTCTCCACGAACGGCTGACGGTGACATTAAGATTCCTGGCAACAGGAAGGAGCTATAAGGACTTTAAATTTTCAACTGCAATTTCTAAACGAGCATTGAGTGAAATTACACCCAAGTGAAGCTACTTACGCTGTCCTGAAGAATGAGTTCACGAACGCCAGTCAAGTACACGAATTCTGTCATGTTACAAATAATATTTTTGCTCACGAAGGATCCCAATATTGTTCTGTTTTAGACGTGTTATACTACAAACTTGGCTGGTATATTTCATCCACTCCGACACCAGATCTCCGAGATTTTTGAACTTTTGATAATTATTTACAGTAAACAGTCCACAACGATTTTTATTATTACCGTTTCTCAGTTCGCCGGTGCGTCAACTTCTTGTAATTTTTCAATTAATGCATTGTATGAAGCCGTCTTTTTGTTCCTGCGACTCCACTCTTTACTTTTAATATTCCACAAACATGGGTCACTTCTGTAAAGTTCAATGAATTCACTGATAAACTGTCTAGAACACTGACGAGCGTCAGCCATTCCAATGCTCCGTGCGCACAAACACTAGACTGGACAAGCAGCTGTTTCGCGCCAGATTTGCGGCGATCTCCTGTCCACACGCTCCAACTTGCCTGCGCAGGTGTGGTTTGTACCCACATATTTGAGACGATTCGCTCAAACCTCCAACTCCGGCTTCGAGGTTTGGACACACCTCACGTAGGTGCAAATCTCCTGTCTGCACGCAACGATCTGCCTGCGCAGATGTGATGTGCGCAGGCAGACGGTCGCGTGCCGACGGGCCTTTACGTTCTTCCGTCGGGCGGGAGGAAGCTAGCGGGCCAGACCTCCAGACCGGGCGGACGAGTGCGTCGCGTCGCCACTGCCAACAGAGGCCTCCAGCCGGGCGGCGGGGTGTTCGGCTGTGAGCCGCCCGTCTCTACTCGAGTGGCAGTGGGGGTGGGGGTGCGTGCGGCCGGCCAGCACGCGGGACGGGCTCCGCGCACCGCCCCCACCTGCAGGGGCCGACGCGGGAACATTCATTCACGTCCCACAACAAATTCCACACTTTTTCAACCGAAAATGGCCAAGGAAAAATTTGTTTCACTACTTATTGAACGCCCCCGGTCTAGCCGTCCTGTATACACTCGTTGGGTTACCAAACGTCCCCACTTATACAGTCGAATTCGCATTTCCGACGTTTACTGTAGCGTCCGCCCACTTTTTAGGCTTTCTGCTAAAGCGCGTATTTTTTAGTTTTGATATTCATGCAGTATGTTAGTTGCCCTAAATATTACCTCCTCCGCCGCACGGGATTAGCCGTGCCGGCTGGGTGCTGCAGTCGTGGACTGTGCGGCCGGTTCCGGCGGAGGTTCGAGTCCTCCCTCGGGCCTGGGTTTGTCTGTTTGTCCTTAAGATAATTTAGGTTAACTAGTGTGTAAGCTTAGAGACTGATGACTTTAGCAGTTAAGTCTCATAAGATTTCATACCCATTTGAACTCATTTATTACTCCTCCCAGAAGTGTCTCGAGCAAAAATGCCAGATTGGTTCATTTACGGATGTAATAATCATTGTGATTATAGACTATAACATAAATTAATCACATTCCATAGGCAAGCGGACTCGTTCGAGCGATATTTTCTTTAATATGTATGAATTTTGGTCCCGCTTTAGTGGTTTGATTCCTGTCATCTAACTTTGTATTTCCTATCAGTCCATCTCGAAAAGCTCTCTCTATGAACGCTGTGGGAAGGAAAGATTAGAAAGCGACCAAATATAGTAAAATATATTCTCAGCATTTACGGGAGGAGGACATAGCCCGAACATCTGTTTCGTCAGTCCGTATTAAGGGAAACTATGGCCTATGAAAGCAGCCTTGTCACATCATATACTTCGCTTCTCTGTCATTCGAAACGTCTAAAATAAAGAGAGTTCGGTTAACGACGCGAGATGCGTACTATTACTGTACCAAATACGCGTTTCAAACCAGAAAAAGTTTGAAAATCGATTCCTGACAATGTGTTGTTCTCGAAAGCACTGTAAAATTTACTATTTGAAACAAATGTTCCACGCATATGACAGAAATGAAGAACAAAAAGCGGTCGGAAACAGTAGTCTGGTGACGTCCTAAGGCAGGGGCGGGCAAACGTTGCACGCGGCTCACGAGCGCACAGCGCTGCACGTGTGCTGCTCGCGTGCAGGCGTCGACCGGGGCTGTGGCGAGAGCCGGCAGGTTGCGGCAGTATAGTGCCAGGCCAAGCTGCGCACGTTGAAGCGAAGCGACCACTACGTAGTGAATTTCAGAGACCGGAAAATGCAGAGTGAATCAAGGAAACGGAGAATTCGAGATTTGCTATCTTTTAAAATGGAATGGGAGAATCATTTGTTATCTGTGGAAAAACGTGAAAATTGGAAGTGTATAATATGTGACAGTATTCTCGGTGGTCAGCGGAAGTTTAATATTGAACGCCATTACAATAAATTTCAGTATGTTGCCGTTCTTACTGCAATAAAAGAGGAATTTCTCAAGCGATTTTGGGATATATCTTACTTATCCCAAGGTTTCGAATAGTTCTCGAGACAATCCGCTGTTTCTGTAGATGATATTCATCCCAGTTTGCAAATGGAATTAATAGGTCTACAGCGTAATTCTCGTCTGAGAGACGGGTTCCTTTTGGCAAAACGTGTGATAGATTTTTATCACGACTTTCCACAGCAAGTTTCCTCGTCTCCATCGTGAAGCCGCGAAGATAATGTCAATGTTTGGCTCGACATACGTTTGTGAGAGATTTTTTTCTGTTATGAAAATTAATGAATGTCGGTTAAGAGCAAACATCAGTGTGGCGTGAGGTCGGTCGCCTGACGGCGCGCCGCGGCGCGGGCCCGCCCGCTGCCGGCGCGGCAGCCCGCACCGGGGCGCGCCGCGGCAGTCCGCACTCGGGCAAGTGACGCGTCTCCTTCCCGAGTGGCTCTCCCCGCCTTGCCGTGGTGCCAGATGTCAAGCTCGGCGTACTGCCTTGCGACAAAAGGGAGAGCCGCGACCCAACCTGACGCGAAAGCGAAGGGTGCGTGGCACAGGGGGAGCTGTGTCGAGGGACCGAACAGCAGTCCCTTCTGTTCGCAGGGCACAGACCAGCGGGTGCTCTGCATGCCGGTGACCTCGTTTGTCGGCGTGGGATCGCGGCGCGAGTCGGCAAGGGTGCTTCGCCGCGCCCCTGGGCAACCGGGGAGTGTTCTGCCCAACCCAGGAGGTGGTGACATCGCCTGGGCCAGGTTAGATGGGTCCAGACCGCCGAACGACTGGGCGACCGACCCACCACCTGAGTAGGAGTGGGTCCTCGGCCGAGAGGTGGAAGCTCGGGCAAGCAGGCGGCGAAGGGCGACGGGTGCGTCCGCCTCTCCGGAGTGCGGGGTGCACTTGCCGAGGAGCGTCGCGTGGAATCGACGATGACGGAGCCACCGACGGGGACCAGGGCGCTGGCAACGGCGCGCTGAACCCTGCAGTTCGAAGAGTGCCCTTGGCCTTGGGGCGAGGCCGGTGGGCGAGCTGCAATAGTCCCCCCCTCCCCCCCCCCCATGCCACAGGAGCCGGTCCGGGGAAAGAGACGGGCTCCCAACCTTTTTTCACTCGTCAATCAACATGGCCGAACAAGAGACGAGTGATTCGAGTGCGATTTCGAGGGCGAGTATGTCTACTGTCCCTACCTCGCAGGAGGAAGTGGGACAAGACGATGAGAATGTTTATGAGAGACACTGTCGCATCAGTCAAATATTAGACTCCAGCATCAAGAACGGTAAAATTAGCCAGGCTGCGGTCCTGGCAATAAAGAACGAGCTCGCTGCCTGGGCTATTGCAAACGCGAAGCTCGAGGGGCGTCTCGAAGAGCTGGAGAAGGAGAATGCCAGTCAAGACATGGGCCGGAGTGGTGGCGCAAGCCGCCACAAAAGCCCAAACAACTAAGGAAACAATCGCGAAGATCTCAAAGAAACCAGACACGGCAGTCTTTTTAAGACCCCTGCCTGGTCGGACTATCAAAAAGGTACAGGAACTCTTCACAACAACAATCGACCCGGCAAGAGACAAAATAAAAATCAACAAAGTAAAGGCCACAAAAAATGTAGTTGTTCTAGATCTTGCCACCGAGGAAGACAGAGACAAAATATTAAATAATTCTAAACTTAATAAGGCTATTAACGTGAACCACCTAAGAAAAGAAACCCTCTGGTGATATTGTACGATGTACCTGTGGCCCTAACTGAAAGTGACATTTATGAAACCATGTATAATCAAAACTTTGATGAGACTGAATGGGAAACATTTAAAAACGAATTCAAGCTGCGTTTCAAAACGGGACCTCGGGAACGGGATGTTGTCCATCACGTCGCCGAGGTCTCCGGCAAGATGTGGCGCAAACGTACCGCTATGGGGAGAATTTATATAGGATTTCACGCAATCAATGTTACAGACTAGCTAGTAGTCCCCCGATGCGATCTGGACCGTGTCCACAAACACTGTGAAAGGAAGCCGGCCTGCTGCAGGTGTGGGGCAGAGGACCACACAACAAGAAACTGCAATAAGAGCGCAACCTGCATCCCACGCACGGAAAGGGGAAGGAAACCGTGCAACACCACTGGGAGGAACAGCCCAGCGTGTAGGGTGCTAGAACAGAGACTAATTTCTCGAATTGACTATGGCTGAGGCCATACCTGAACTCAGGGAGCCAAAAAGGAAATCCCCAAGCAAGAGGCTGAGGGACGTTCTGAGGGCGAACAAATTCAAAGAATTTATACAAAAAATCACGCAACCACGATCTCTGGTGATAATAATGAAAGACGTTTGCATACAAACTGATCCATGTGAAGAAGACGTTCCCTCTCCTCCTTGCTGGGGACCTGGGTCGAACCAAGAGCATTCTCGACCACACAGGCATCCTGTACTTGGGAGTTCACAATTTCACAGCAAAAAAGTAGTAACCACCGAACATGTCCAGTATAATGAAGTGAGCAGCTCAAATCCATCCTCTGACTCACCATCCCGGGGTGTAATGGGAATTGATCCCCAACGAATATACCCCAACCTGGAGCATGCATTGCAGCTATCAAGATTAGAGGAGCCGGCAATCCTCACAACTGCATTGAGACATGTGGTACGTGTCGGCCACGAGTACGGTAGAGATGTCACCTTTCCAGTAATGGAGGCTGTGGACAGAATCCAGCTCGAGACAATGAATCTCCCCACCGACTTCGGAGCCCTGCGAGATCTAGTCAAAAAGGTCTTCGAAAGAAGAAATGAGAAATTCGACATGGATGAATTATACTGTATTATCAATCAGTGATAACTAATGGCAGAGTAGCCCACGACTGGTCCAAAAACTGGCCAGAATCACATATTCATACTTACTTCCCACGTGAGCCAACTAAACGTGGGTCAGATAAACACTCACAATAGCAAACTAGTCTTGCAGGAACTCCGGAAGGTGGTGGAAGAGAAGAGTGTAGATGTACTCTGTTTACAGGAACCGTACTCCCAAGCGGGGCGGATCCCATTCATGGCTGCCAGTTGGCAAATCATACACTCTGACATAGAGCCAAAAGCTGCAGTTGTAATTACCAACAGATCATTTAGAGCCACAGCCTGTAATCTCCCCACGGAAATTTCCCCTCTACCACGCAATAATTAATAATGGTCAACCAAATCATCCACATTTATTCACTTTTGGAAAGTATCTGATCGGATTTCTAGTAATATATGCGCCGACAGCTCGTCGACGCCAAGGTATTTTTCTAGTAAGATTATTCTTTGGAATAACAGAGATACATAGATGTATTCTCCATGGTTATTATAGACAGAGAGAGAGAGGGAGTACAGCTTCGGAAGTATCTGTCGGAAGATTGTCGGGTTGTTAAAAGAGATATTTGCTCTTCTTCTCGCTCAAACGAGCTAGTAAAGTTTGTGCCACTAGCGTGTGATTGGTGGATAGAGAAAAACGGTAAACGAAAATTACGTAAGACTTGGAATCAACAGAAAACGGAACATGTAATGGAGATGGATTGAATATACTATTTTCCTCAGAAATAAGGTTTGTGACCCTTTTATTCTAGAGTGAATGACGAATGAGTTCTCTGTCTGAATCATTGATGATTGCCTTGGCCCTGTAATTAGTGGGGAAGTTTCAGCTGTGACGAAGAGAGCCTGCAGTCACCGAGTTTTGATAAAATCGTCCAAAAAGGCTTCGTCCACATCTGAAATTCTAAATCTGTCGTAAAATGAACGAATTGTTCAAACGATCGATTTTTCCCAACTGAATGCAGCGCTTAACAATAATAACAAATGTAAAGATCTTTTCCAGCAAACCAGCCGCTGAATATTAAGACGAAGGGCTCCACCAGAGATTCTATTGGGCTGATTCCACGTAAATAAAATAATATATTTAAAACTGTACACAGATAAAGGACAGAGAGAGAGAGAGAGAGAGAGCGAATGAAACTCGAGAAAATACTCAGAATCCTCAATTAGCATAATTGTTTGCCTGTCTTATCACGGATAAGCCCAAAAGATAAAACAGGAGGCCCTAACTGTATTGTACTGGTTTATGTGTGAGAGTGAAGGGGTAATAAAGGCGACAGATACACCTCTGTACAGACAAAACATTACACCAAGTTAGCGGCAAGCTGCATTCACATACTTTCATCAATTAAAGTAGAATTCATTATAAGCCCTTGCGCAGTTTTCTGGCGAATACTGCAATGTCGTGGAACTTCAAATACCTACAGGAGTGATATACATCTCCAGTATACGCTTACACAAGTTGCCACGGCATTACGGGGACGCAGGATGCTCGTGACGGCAGATATAAATGCAAAGTCCCCCATATGGTTCAGTGGCACGCACGAAGATCGGGGGCTAAAGGCTGAGGAGACTATCATGGCATTGCAACTGGTGGTTGCCAAACAACAAGGGAACCCCCCAACCTATATTGGCGGCGGGGGAGAAGGCACAAACATTGACGTCACGTTAGTAACACCAAACCTGGCCACAAAAGTCGACAACTGGAAAGTGTGGGACAGAGCAACCACCAGTGATCATAATTTAATTACATTCACTATTGGGGAAAGGGAGTGCCACTGGTACATGGGGTGGGAGCTGCAGCTCAACTACAACACGACCAACTGGGACCGTCTCGCGGAAGATTGCAACATCCCGACATTGCTGGAGGGTGACGAAAACGTGGAAGAGTGCGCCGAAGGACTGGCACAGGCGATCACCAGGGCGGTGCGAGCTGCTGTACCAACCAGGAGGAGAGCCGTTGCGGCCACCCCCACACCATGGTCGGTCGAATTAGGACAGATGCGCCAGGCTGTGAGGAGGGCAAGGAGGTACTACCAGCGGAGTGTCGTCTGGAGAGAAAAACAAAGATGGCTGCAGATCTATAGAGAAAGCAAGGATCAATTTCAACAGGAGTTAAGGGCAGTCAGACTTAGAAGCTGGGAAAATTACGTAAAAAGCCAACTGGCTACAGACCCATGGGGAGTCCCGTACAAACTGGTACGAGAAAAGATAAGATCACCCATGGTGCTATCCACCGTCTGGGACGGGGACCGGATGACGGGCACGTGACAGGAAACTGCTGAGGCCCTCCTTTGGGTCCTGTTACCTGACGATGTGGAGGAAAACGAGACAGAAGAACAAAAAAGAATAAGGAGAGAAGACCGAAGGGACTACAACAATAACATTAGAACTTACCCCTTCTCTGAGGAGGAGGTTGCTGCCCAGATCAAGGCCCTCAAAAGAGGAAAAGCTCCTGGTCCGGACGGCATTACTGCGGAAGTGGAGCAATTCCTTGCCCCCAGCTCGTAGGTCTGTGGCTCCACCCCGCACAAGTATGTCGTTGGCATCATGGTGGACATCAGTGGCGCCTTCGACAACCTGTGGTGGCCCTCACTCTTTTCCTGCTTGCGGGAGAAGAACTGCCCAGGGCTGCTATACGGCTGTCTGAGGAGCTATTGTGCAGACAGGGAGGTCTGGCTATCGGCCCCTAGCGGCATAGTCAGGAAGACTGTTACCAAAGGATGTCTTCAAGGCTGTGTCCTAGGACCTCTCTTTTGGGACATCAATATGGAGCCACTACTTGAAGACCTAAAGAACTGTGACGATGTGCTAGAGGTCATAGCATACGCTGACGACCTCCTCCTGCTGGTCGGCGGCCGAAGCCGCGAGGACTTAGAGCCGAAAGTGGAGAGAGCCTTAACTGTACTTACATCGTGGTGTCATAAAAGCAAAATGACGATTGCGCCCAGTAAATCCACATACCTATTCCTCAAAGGCCAATTGCTCAGAAACCCCACTGTAAGAATTAATGGCACGCCAGTTCTTCGGCGCCGCGAGGCCCAATACCTGGGTGTAATCATCGATGAGAGGTGGAACTTTGCATCACACATTGATACCGTATCTCAGAAATCTTTAGTTCTATTAAACAATCCCATCGGAATTGGTCATAAGCGGTTTCATCTTCCACCCAACTTAATCAAGTTATACCATAATAGCATCTTGACCTCAATAGTAGGATACGGATCAGGAGTCTGGGCACACAGACTCACGAGGGTCATGCCTGCCATGGCCGTAAGAAGAGTGCAGCGGAACATGCTTCTACGTTCAGCAGGGGCCTATAGGACAACACCTGAGGGAGCGCTGTTAGTGCTGATGGGAATCTGTCCATTGGACATAAAAATTCGTGAGCAGGCTGCCTGGTACTGGGCGAAAAAGGAGAACAGGGACAAAATCAGGGAGATACTTGGGGTTTATGCTGGGGACAAGTAAGCCATCAAAAAGAGAGGGATCGAACTGTGGCAAGAACAATGGAACAATGAGGATACAGGACGCAGAACGTATGAGCTGCTACCGGATATAGAGGAAAGAATAAAACTTACATTTTTCACGCCTACGAGAGGAATGCTGCACTTTCTTACTGGACATGGACCATATCCAACATATCTATGTAGGTTTGGGAAGCAGGCTACACCAGCGTGTGACTGTGGTGCAGTGCAAGGCACCCCAGAACATGTGGTGTATGAGTGCCACCTCTTCGATGATGTAGCCCATGATTTAAGACAACAGCTACCAAACAATGACACGTACCACTTATTAAGGCACGACAACACTTTTAACACCCTAAATAAACTCACAGATGAGATATCAAAAAAGGTACTTACGAACTTTTTAAGGGACAATCATCATTAAAGGCAAAAAACTTTCACCGACTTAACAGTTCGTGCAGCCTTCCTGCACCGCCGGGTAGGGACTGGCCAGCCGCTTCACGGCTGGAATCCGCCTCGCCCTGGACTAGGAGGGAGGGGGGTACATAAACACCGGACTAGAACGCACACCGATTATGACTTATGTAATTAGAGTAGATGTAGAAGCTAGGATAACACCTTAGAATAGACTGCAGCGACACCAAGTTAAGGGCCAGCCCAGTGCCAGGGGCACGCCCACTGGGATTAGCTCAGTGGGCCTGGCCAACAACTAGTAGGTTTATAGTAGCACTGGCACACTTGTAACGCTGCAGGTAGCATGTAGTTCCCTCGTAGATTAAGTAGCTTAGAGCCTCATAGCGGTAAGATTAGAGTAAATAATAATAATAATAATAAAATTACCTGTAGTGTAGAACAGAAAGCTGCATTTTCTCTGTATCATTATTAGGACCCACTAATGTAGTCAGTAATGAAAATTTGCGTAACTGTTTGCGTTTGTCTGTAGGTAGAAATTTTGTTCCAGACATTAAACGTATTGTAAACTCCACCTGTGATAATTAAATAAAACGTATCGTAGGTAATAGGTACTCTTTCAAACGATGATTACTTTCAAGCACCCCTACTACCCTTATTCCTTCATTCAATAAAGCAGGCCAGGAAACAAAACGCATTACACAGGAAGAAGCGGAGAGACGGTATGGTGGGGAGGGGAGAGAAGCGGGTGGCCAGCTTGCCCCTGTGTGCGCGCAGAACACCTGTTAACTGCACACGTGCACGTGCACCGCACACGTGCAGAATTCCTGCCCGCCCCTGTCCTAAGGCATCCAAAATGGCGGCGCTGGCTGCAAAGAACTCCAGTGCGGAAGTCTGTAGTGCTATTTGCCGTCTCCTGTTTTCACTTAACAGTTTATTTTTATGCGGCAAAAGTAATTTTTGCGAAATAGTGAACCTATCCACCTGCATCTTCTGTAACTTACAATTTCTCACCGAATAAATCACCCTGTTCCTTGTTCCGCATTTGTTTGATAATTTCCCATCATGCCGAAGAGAACATGCTCGTTTACCGATGAACATCGAGAAAAACGTCGGAAGAGTAGTACGGGTTGTCGCCCGGGGAGCGATGGGCCGTGTTTCAGTACCACCAAGTCACGGAACTCGAAAACAGAAACGTACGCCTGGCCATACTGATTTAGGTTTTCCGTAAACCACTTCAGGCAAATACCGGGATGGTTCCTTTGAAAGGGCACGGCCGACTTCCTTCCCCATCCGTCCCTACTGCGACGGGACCGATGACCTCGCTGTCTGGTCCTCCCCCCCCCCCCTCCCCTGCCCGCAAATCAACCAACCAAATCAACAGAAACATATGCAGTGTGTTAGGGAGGCGAGTTCATCAAGTAAAGTGACTAATTTTAATTAATGACTTGAATACAATGTATTAACGTTTCGCAATAACAACTCTGTGTTTCTTCAAGAACGGACAGAATATTCCATAAATATTCAAGTGACTGATTTTGTTATGAGACCCAATATTAAACTGCTAACTAAAATAAGTACTGCTGAAGGCACTCCTGCTTACCGTACTGAGTCATACCACAGCAGCTGTAAATCTGTGGACTGTACTCCTAGACTATCGAGAGGAATTTTCCCCGACGCATCCACATCGCCGAAAATCACGTATGGACGCACTAAAACTGAAGCCATCGTGTATTCGGTCTGTATATTGTTCAGTAGAATACGTCATGAAGTTACAGTCCTTTTGGTGTTGTCTCGACTAATGCGACAGGAGATGAGGATATTACAATGATCCCCATTATACTTCATTACTTTGACGACCAGAATAGAGGACTCCACTTTAAGTTCCATAATATGATGAAGCTTCTTGCTACGTTAATCCCAGCCACGGACAGAGAATTCTGCACACAGTTCTTAGCCGCATGCCAACCTTCCATTGTTCTTGCATCCAATTAGATTACTGCCGATCAAGTCCCAAATAAAGAGCGAGTTGTTACTACCAATGACTGTACACAAAATTGAAACACTACGTATGTACAAAAGCAGCACTGAAACCAGCAGAACAACGTGACCGCCGCCTGTGTCCGACGTCGGCGTGCAGCAACCACTCACTGACCGCAGGTGGCAGCACTAGCAGTGGAGGGTATACCCGGGAAAATACAGGGTGTATCTAAAAGAATCATTCGATTTAAAGAATCATAACTACTATGTGAACAACGTGCTGTTGGAGAAAGCAAACTCCCGAGTTTCACACGGTTCCCGCACCTGCTTCAGTTCAAGTAAAAATGGATCGGGACAAGAGAAAGCGTTTTGTGTTCTACGTTTCTGCGCAATGCGGGTCAGTAATAACTGTGCAGCGTGATATTTGTACTAAATATGGTGTGGATCCTCCTACAGCACAGAGCAGTAGGCGATGAAGTGAACAATCCCGAGAAATAGGTCGTCTGTGTAAAGGCGAATCACCGGGCCGCCCCCGGGTGTCTGACACAGACGTCGAACGCATCCCCACAGTTTCACGAGGGGTCCGCAGAAATCCGTTCTCCGTGCAGGTCGACAGCTCAGCATGCCCCCCGATGTCCGTCTGGCGTGTGTTGCGTCGACGTTTACCGTACAAAATTCAGCTACTGCAAGCTCTTTCTGAAGGTGACAAACAACAACGTGTGGAGTTGTGTAATTTCGTTCTTGGCAAGATGGAGGATGACAGTTTTCTTCCACGCTTAGTGTTTAGTGAGGAGGCAACATTCCATTTGAAGGGAAAGGTGAACCGGTATAATGCGAGAACATGGTGTACGGAGCAACCACATGAAGTTGTACAACATGAGAAGGACTTTCCAAAAGTTAATGTGTTCTGTGCAGTTTCACGGGAAATGGTGTACGGTCCATTTTTCTTCGCCGAGAACACTATTACAGGAAGCACATAGCTTAAGTTCTTTCTTTTCCCACAGTTGGGAGACTGATACGAACGACTTCATTTACCAACAGGATGGGACGCACCACGCTGGCATCTGAAAGTACGGGAATTTTTAAATTAAAGGGTTACTGGGCGATGGATCGGTCGCACTGGACCAACTGACTGAGCGTTACATTACTGGCTTCCAAGGTCACCGGACCTGACAGTACCGGGTGATCAAAAAGTCAGTATAAATTTGAAAACTGAATAAATCACGGAATAATGTAGGTAGAGAAGTACAAATTGACACACATGCTTGGAATGACATGGGGTTTTATTAGAACCGAAAAAATACAAACGTTCAAAAAATGTCCGACATATGGCGCTTCATCTGATCAGAAAAGCAATAATTAGTATAACAAAGTAAGACAAAGCAAAGATGATGTTCTTTACAGGAAATGCTCAATATGTCCACCATCATTCCTCAACAATAGCTGTAGTCGAGGAATAATGTTGTGAACAGCACTGTAAAGCATGTCCGGAGTTATGGTGAGGCATTGGCGCCGGATGTTGTCTTTCAGCATCCCTAGAGATGTCGGTCGATCACGATACACTTGCGACTTCAGGTACCCCAAAGCCAATAATCGCACGGACTGAGGTCTGGAGACCTGGGAGGCCAAGCATGACGAAAGTGGAGGTGAGCACACGATCATCACCAAACGACGCGCGCAAGAGGTCTGTCGGACATTTTGTGAACTTTGTTTTTTTTTTTTTTTTTTTTTTTTTTTTTTTTTTTTTTTTTTTTTTTTTTTTTCTAATAAAACCCCATGTCACTCCAACCATGTGTGTCAATTTTACCTCTCTACCTACATTATTCCGTGGTTTATTAAGTTTTCAAATTTATACTGACTTTTTAGGATCACCCAGTATGTGATTATTTCTTGCGTTGGTTTGTAAAATACCATGTTTATGTGCCTCCGTTACCAACAACAATGAATAAACTGAGGCATCGGAGAACAGCAGCTGTGGAAGCTGTCACTCGAGGCATGCTCGCTGCAGTGTGGGAACAATACCGCATTGACACATGCCTTGCAAAAAATGGTTCAAATGGCTCTGAGCACTATGGGATTTAAAATCTGAGGTAATCAGTCCCCTAGAACTTAGAACTACCGAAACCTAACTAACCTAAGGGCATCACACACATCCATGCCCGAGGCAGGATTCGAACCTGCGACCGTAGCGGTCGCGTGGTTCCAGACTGAAGCGCCTAGAACCGCTCGGCCACATGCCGTACATCTGAAGGGGGCATACTGAGCACCTATGAAAAAGTGTGGAAACAAACTTTTTGAGTTTCACCTGCATCAAATAAAAAACAAAACACATTTTATATGTGTGTTAGGTCCAGAAATATAAACGTGCCAAATCATATGATTCTTTTTGATACACCATGTAGTGCCGTCGTTGTTGTAACGCGGAAACGAAGTAATTTATCTGCGGCGTATTGTCGTTGGTTTTTTAGACAAGACCGTAAACTACGTTTGTGAACTGTTGATGGCTAAAGTAGACCGCGCATGCGAAAATAGGGCTTTCCAAAACCGACGACGAGGCAATTCTGGTTCACCACGGGTCACAGATGAAAGATTCCCGTCTAACCTCCTTGCCTAGGGACGCCAGATGAAAGTTGATGTCGTCGAGCCCTGAATGAAAATTGCGCAACGGATAACTGGGGAGGGGAGCTTGAGAGCGCTACCTAGAGAGCGTGCCCTTTCTGTACGGTACTAGGCAAGGGGCTGGAGGGCTCACACGCTGATGCGTGGGTCCCTGCATTCTATATCTTCTATTTTTAAATGAATTCATTTAACTAGACTCCTATGTGATTTTTTAGGGTATGTTAAAGATCGGTGACAATTGATTACCTGCTTATTTCAACCATTGTCACTCGACTTTACAGCGATTGCAGCAATTGTTCCAGTTTACAGATGTTACAATTTTACAGCTTATGGCTCAGGTATATTATATACTAATATGCACGCACCTTTCTACGGCCAAGACGGAATTGCGTTGGCCAAATGTATACCACCAATATTTTACGTATGACATCCAGTATGTGAGGAGGATAACAGGCAAACTGGGGACCAGATACAATAACACAGGGGGTCAAATTTCCGAAATTAAACGATAACATTCATTTCCTTACACAACCCGAAGCTGGAAATAATAGAATTAGTACAAATATTCAAATACCTCTCTTCCGTGCGTGAATATTGAGACAGACGCACTGAGGGCACGTCTGCTCACTTACCCGTCTTCTGTAGCACTACCTAGAATATGGCGGGCACCCGGAGGTCTTCCAGGGCCCCAGTGGAGGGGATGGTCGAACCACTTGGTCGTGACCAACCTCTCCACCCCAAATCTCGTGACACTGGAACGTCTTTCACTTTTACCTGCCTGTGATGTCTCTCTGATCCCGTACCCAGGAGTGAGGTTGGCACTACTATTGTACAGAACTACTTCCCAACTAAGATTTGGTCACGCTCTACAGAAAGTTGTGAGGAGGATTAGGAAAGTTCTACATCTACATCTACATCTACATCTACATCTACATCTACATCCATACTCCGCAAGCCACCTGACGGTGTGTGGCGGAGGGTACCTTGAGTACCTCTATCGGTTCTCCCTTCTATTCCAGTCTCGTATTGTTCGTGGAAAGAAGGATTGTCGGTATGCCTCTGTGTGGGCTCTAATCTCTCTGATTTTATCCTCATGGTCTCTTCGCGAGATATACGTAGGAGGGAGCAATATACTGCTTGACTCTTCGGTGAAGATATGTTCTCGAAACTTTGACAAAAGCCCGTACCGAGCTACTGAGCGTCTCTCCTGCAGAGTCTTCCACTGGAGTTTATCTATCATCTCCGTAACGCTTTCGCGATTACTAAATGATCCTGTAACGAAGCACGCTGCTCTCCGTTGGATCTTCTCTATATCTTCTATCAACGCTATCTGGTACGGATCCCACACTGCTGAGCAATATTCAAGCAGTGGGCGAACAAGCGTACTGTAACCTACTTCCTTTGTTTTCGGATTGCATTTCCTTAGGATTCTTCCAATGAATCTCAGTCTGGCATCTGCTTTACCGACGATCAACATTATATGATCATTTCATTTTAAATCGCTCCTAATGCGTACTCTCAGATAATTTATGGTATTAACTGCTTCCAGTTGCTGACCTGCTATTTTGTAGCTAAATGATAAAGGATCTATCTTTCTGTGTATTCGCAGCACATTACGCTTGTCTACATTGAGATTCAATTGCCATTCCATGCACCATGCGTCAATTTGCTGCAGATCCTCCTGCAATTCAGTACAATTTTCCATTGTTACAACCTCTCGATACACCACAGCATCATCTGCAAAAAGCCTCAGTGAACTTCCGATGTCATCCACCAGGTCATTTATGTATATTGTGAATAGCAACGGTCCTATGACACTCCCCTGCGGCACACCTGAAATCACTCTAACTTCGGAAGACTTCTCGCCATTGAGAATGACATGCTGCGTCCTGTTATCCAGGAACTCCTCAATCCAATCACACAATTGGTTCACGTGCAGATTCACATTGACGTACAAGAAATGCATAATACACGTCATATATAAATATGCATTATGAAGCCTGACACATTTCTTTCCACCCGTCCACACGGGTTCTGTTGCACCCGCGGCCGGCCGCGTCGTGCAATAAAATTGGCGGCAGAGCCGCCTCTGTTTTTATTTTTCGGTGCGAGCGAGCAGTGAAACCTTCTGCTTATAGAGCGGAAACTCGTGTACCGTTTCAAGAGACGTGCGGGTGTGTGTTGGGGCGAGGAGGCGTGCGGCTGGTGGGAGCTGAGCCGAGGGGCCGCCGGCGGTGTGCCCCGGCTGCTGGTTCAGTCGGCGTCGGCGACGAAGGCTGGAAGTTGCGACCCAGCGCCGCAACTGGGCGTCCGCAGACTGAGTGGCGACAGGTGGCATTTCCAGACGAATCGCGTTTAACGCTCCACTGGAGACACGGTCGTTGTCGTCAGCGGCGTGAAACGTCTGAAAGTGAAGACCGTGCAGCAACCGTCTACAGGGAGCGCTATGGTCTGGGGAACGCTTTCGTGACCTTCCGTTGCTGATCCCGTCATTCTTGAGACCACAGTGGATTAACAAAAGACTGCTTTCATCCTTTGGGAAGATATCCGACCCTATCCGGAGCCTCTTCTTCGTCGGAGCGATGTGCGCTACCAGCAGGGCGTGTCACAGAGCTCGCAGTGCACGTGCGAGCTCTGAGGACCACCACGACCAGTTCACAGTACTGCCCCGGACACGGAAGTCCCGGACTTACAGGAACACCTCGATCGGGCTGCTCCCGCCACGGACGCTCACCCAGGAGAAATAGAGCAGCTGACCCCGGTCGGCACTCCACGCTCCACACCACCACTCACTCTTTTGCTGCGCCTCTCGGAGCTGTATGACTGCAAGAGGACGTTATCTAGGCTTTCGACAGCTGTGACTGGATATCGTATGTTTTGAAAGACATGACCACTGAAAACAGAGTACAGATATGAAATAAAAAACTTAAAAAAAAAAAAACGGATAACAGAGAGTAGGACTCCTGTTGTGAGCTTCTGTGCAAACTTAATATGTACACAGATACCAACAATAACAACATGAATAATAAACGTCACTTCGACGATATGCGTCTTCCTAACCTGTACCAGTTATCCAACTGAGGAAAGAGCATCTACACTGCATCAACGCGAAATCCGAACCCCGTGCTGTTTCTGGCGACTCGTCACATCGCTGAGGGTTGAAGGACTGGTTAAAACAAAGACTGAAAAACCCGTGGACCGACCGAGATTCGACGTCGCGACGTCTCGGTTACGAGGCACGCAACTTTACCCCTAAATCAACAAGCCCGCTCTACACGTGTATATAATTTCTTTACAGGAAATGCTCAATATGTCCACCATCATTCCTCAACAATAGCTGTAGTGGAGGAATAATGTTGTGAACAGCACTGTAAAGCATGTCCGGAGTTACGGTGAGGCATTGGCGTCGGATGTTGTCTTTCAGCAACCCTAGAGATGTCGATCGATCACGATACCTCAAAGCCAATAATCGCACGGACTGAGGTCTGAGGACCTGGGAGGCCAAGCATGACGAAAGTGGCGGCTGAGCACACGATCATCACCAAACGAAGCGCGCAAGAGATCTTTCACGCGTCTAACAATATGGGGTGGAGTGCCATCCTGCATAAACATCGTACGTCCCAGCAGGTGTTTATCAGCCAGGCTGGGGATGATGCGATTCTGTAACATATCGGCGTACCTCTCACCCGTCACAGTAGCAGTTACAAAACCAGGATTACGCATTTCCTCGAAGAAAAAAGGCCCGATAACGGTAGATGAGGTAAATCCAACCGATACCGTGACTTTCTCGTCGTGCAATGGAGTTTCCACGACAGTTCTAGAATTTTCGGTAGCCGAAATTCGTTTTGGTGTCCAGTGCCATCTGTCGGACATTTTGTGAATTTTTTTTTGTTCTAATAAAACCCCATGTCATTCCAAGCATGTGTGTCAATTTTTACATCTTTCCCTAGATTATTCTGTGGTTTATAAGTTTTCAAATTTATACTCACTTTTTGATCACCAGGTATATTTGCTCAAGTTTTACAATACCTCGTAGTATCCGCTTTTATGAGCCCATGCCTTGCACTCATATCCTTGAAAGTCGTTTTTCAATAGCTATTGTCGTACCAGGAACACTTGCACTGAAAAATTTAAGTGGATCACCCTGTATATTATAAAAATGTGTGTACTGAAAGAGTACGACCATCCCCTTTCACCTTTTCCGCTTTGGATAGGCCTGCATGTGATGATTCGTGCAGCTAATTTTACTGGTTTTCTGTACAGTGGTACAACTGAGCTATGGAACAGGGATTGCCAAATTGTGCTATTTTATTTTTCAAGGCACACCTTCACTAACCCTCAAGCGTGTTCGTTGTCTCATGGTTGTATTGGTGTGATTCATTTTTGTTTTCTCCAGGTGGCTGCTTTGGGTGATGAATGGAATGGAGTGTGTCATCCGCTCAGATGCAGGCAGCGGCTAAGATAGATCTCTGTTTCTAAATATAGATTGAAGCTGCTGCATGTCGTAATGTGTAATGATAAACAGTGCTGCGGGGACAGTAACTGTTCCTATGAAATGTTATTCCAAGACAACGATTTTTGAATGAAATATTATACTCAGGAAGACAGAGTAAACCTCAGCGCGGTCGTCACACCTAACACTGGTCTGCTTAAGGAAGTGAACGATGATCTAATGGTAGTTAGGTGGTAAGTTCCTATGGGACCAAACGACTGAGGTCATCGTTCCCTAGTCTTACACACTAACGTAAACTAACTTACGCCAAAGACAACACACACACCCAAGCCCGAGGGAGGACTCGAACCTCCGACCGGGGCAGCCGCGAAAACCGTGGCAAGGCGCCCTAGACCGCGCAATTACCCGGTACAATGTTAACAGAGAATTTCTATAAAAAATCAAACAGCTTAATCAGGTTTCAGGAAAGTGAATCAGGAAAGTGGGGTGGTCTTTCTCTAAGCTCTTAGCAAGTTAAGTAGCTGACAATAATCATTATGACAAATTAGTTGCATTGTGCTGCAAACTTACCTTCTTCTCTTAAAAAAAAAGGAAAACATATTATTCATAGCTTATATTCCTCTTACATTTCAATGTCTACAACATATTTATCCTTGCTGCCCTAAAAAAAAGAACACTCAGATTATTCAAAATTTATACTCCTTTTACATTTCATTGTCTACATCATATTCGTCCTTGTCATCCTTTCTTCATCTAACAGATACAATCACAACGCTACTAAATACGTCCACCACCTAACACACCTCATCTAAGATTGCACAAAGATTCTGTCACAAGACTAAAGATTGTTTAAAAGTAACGTAACTTGCGCTCTCTTTGACCTGCATATCGATGACATACAAAGCTCAAAATGAGGAGACCATCTCACACCTTGTTTGATGCAAAGGACTTGCAATGCAACCAGGCTTGCTAGTAATTTTTGCGTGTGCTGGTATTGAGCTGAGGCTACATGCGAGTTGTAATGGTTCTTTATTTACGTGACCATTACGGCACTCCAACCCCAGTTCTCGATACCAATAATATCGTACAGACATTTTTGTGACAATATTCACATTTAGTTTTATTAATGTATAGGTACTCCGATGTATCGATATATTGCAGTGATATGGTTCTTGTGTGTATTCATTTCTGTGAGACTGTCATAATCTTTCACTTACTTGTAACCGTTTTGGCGCGAATGCGCGCAGAGCAGTCTTTGTTTCACTTTGCAGAAGTTAAGTTGTTATTTCGCTTTGTAAAAGAACAGTCAAGTCTTGTGTTTGGTTAAAGTGGAAATTAAATATATGAAGATTGATACAAAAGTGTTTTCTTGATGATGTGACAATTAAAAAGAAGTATATGTGAACTTACAAGAAGTTTAATAAAAATGTGGATCGTGAACACCGAGTCAAAAATTATTTCTACCATACCATTGTTCTGAACTGGGATTGTTTGATCATTAAGGATTTCCTGAAAAACGCATTTGTTAGGTCTTGAAATATTGCTAAAATACAGATCTGGACGTTCTAGCAGTCAAAGTGGAATCACCTTAGAATCAACAAGATGAGCCATAACATCTTCGATGAAATCTACGTGGGAATCCATTCAAGATAAGTGCCAAAATTAGTGACTTTTTTTATAGTGACTTCATTATTTCCATTCTGACGATACCATCCACAGTCAATAACTTTGTTGTTGCCCGATAAAGCGAACATATGCTGCGTGAGCAACATTATTAATCTGATTTCTAACCTACTTAGAAAGTGGTGGTATTGCTAGACAGTGAAGTGTCATATTAAGTTGAAATTAGTTGCGTGTGATTGTTTGGAACGGACAAGCACGTATATGATGTCAGTACTTTCAACCTCCGGGAGATCTTATGGTCGCTGGCTGCACAGACAATGTGGACAGAGCGTGCTTGGTCCGAATTTAGTCGATGTTGGGGAAGAGTAAATTTGATTTGTAATACGCGGCGTGTGACTTCATTATCTTGTTCATGAATCACTATTTTGTACGGGAAATATTTGACTGTACTAGAACTAAGAATGTGCATGTGAAAACAATTGCCCCGGTAGGGACTTTCTGAGAGTAATGATATTTTCACGGATTGAGTTATGCTTTAACTAAACCGCAAAATTTGGGTTCAAAATGGTTCAAATGGCTCTGAGCGCTATGGGACTCAACTGCTGTGGTCATAAGTCCCCTAGAACTTAGGACTACTTAAACCTAACTAACCTAAGGACAGCACACAACACCCAGCCATCACGAGGCAGAGAAAATCCCTGACCCCGCCGGGAATCGAACCCGGGAACACGGGCGTGGGAAGCGAGAACGCTACCGCACGACCACGAGATGCGGGCGCAAAATTTGGGATTAGCGTGCTTAAGTAGTCCGTGTGGGTCTATTCTTTTCTACTTCGAACTGTCGGGGATGTAGAAGACCTTAGGAAGCTGATGTTTCAATACGTGGGAATGTTCTTAGCGCAGAAAAACATCGTGTAAGAAATCAACCGTTTCCTAGGTCAAGTTTCCCGCCAGGAGTAGGATTTGGCAAAATAATTGTCAGTACTTTAAGATATCTGCAGTTTTAGCAGAAGAACCTGCAATAATTTAATTTGATAAATAAGTTAAATAAAGGAAGGTTTCATTAACGCAGTGAGAAATGATAGGGTTGCTCTACCGATTAACAGAATGAAAGTTCTGTCCAAAATAACAATATGATTTATTAAGACTAAATACAAAATAATAAACAAAAACACATGAAACATTTATAATACATCAAATTGGCTCAAATTGGATACTCAAAGAAACGCTGTGAATGTAAAGTTGTCCCTAAACTAGATTGTGAGGATTATGACGAAGTGGTATGTGGAGCCAATTCCTTGCAACTCAAATCTTAAGAGACAATTGTCTTTTGACAATGTCGGCGTCTGCAAAGCATTCACTCGACTTCCTCACACCCGTCGGCTTAACCCTTTCCAGATCAGCAGAGCCCGCCTGTCACCGGACCACCCGGGTGACGAGAGACGCTGCGTGGGAAGTCCGCGTGTGAAGGAATAGCGACTTTTCACTGCATGCAATTAGAGAGGAAAATCGTAAGACAGAAATATGAGAGGGGGCTCATGCCACCTCTCAGAATGTGTCCTGCAACTCGTGCCGTACATTTTCGTTACATCCTGTATATTTATTACAAATTGCGAGGATACGCAACAGCGAGCGGATATCGGTATTCGTGACTAGTCTGCAAACCACATCGAACAGATCAGGTCGAACGGTCGCCGTCTGAGGCATGCCTTAGAAGCACAAAGAGGAGGAGGGTTGTAGTACAGGGTGCTCATAAAATTTTGTTTGTTAATGTCTTAACTTATGTACAGAACATAATACACTATGTGATCAAAAGTATCCGCACACCCCCAAAAACACACGTTTTTGACATTAGGTGCATTTTGCTGCCATCTACTGCCAGGTACTCCATATCAGTAACCTCAGTAACCGTCAGAGAGCAGAATGCGACGCTCCGCGGAACTCACGGACTACGAACGTGGTCAGGTTATTGGGTGTCACTTGTGTCGTTAAATAAATAAATAAACAACGTAGTGGGTACAGGTTACTGTACCCTGCAGAAACAGCAAATGTAGCTGATAGCTCCCCGCACTCCGTGTTACCTGTGTGCAGCCTGCAACAGCCAGCTCGCCAGGTGCACGGCGCATGCGGGTGCGTCCATCACTCTCCCACACACAGAGCCTACGCTCATCAGAGAAGACAACAGAACGCCATTCCTCTCCCCGTCAACTCTTTCACAACACCGGATTAGCCGTGCCCGGCTGTGTCGTGGTATCGCTTGCTAGAAGCAGATGTTTTCGAATCGCCTTGATGACGCAGTAACTGTAAAAAGTACCGATTTTTTCAGCCCTGCATTATTTTGGGCTGACCATGTCGCTCACGCAGTTGATTGATACTGACGTGCGCCTCTGTCTACTGGACAGATGTGCAGGACCCGTACAACCCTACCACTACTATTGTAATTTAGTATGCTGTTACCTAAATATCATAAAAAACCTTTTACTAAAATTTAGTAGTTTCCAAATAAAGTACATTATGGGAGGATAGTCCTGTTGATAGGAAAAGCTAATTAATGGAGTTACCCTTTTTACAGGAGTTGACAGTGCGTTGTGTCTGATTGTAAAGTTAATCAGACTGTTCACTTCTTTTCCTAAGATCTTACCAGCGGTTAGATAGAAACGTAGTACGAATAATATTACACTGAAGCTAGGACAACTCAGTTCCAAATTCATTTAGTGGTTTACAATATGCACTAACGCTCGCCAGCCTACCAGGCAATGATACACTGAAGTACTGGAAAGCAGAAGTATGAATTTTGCCTATTTTCTTGCTGTAGTTTAAGTTGCTTCTTCAAATAAATATTACTCCACGTAAACAATGTTGGACTACAGTGGTATATATTATGTTTTTAAAAGAGAAAAAGCCCAGCAGTGAGCTTCAAAGAAGTTAAAAAAAAAATTGGACAGGGGGGACCTTTAGAAAAGCGCTTTCCATGATCAACAAACGTATACACTAAAATACTTAGATCCTAAAGCACACACTTTTTATACTGAACATTTCACTTGAAGAAAACCTCTTTCTTACTGGAATTTACTTTCAAAAGCTATTATTCTTTGAACTAACTCTGTATAGTCATTTAACAGATTCTAGTAACTAGGGTACACTCTCATTCAATTTTACGTAAGCAAACTTTTATTATAACACTTTGCAATAGTTAAGAAAACACAAAAGCAATTTAAATGGTGCTTCTTTACGTTACCTTGGCACTTGATAAGTCTGTAGAACAGGATAGTCGGAGTAACAGGATAGTAACAGGATTCAAACACCAGGAAGGGACCTTATATGGCTGTACGATTAGGATGAAATAATAGAGTGAACCAGTTTTTTAAAGTCGAAGAATTATTATTAAAACACAGTTTAAATTAATGGTTCACGCTGTACAAGATAGAAAAAACATCTTATGTTTTGGCTGCGGACTTGGGTGTGGCGAACGGCTATGACATCTACGCTACCCGCAGTACAGCCTGCAAGTATCTCGCTGTGTGGACTCAGTTTCTCCTCGTGGCGTCTGCTTGTCTGGGGAGGAGACCAGACAGCGAGGTCTCATCGGATTAGGGAACGAACCAACCCGACATTTGCCTGTAGCGATGTAGGGAAACCACGGAAAACCTAAATCAGGATGGCCGGACGCGAGATTGAACCGTCGTCCTCCCGAATGCTCGGTGTCGTTTGCAGTCCTCATCCGAGGGATTTTTGTGAAAATTTGCAGACAGAGTTTCCCCTGCTCCACTAGGGTGTTGCCTCAACCTCCGCCGCCTGCAGGCTGTGTGTGCCTCACTTCCCGCGCTGGCTGTAGGCGGCGCGCCAACTCGCCCTCGCCGCCTTTCCACTTACGTTTCAAACAAAAGCACGCTGGCTTTCACCCATCAACTATTTCTTACCTCGTTCCTAAGCGTGATCCTTTCTTAAATTGTCAAATTTACATCAACATGAAGAGTTTACACACACACACAAGTATTTTTAAATACAAAATGCCATCAGAAAATTATTTAACGTAATAAACAAGTTACAGTAGAGCGTCGATTATCCGAAGTGATTGGGGGACATGGGTGTTCGGAAAACAGGTTTGTTCGAATAATCGAACTGTACATGTTTATTTGTCAAAAAGAAGTACTGTACAGTGAAACGTCCCCTTTGAAAAATTACACAAGACAATGCTTAAACTGACACACAATATTTTTAGCGCAACGCAATCTGACTTTCAACAATCCCAACAAAAGAATGGCCCAGACTAACATTAACCTATACCTTTCACAAATCACTTACCTCACCAAAAATCTTGGTTACTCGAACTACTGCAATACAGCGAGCGCCACTACTGCCAGCTAAATAAAAGATTCAAACTACTGAAGGCACTAACTACTGATAGGCATAGTTAGCAAATGAAAGATTTCAATAGAGAACAAACAATGTATTTACCTTAATAATCATAATATATATAGCAGTTCATGCCATCCAGTCTTACAAATTTCAAATCTCCGCCATTTCTCTCCCCACATCCACCACTGCTAGCGGCTCACCTCCAACTGCGCAACGCTACCCACTGTTAACATCCCCCTGCCCAACACTACAATGGCAGACAACAATGCAAACTAGCCACACACTGCACGCAGCACAGCCAGTGATTTACATACAGAGCGCTATGTGGCGTTACCAATAAAAAAACCTATACAGTCTCCTTACATAGCCCCAATGCTCCCCAAAAAAAATTTTACAAATTGTTTTGGGCAGTGGCCAATAATGATTTGATAAAATTTTTCATAATTACAATAACAAAGATATCAAATTCACACACTTATTGATACAATGTTGGTCAAAAGCTAAAATTCACAGTTCATAAAGACAGTGCTGATCATTCATCACAGTTAAATTGCAGTGTTTTTCTCAAAGTCTGAACAATAAAAGAAAATGCACATGGAAGTAGTGGATTTCCATGCAGTCTTAAAGAAGTAGTGTTGTCCTTCCAACAGAAAGACAGTGCTGACTCTCGACATGGAGACAGGTAATGGGCCACAACAGAGTAAACCCACAGCAGAGTCATTCGAAGTTTTGAAGAATATTGGTAGGTAGGTCATCACAGAGTAGACCACTGTAGTCCTGGTAGAGATTATGGTATTGGTGGGCCACCAGAGGTGCAGACCCACTGCAGTCCTTGTAGAAATAATGGTACTGGTGGGTCATCATAGATGCCGACCCACTGTAGTCCTTATAGAGATTGCCAGCAGCCATCTGTTGTGACTGTGCAGGTGCACAATAACTATTGAAGAGTCTTGAGGATAATATAGCAAGTCCATGAACCTCCACTTGTGCACTCACAAAGTTTTTGGAATTGTCCTTAGAACCAGCAATGCTGTTATCCAGTCCCTTGCTGAATTATTAACACACGTGCAAGCACTAACACTTCCTACTTCTCACATATTGTCCATATACTATGACCAACAGAAATGTGTGTAGTGAAATGCAACTTACAAGTTAATAATATGATGAACTGGTGTCAATTACAATTTTATAACGTAAGAATACAATTACAAAGGTACAAAATACATGATTAAAGAACATAATAATACAGATAACATTTGTAGTACAGGCTTTACAAAAGAATCGAAATAACATATGCATCAGTGTTACAGGAATTATGACATGAGTACATACACAAAAGATGAGAATAACTTTTGAAACATCAACTTCGCACATGAGCATTAAAACAAAACAGAATAAATAATTTCTAAACATCTTTACAAAGAAAATAACATATTATCAGAAAAATTCTACAACATAACTCATATTAGCTAAACACATTAAGACAGGAAAAGCACAAATACACAAGAGTACACAAACACATAGTGGCATAACACAAAAGGAAAGGACAGGGTTCGTTTTCAGTGTAACATTTGGTACTGCAGTCCAACCCAAAACTTCAGTCCATAGATCTTTTTTTTCTTATTTCAACATTTGTTTCCACCAAAAAAAATCCTATCCAAGCATGCTTTCTGTATTTTGTTCATATCCTCTTTCAAAAATAGTTTTTCTCCACTGTACACTACTTTTTTCGGCCAAACCATTTTCTTATAGCTTCTCAATGCATTTCTTCCAATTCATCATAGTTAGTTTCTTATATAGTCTACCCCCTCTTAAGCTAACTTAAATCTACTGAGTTCAGATATATATACCAAGGGCTGAGGCAATGCAGCAGCCCATAACAAATTAACACAAACAGCAAGGACAAAAAAAGATACAAGTTGGCAAAGTAAGCAACAATATTACAACTAACATAAGGCAATGAGCAGCAAACAAGAAAAATAAATCAGTAGTAAACTGGCTTAGCAGAGTAATACAAAGTCAAATTCAGTAACACTATGCCTGGCAAACAGCAGCAGCAAATGAAATAAATTATTTCTAAACATGACATAGCTCACGCAGAAAAAATAGTGCAATAAAGACAACAGTGCAGATAAGGGAAATGTCTATTCACATCTTAATATCTATGTCATTAAAGTGGTGCACCACAAGAAGTTATTCTACCAAAAATACACTCCTGGAAATGGAAAAAAGAACACATTGACACCGGTGTGTCAGACCCACCATACTTGCTCCGGACACTGCGAGAGGGCTGTACAAGCAATGATCACACGCACGGCACAGCGGACACACCAGGAACCGCGGTGTTGGCCGTCGAATGGCGCTAGCTGCGCAGCATTTGTGCACCGCCGCCGTCAGTGTCAGCCAGTTTGCCGTGGCATACGGAGCTCCATCGCAGTCTTTAACACTGGTAGCATGCCGCGACAGCGTGGACGTGAACCGTATGTGCAGTTGACGGACTTTGAGCGAGGGCGTATAGTGGGCATGCGGGAGGCCGGGTGGACGTACCGCCGAATTGCTCAACACGTGGGGCGTGAGGTCTCCACAGTACATCGATGTTGTCGCCAGTGGTCGGCAGAAGGTGCACGTGCCCGTCGACCTGGGACCGGACCGCAGCGACGCACGGATGCACGCCAAGACCGTAGGATCCTACGCAGTGCTGTAGGGGACCGCACCGCCACTTCCCAGCAAATTAGGGACACTGTTGCTCCTGGGATATCGGCGAGGACCATTCGCAACCGTCTCCATGAAGCTGGGCTACGGTCCCGCACACCGTTAGGCCGTCTTCCGCTCACGCCCCAACATCGTGCAGCCCGCCTCCAGTGGTGTTGCGACAGGCGTGAATGGAGGGACGAATGGAGACGTGACGTCTTCAGCGATGAGAGTCGCTTCTGCCTTGGTGCCAATGATGGTCGTATGCGTGTTTGTCGCCGTGCAGGTGAGCGCCACAATCAGGACTGCATACGACCGAGGCACACAGGGCCAACACCCGGCATCATGGTGTGGGGAGCGATCTCCTACACTGGCCGTACACCACTGGTGATCGTCGAGGGGACACTGAATAGTGCACGTTACATCCAAACCGTCATCGAACCCATCGTTCTACCATTCCTAGACCGGCAAGGGAACTTGCTGTTCCAACAGGACAATGCACGTCCGCATGTATCCCGTGCCACCCAACGTGCTCTAGAAGGTGTAAGTCAACTACCCTGGCCAGCAAGATCTCCGGATCTGTCCCCCATTGAGCATGTTTGGGACTGGATGAAGCGTCGTCTCACGCGGTCTGCACGTCCAGCACGAACGCTGGTCCAACTGAGGCGCCAGGTGGAAATGGCATGGCAAGCCGTTCCACAGGACTACATCCAGCATCTCTACAATCGTCTCCATGGGAGAATAGCAGCCTGCATTGCCGCGAAAGGTGGATATACACTGTACTAGTGCCGACATTGTGTGTTTATGTGCCTGTGGTTCTGTCAGTGTGATCATGTGATGTATCTGACCCCAGGAATGTGTCAATAAAGTTTCCCCTTCCTGGGACAATGAATTCACGGTGTTCTTATTTCAATTTCCAGGAGTGTATTACCAAGTAGTTGAAAAGAAAATTATGTATGCAGTAACTGTTATTAATCCCTTCTTATTGTTCTTTCCTTTCCAAGTGCTCCTTTTTCGAAGAATGTGGATCATAAAATAATTATTTAATAGATCTGTTGACAGAAAGTGTTCACATAAGCAAATGCATTTAATTTTATTTTATAAAACCAATGCTGCAACACAGCTGGAAACTAGATATCAAATGAAATAAGCAACTATGAAAAGCAAAGCATAAAAATATCATTCAATAGTCATGTGACATTTCATAAGTTAGTAGAAATTCTCTCAACTCTCGTAGAAAGATGCTTGTCATAATCAAGTGTGCAGATGTAAGTATCTTTCCAAGTAATGAGCGTGTTGTATTTGAGATGCTTTCTACAAAGGAACGTCAATAGCGAGGGTATGGCCTCCTTTTTTTCTCCACGTGTGCCTGAGAAAGGCAGACACTAATGGCTTTTTCTCCAGGCGACTGGCACACCTGGGCGCCACCTGGGTCACTTAGCTTTCTTACGGAAATATTTACGACAGCAGTTTCCGCTACAGTGACAGTCTCATATAAAAATATTTCACAGGTCAAGAATTTGCGTTACTAATGTGTAGAAACAAAATTCTATAAATATAACAGCGTCCAAAAACTTTTCTGCCGGCATTGTGATACATTACGCATATACACACATTTCATAACTCTTAAAGTACGGTTCTTGGTTTCCAATATCCTTTTTCACAAGTCAGAGTCCCTAACCACTACTCATTATTCCTTACCTTATTCGTCAACACTTCTTCAATATTTCATCATAACATATACTTAGCATAATCAAATAACTCATGTAGCATCAGCTTATTGATCATGAACATACCGCAACAGCATAATACACATAGTCATCGTAATAATAACACCATAACACCTCAGTCAACTCTCAAAATCATCGTAGCTTCCTCCAATAATTTCAAAACCTAAAAAGCATTCTCTGCTCATGTCAAAAGTGTCATCTGCCTCAAACGTACTTTAAAAATCGTGATCCCATACCAAATATATCATTCAAAGCTCTCATAATATCACAATGGGTCTGAAAAAATATGAACAGTTCACGAAGTACAGACAAATTACAGTTTCGTAAGTGTGAAGTTATCCAACGGTGTAATTACGTAAACATCTGTCACTGCCTTAGTAAAAAAGTTTGTCTCTCTCAGTTAAATGATCTGATAGCTGTGTAATTTATGTGTTCTCAATATGGTACCGATGTGTAAAGTTGTATAAGCAAATACCATATTAGCTAGGGCTCCTTGTGCTTGCCAAACACATGATACACAAAAGTAAGCGTGTACCCCCTGAGGATTGCGTAACCGAATCGGTAGATGCAACTGAGTCAATTTTAGCTTGTCGTGATTTTCATGAACAATAGTTTGCAGTTCTTTTATGGCTGCTTCGTGATTCTGTAATGCACTTTCATGACGCGAAAAAATAGGTTGGAAATGCTCACAAATTTGTGTTTTTACGTCATTTCAGATTTTTTGACATTTCGATTCGATGTTATGTAACTCAGTAGTTAAATCTTCACGTGTTTGTTCAAGCGTGGTGTCTAATTTTTGAAGATTTTGTTCCATTGTGTCTAACTTTTGAAGATTTTGTTCCATTGTGTCTAACTGTTGCTGTGTTTGTCTCTGGTGTTGTTCCATTGTGTCTAACTTTTGAAGCCTTTGTCCCATTTGTCTCTGATTTTGTTCCATTTGTTGCATTAATTGCAATAATAATGTATTAGTGTCTGGAATCTGTTTCTCTATGCTTATTGGCAGTGCATTTTCACCAGCAACATTCACATTTTGACAAGCAGAAAATGTGTCTTGACTCATTTGAGAAAACGGTGTGGACCCAAAACCTAAGTCTACAGTATTTGCAATATTGTGTTCTGTCATTTCGGATTCATGAGGCGAGCTGTTGACGACCGATCTATCGATAATGCTTCCCTGTTCACTAATTGTTTCACTGCCTATGCCATTGTTTGGCGCCCGCTCCATTTCCCTATGCACAGTTACCAAATTAGTATGTTGAACATTAGTTAATTCATTACACGGTGGCGCTAACACATTGCTTTCATCTTCACTGTCATTTCTCAGTTTACTTTGGAGCCTAGTATTACGTTTTTCACACGCCATTGTTGTCACAATATTTAACATGACAACACAGAAAAACACAATTTGAAGAGCAAAAATAGGGGAACACATTAACATAGCACTGAAAATAATATCTAGTTAATTGCAAGTGCAGCTGTGAAATACTTAGAGCAAATCTACATGCATGCCACAACTGTTTTACTGTACAAGAATGAAAAACTACAACTACAAAGGAAATTCTCTCTACAATTATGCACTAGCAATAAACAATAGCTACACTAATTACACAAACTACAAGGAAAAAATCAGAAGATTCCAGTGAGGTATCCTGGCAGGGTCGCCATATGAAATGTCCCCTTTGAAAAATTATACAAGACAATGCTTAAACTGACACAATATTTTTAGCGCAACGCAATCTGACTTTCAAAAATCCCTACAAAAGAATGGCCCTGACTAACATTAACCTATACCTTTCACAAATCACTTACCTCACCAAAAATCTTGGTTACTCGAACTACTGCAATACAGCGAGCGCCACTACTGCCAACTAAATAAAAGATTCAAACTACTGAAGGCACTAACTACTGATAGGCAGAGTTAGCAAATGAAAGATTTTAATAGAGAACAAACAATGTATTTACCTTAATAATCATAATATATATAGCAGTTCATGCCATCCAGTCTTACGAATTTCAAATCTCCGCCATTTCTCTCCCCACATCCACCACTGCTGGCGGCTCACCTCCAACTGCGCAACGCTACGCGCTGTTAACATCCCCCTGCCCAACACTACAATGGCAGACAACAATGCAAACTAGCCACAGACTGCACACAGCACAGCCAGTGATTTTCATACAGAGCGCTATGTGACGTTACCAATAAAAAAAACCTATACAGTCTCCTTACAACAGTAAATTTATTCATAAAAACAGGCATCTCTTTTAGTTTTACAAAGTAACATAGAAAGTCAGTATGAATATACAGTATGTGGCACAGTTTATTAAACAAAAATATATACATATTACATACGAATTTTGCGTGAACAATACACACAGTATACAAAATTAGCGTTTAAAAAAAATCCTTTATTTTGGTCTGTCGAAGCAAGCCTACACGCTTACGAGCAGCTAAGTCACGTACTCTTTTCTTCAGATACCTGAAACCGGTCACTTTCATCTTGGGCTTCAAACCATCGCAAGGCTTGTTGATCCATCAGTAGAATCAAGCATAGCTATAAAATTTTCTATGCTCGTCTTTTGTTTTTTTTTATATCCGTAATTGTCGACTTCCCCACCTTGTACTCATTGGATAAAGTGGTTGCAGAATCACCTTCTTCTAACCTTTTAATAACCTCGTACTTGTCCCTCATAGAAAGGGCAACACGTTCACGTTTAAGCATTTTGTATCGTTTTGAAACACAGCGACTGGCGGCTCGTCCGGTCAGCAGCGCCTTGTGATGGCCCCATTAGAAGCAAAGTTCCGCCAGCGGTGGCCCAGTGCGGCGACTACTGTGGGAAACTTGGTTTGGGAGTGAGGGGGATGATGGACGGTAGGGTGGGAGAGTAACAGGTGCGAGCGAGTACACAGTTCGGTTAAGCGGTCGTTCGGTTGACCGACCTTTGGATAATCGACGCTCTACTGTGCATAGTATTTTACGTACATCACTCACATACGATTCAAAGAACGTCGAACTCCAGTACAGCACACTTTACTTTACATCTACAGAAAATATAGTAACAATATTTGAAAATTTAAAGCAAAAAAATTATAAAAATTTGAATGAACTATGAACAAATACCGTTATACCCGGTCTAGACGTGTGGCAATGTTCCACAACCATTGTAGAAGCAGTGACAATACCGAGGTTCAAATAGTTCTAATGGCTCTGAGCACTACGGGACTTAACATCCGAGGTCATCAGTCCCCGAGAACTTAGAGCTACGTAAACCTAACTAACCTACGGACATGTCACACATCCCCGTGCCCGAGGCAGGACTCGGACCTGCAGCCGTAGCAGCAGCGCGGTTCCGACAATACCGAGGAACTGTGCGCTGAATGTGCAGCACTCCGACCATTACTGCACCCAGCTTCCCACAGGGCAACGACGTGACCCTATTCAGATGCCTGAAACTGTTCGACAGGAGTAGGTAGTGAGCGGTCGGGCACGGTTTCGCCCTAGAGTGAATGTTGCAACTCCATTTGCTGCCTGCAGAGTCGAAACTGGGGTGACCGCCGTCTGGTCGTCCACCATTGTGACAGTTGAATGACTAACGCGACAGCCCCTCAGCAGGCCTATACAGCGTGTTTGCGCAAGACTGTAAGAGGACGTAGAGAATGCTCCACTCGACAATTTGAGGGAGGGACCTGGGGCCGGAGAAGCCAGCTTAAGGAGATGTGGAAGTAAACTTGTTTACCGCTTTCTTAGCATTACTGCTTTCGATCTTAATTAACACTAATTTGCGTACAAGTTTACATTTACTGTGCTGCCTACTTCCATGTACTTTCTCTATTTCCTGCATGGAAACAAGGACCAGGAACCTGATTATTCGGAGGTTGTGATGCATGTTTTGTTTACTTTACTTGTCCATAAGGTGGGCCTGTTGTATCGTATTTATATTGTACCATGACAACGCGTGCCACAAATCAACGACAGACTGTGATGTAACAAAATGAAAGTGATGTTGTTATTCAATGGAAAAGTTGGAATTTGAGATTTCCCTTACTGTTTTATCAATCACAATTGCCGTAAGAATCATGGATTGACCATTGTCATAAATATTGCATTATGACATGTGAATAGTCTTTACCTGCAGTTTCGCGTGGCTTGAGGCAGTCACGGCTAGCGTGCTATTGATTAAGAAATTGCATTATCGTCTTTCTAATTACTTCATGATCGTAGATACGATCATACCCGGTCGTGAAGTTATTGTTATGACAAAAAAATTTCCTAAGGGACCAGAAAGTTCTTCAATATTAAAGCTGATGCAAGAAGACGATAAAACAGTTTTCTTTTTGTCAATGTAACACGCACATTGGACTGCCGGTCTTGGTGTCTGTAATCTTAGCAAAAAACATAGTTAAAATGAAAATAATACTGAGGAGATGATAGGAATGAGCACTGCCAACTAATTCAGCATTTCCAGAAGAGCCGGCGGGTGTGGCCGAGCGGTTCTAGGTGCTTCAGTCTGGAACTCCGTGACCGTTACGGTCGCAGGTTCGAATCCTACCTCGGGCATGGGTGTGTGTGATGTCCTTAGGTTAGTTAGGTTTAAGTAGTTCTAAGTCCTAGGGGACTGATGACCTCAGATGTTAAGTCCCATAGGGCTCAGAGCCATTTGAACCATTTCCAGAAGAAATTTTTATTATAAGTAAAACATATATCGTACCTTATGCTTAGTACTACAATGACGGTAGATTTTTATGTCCGTTTCATGTCCATTCAGCGCTCTTTTATATAGTCATTGTCCTCTTAAGTCACTCGTGCATCGTCACGATAAGTTATAACAGTTCTTCTTTTTACACTTCACTCAAACTTAGACATAACACGTTTTTTATACATTCAGTAAAAATTAGATCAGACTGCCACAAATCTGCGTCCGTCTTACTTGAGAAAAACAGTACAAGTCTATAGCGCTCGAGGCTTCATTTGTTCTCCAGCGAACAAAATAGTGAAGAATCGCATATCCATCCGTATTCTTCTGTTTATATTGCCGCCCAAAGACAACGAATTACATTATTTAGGATATTCCACCGTCGCTTTGCGACATCTTATTACACATTACTCATTCTTTATAAACAAGTGCCCGCATCTCGTGGTCGTGCGGTAGCGTTCTCGCTTCCCACGCCCGGGTTCCCGGGTTCGATTCCCGGCGGGATCAGGGATTTTCTCTGCCTCGTGATGGCTGGGTGTTGTGTGCTGTCCTTAGGTTAGATAGGTTTAAGTAGTTCTACGTTCTAGGGGACTGATGACCATAGATGTTAAGTCCCATAGTGCTCAGAGCCATTTGAACCATTTTTTTATAAACAAGTATTTGCCGTCTGGCTGGAAGTGTCAACTATTTGCTGTTTTAATGACGCCAAAAATAGCTAATATCACAAGACCCATTCATTACTCAGTGCCGTTCAGAGACGTACAGTACAGTACGATGGAGCAGTAGCGGTACTGTTTCGCAGAATTCGTTGACATGATGCACCTCGGGTGCGGAGAAGTACGTTGCAATGCTCTCACTGCTAAAGAGTTGTTCAGGGAACGATTCCCTAACAGGCATCACGACGAGTGTTTATTTGCTCTCGATCGAGGAATGCGGGAGACTGGTTCACACGAGTGACCTGCCAACGTGAGCTCCACTCGCACACCCCATTTTGAAGAGCACGTGCTGGATGGCGTTGCAGCGGACCCCAGCACAAGTACTCGTCGTATTGCGCGTGAAGTGGCCGCGGCAAGTACTGCCGCGTGGCGAGTGCTCCACGAGCAACGGTTTCACCCGTATCACCCACAACGAGCCCGTGCAATGTTTGCTTTGTATCCCGCCTGGATAGTCGGCGCGTGGGTGTGCTCCTGAAACGTGAAGGGTAGGCTGAATGTAGGAAGCTAGGAGGAGCAGGTGAACACAGTTCTCCTTGCTTTTTCGGCATGACCGTGGCTAATATTGTTGCACAAACTGCTATGGGAAAATTTAATTAGAAGATCTCCTGAGGTGCAAGACTTACCCATTTCGTCCAACTATTTCAGTGCTGGAGAGCCTAGGGAATACTGCCGATTTAGGGGGAAAATAAGCTGAAGATGTGAGTGAAGTTTGTTGTGGGAAGGGCATTGGAGTTGGGAAGTTTGTGCATCAATGTTGGCCATAGTGCTGCGGTGCTGTAATGGTCAGCATTCCTGCATATGAGGGATGGGGATCTGGGTTCAAGCCCGGCGGTGGCAGAAACTTCGATTCGTATCTTCAGATTCCATCATTATCGTAGATAAAGATGAGACTTAAATGTCGTGGAGAAATGTTAATTGTAAACAGGAATAACCCTTGACGTCCCAGGGGCGGTTTCACAAACCGGTAGTGTTTATTGTTACTCTGTTGCGTAGGTTTAAGGTAGGAGATGACAGCGTTTGTAGTTGTTCGTTCCCCAAGCTTTCCTTTGTCAGTAGCCGCTTTAATGTGACGTGAGAACTATACATATCACCACTTCATTCGTGCGAGCGGTCTCTGAGACCGCACCTGCGACTTTGCGTTATAGATTCAGTAGACGAGTCTTTACCTACTGTTTATGTTGCTGACCCTGATTTTTGGAATACTGTTTTAAAATGGTGTGAGGACAGTTTAGAAAGTGCTGTTGGATTAGTTGGTGACAACGTAATTGAAAGTGGTTAATGAAAGAGCTCGACCTCGTAGAACCAGGGTGTTTGATGTCCTGGGGGAGCAATTTGGCGACCGCATTCTGGCTCTGGGCTACCCGGAGGCCACTGGCATGAGCCTCGACTGGTCAACATCTCAAAGGTGTTCTGTAGGATTCAGATCAGGACTCTGTGCAGGACAGTCCACTACAGCGATGTTACTGTCGTGTAACCACATCTGTATCTGAACACATGCGACTCCTTTTTGTACAGCTATATTAAGGACCAGGTGTACAGCAATAATCCTAAAACCATTGCTGAGCTGAAAACACCCATTCAGGAGGTCATCGACAGCATCGATGTTCCGACAGTTCAGCGGGTCATTCAGAATTTCGCTATTCGTCGGTGCCACATCATCGCCAATGATTGGCAGCAAATCGAAAATGTCATAACCTAAATACGAATGTCTGTAGTTTGTAACTAATTTACATTCTTTTCATACAGATCAATATTTGTCACCCTGTATTTACATACTTCCATAGAAACTGTAAATGTTCCTAATCGCAAACCCCCGAAAGTTTTTGACCGAATGTTTTGAAATTTTGACACAACATTGCACCCATACGCGCATGTGGCTAGACAGGGTTGTCCATTGATAGTGTCCGGGCCAAATATCTCACGAAATAAGCATCAAATGAACAAACTACAAAGAACGAAACTCGTCTAGCTTGAAGAGGGAAACCAGATGGCGCTGTGGTTGGCCCGCTAGATGGCGCTGCCATAGGTCAAACGGATATCAGCTTCGTTTTTTTTTTTTAAATAGGAACCCCCATTTTTATTACATATTCGTGTAGTACGTAAAGAAATATGAATGTTTTAGTTGGACCACTTTTTTCGCTTTGTGATAGATGGCGCTGTAATAGTCACAAACGTATGAGTACGTGGTATCACGTAACATTCCGCCAGTGCGGACGGTATTTGCTTCGTGATACATTACCCGTGTTGAAATTGACCGTTTACCAATTGCGGAAGCCAGCCGGAGTGGCCGAGCGGTTAAAGGCGCTACAGTCTGGAACCGCACGACCGCTACGGTCGCAGGTTCGAATCCTGCCTCGGGCATGGATGTGTGTGATGTCCTTAGGTTAGTTAGGTTTAAGTAGTTCTAAGTTCTAGGGGACTTATGACCACAGCAGTTGAGTCCCATAGTGCTCAGAGCCATTTGACCCAATTGCGGAAAAGGTCGATATCGTGTTGATGTATGGCTATTGTGGTCAAAATGCCCAACGGGCGTGTGCTATGTATCCTGGACGACATCATCCAAGTATCCGGACCGTTCGCCGGATAATTACGTTATTTAAGGAAACAGGAAGTGTTCACCAACATGTGAAACGTCAACCACGACCTGCAACAAATGATGATGCCCAAGTAGGTGTTTTAGCTGCTGTCACGACTAATCCGCACATCAGTAGCAGACAAATTGCCCGAGAATCGGGAATCTCAAGAACGTCCGTGTTGAGAATGCTACATCAACATCGAATGCACCCGTACCATATTTCTATGCACCAGGTATTGCATGCCGACGACTTTGAACGTCGTGTACAGTTCTGCCACTGGGCACAAGAGAAATTACGGGACGATGACAGACTTTTTGCACGCGTTCTATTTAGCGAAGAAGCGTCATTCACTAACAGCGGTAACGTAAACCGGCATAATATGCACTATTGGGCAACGGAAAATCCACGATATCTGCGACAAGTGGAACATCAGCGACCTTGGCGGGTTAATGTATGGTGCGGCATTATGGGAGGAAGGATAATTTGCCCCCTTTTTTTCTCGATGACAATCTCAATGGTGCAATGTATGCTGATTTCCTACGTAATGTTCTATCGATGTTACTACAAGATGTTTCACTGCATAACAGAATGGCGATGTACTTCCAACATGATGGATGTCCGGCACATAGATCGCGTGGGTTGAAGCGGTAGCATATTTCATGACATGTGGATTGGTCGTCGAAGCACAATATCGTTGCCCGCACGTTCACCGGATCTGACGTCCCCTGATGCCTTTCTGTGGGAAAGTTGAAGGACATTTGCTATCGTGATCCACCGACAACGCCTGGCAATATGCGTCAGCGCATTGTCAAAGCATGGGCGAACATTACGGAAGGCGAACTACTCGCTGTTGAGAGAAATGTCGTTACACGTATTGCCAAATGCATTGAGGTTGACGGAGATCATTTTGAGCATTTATTGCATTAATGTGGTATTTACAGGTAATCACGCTGTAACAGCACGCGTTCTCAGAAATAATAAGTTCACGAAGGTACATGTATCCCATTGGAACAACCGAAATAAAATGATCAAACGTACCTACGTTCTGTATTTTCATTTAAAAAAACCTACCTGTTACCAAGTGTTTGTCTAAAATTATGAGCCATATGTTTGTGACTATTACAGCGCCATCAGTCACAAAGCGAAAGAAGTGGTCCAACTAAAACATTCATATTACTTTACGTACTTCACGAATATGTAATAAAAATGGCGGTTCCTATTTTTAAAAGAAACGACGTTGATATCAGTTTAACCTATGGCAGCGGCATCTAGCGGGCCAACCATAGCGCCATCTGGTTTCCCCCTTCAAACTAGATAAGTTTCGATTTTTGTAGTTTTTTCGTTTTACGCTTATTTCGTGAGATACTTGGCCCAGTCACGATCAGTGAACCACACTGTATAGATTTAGGTTCCATGTGAGGCAACAGACATATTATGCACCACGTGACTGATGCAAGAGGTATACAGTCAACGTTCCAACGCTAACCCAGTATGTTTTAGACCTTACGGAATAACTCCACGTACATCCTTTCACTGGTATGGGTGTACTGCTCCTACCTAGCAATGCATCTGGACTGATTATGAAATGATACCGTGTAGAGATTATCTATAGGTCTTTTATTAAGGTTTGGTACGGATCCCACAATGATGAGCAATACTCAAGTATAGGTCGAACGAGTGTTTTGTAAGCCACCTCCTTTGTTGATAGAGTACATTTTCTAAGGACTCCCCCAATGAATCTCAACCTGGCACCCGCCTTACCAACAACTAATTTTATACGATCATTCCACTTCAAATCGTTCCGACCGTATACTCCCAGATATTTTACATAAGTAACTGCTACCAGTGTTTGTTCCGCTATCATAGAATCAGTGTACTGTAACACTGTAATCGACTGCACGTGTTTAAAGCCATTAAATCTATTTGATAGTATGGTCGTTACTACATATGAGAAACAATAACAGCTGTTGTCACAGTATGAGGAGAAGTTGCTTGTACAGAGATGAAAGTGTCGTGAGCTGACAGGTCACCTATACGGTGGCGATGGACAGTGGTGGAACAGCAACTGTATAACAAAGGGACGGTGGCAAGTCAGCGGAGAGACAGCGACGGGTCAGTGATGGGGCAGTGAAAGGAAAGCGAAAGGACAGGAATGGAAGACTGACAGAACAGTGGCAGGGAGCGACAGGGTCGGTCAGGTGGTCGATTTGAGGGAAGGGACAAGACAGCGAGGTCATCTGTCCCGTTGGGGTAGGGAAGGTTGGGGGAGGAAGTCGGTCACGACCTTACAAAGGGACCATCCTGGCATTGGCCCAAAGCGATTTAGGGAAATCACAGAAACCTAAATTGGGATATCCGGACGCAGGTTTGAACTGTCGCCCTCCCGAATGAGAGTCCACCTCACTCAGTGGTGATGGGGGAGCAATTGTATAGTTGTAAACTTCTCAGTCCGTCGCTGACATAGACCACTGCAAACCTTCTTTCCTTCCCGTCTGGGCAAGCTGTGCAGTGACTACAATACATGTAAAGTTTACTGGGACTGGATAAATGCTAGCTACATTTTAATTTGATATTCCCCACAACTGACAAACTTTACAAAAAAATTTGAATCTCTTTGTCCACCCACATAGTCCTGACAATGGCACATTAACAATTTACAATTACGTGCCCCTATTACCGGCAGCTGCGTTGATAAATACTCGGCACCTCGCAAGGATAACTTCTAGATCGAGAATATTAGGTAAGTTGTTGGACGTGGTTAGGCGTTGGTGAAAATCTCGCTTCTGAGCACACAAAGAGCTCTAACCGCAGAAGTCTGCACGGAACACGCGTTGGTGCAATGCTGCGATACAGACCGTATATCTCCCTTCGAAGACGACGGTCAAGACGCCGTCTCAAAGTCCGCACCGCTCGATGGCTGAAGGCGAAGTCCCTCTATAATTCTCTCGTCTCCCACGCGTACGAAAACGCGGCGGAAGAATACTCAGTTTCGGCCAATGTCGAACGCTGTATCATCGCCGAAATCCCTCCACTGAGATCTACGCAATGATCGAGTAGGTCATAACGCCCCTAGGTAAACGAAGCTCCCGTCTTGGCCACGTGCTGCCCAGCACAGGTGGCTCCGGATGCCGGGCTGCCCCCAGAAGCGCCGCATTGTCCCGCGTTTCCGGTGAGCGCTACCTGCCGCCCACGGCGGCCCGGCGAGCTACGGCCATCTGCAGACTCTACATTCCACAATTCTCAACTTCCGACGCTTTCCATCAACGCTTTAAGTTAGTGGCTCAATGCTGTAGACATGCAGGGAGTACTGCTCGAGAGTGCCTCATATTTATCGTAATTCAGTAGAGTCACGATGTGATGCCCTTGCCAGTCCCTTTATTATTAACACTAATGTTGGTAAGCTAACGTGTAAGTGCCCATGTCCTGGCACCTTACATAGTGACAGAACAGTGATGAGGCAGGAATTTGACAGCAACAGAACAGCCACAGGTCAGCAATGGGCCAGTGATGGGACAGTCAGAGAACAGTGGTGGGAGAATAATGGGAAAGAATTGGGGAAGCACTGAGACAGAGACGGGAGAGCAATGGGACAGTGACAGATCAATGATGGGACAGAGTTGGGGCAGAAATGGGACAGTGACAGGACACTGATAGGTCGGTGACAGAATAATGACTTGACACAGTTGGAACCAGCAATGGGACTGGGATGTAACTGTGACAGAACAGCGACGGGGCAGCACTGGGCGACTGACGGGACAGCGGCCGAAGGGACGGCGCACCGCAGCCCTGGAGCGCAGCGCGAGCCCCCGCCCTGCTGCACACAAAGAGGCGCCGCCGCGCCTGATTGGTCGCAATTGGCGGACGCCGGCATCCGGTGAGGCGGCCGGGGCGCGACCTCGACCTGCAGCTGCGGCCGGCCACTGTGTCGGCCGCTCCCAGGCCAGCTGGCAGCCGCCCGAGCCCGGGCAGCGCACCGCCAGACCCGCGCCGTGGGCACGCGTCGCCGTTCTGCACGGGCACAGCTGCACGCTGTCCGCTAGGCAGGGTGTCGGTGCTCCTTCCGAGCCCGGTACAGCTCCGATTGTGCGTGACGCGACGAGCCCTCGCTAGCTGGCCGGAGATGCACACGTCATACAATCCCAGTAAATTACAGCAACTAGGTCTGCAGGTGCAGATATATCTCCTAATAGCATCCCGGAAGTCTTTCGTCAGATTCAGACTGGGGGAATTTCACGGACGAGACATCAGCTTTAAGCCGTCGGCACACGGACCGTGCATCCGAACGTTGAGCGTTGAGCGTGCCGAGTTTCGACGTCATAGCGTGGAATAACACAGTCGGGAGTCTTTCCGAACGTGCAGAGCAATATCTGGCATGTCAGATATTTCCAGCGTGCGTGTGAGAATCACTGGAAACCCGTTGTTAACTCTCTGATTCGTCCCAATAAAATAATGAGAAACATGATATTCGTGGCAAAAGAATTATTGTAACTTCCGTATTATGAGAGTAGGCTATTTGAAGGCAGCAACACACTGAAGGTACCCCAAAACGCATTGTTCCTGTTACAATTTGTTATAATTAAATTTCAGTTAGTAACATACAGGGTGTTTTAAAAATGACCGGTATATCTGAAACGGCAATAAAAACTAAACGAGCAGCGATAGAAATACACCGTTTGTTGCAATATGCTTGGGACAACAGAACATTTTCAGGCGGACAAACTTTCGAAATTACAGTAGTTACAATTTTCAACAACAGATGGCGCTGCAAGTGATGTGAAAGATATAGAAGACAACGCAGTCTGTGGGTGCGCCATTCTGTACGTCGTCTTTCTGCTGTAAGCGTGTGCTGTTCACAACGTGCAAGTGTGCTGTAGACAACATGGTTTATTCCTTAGAACAGAGGATTTTTCTGGTGTTGGAATTCCACCGCCTAGAACACAGTGTTGTTGCAACAAGACGAAGTTTTCAACGGAGGTTTAATGTAACCAAAGGACCGAAAAGCGATACAATAAAGGATCTGTTTGAAAAATTTCAACGGACTGGGAACGTGACGGATGAACGGGCTGGAAAGGTAGGGCGACCGCGTACGGCAACCGCAGAGGGCAACGCGCAGCTAGTGCAGCAGGTGATCCGACAGCGGCCTCGGGTTTCCGTTCGCCGTGTTGCAGCTGCGGTCCAAATGACGCCAACGTCCACGTATCGTCTCGTGCGCCAGAGTTTACACCTCTATCCGTACAAAATTCAAACGCGGCTACCCCTCAGCGCCGCTACCATTGCTGCACGAGAGACATTCGCTAAAGATATAGTGCACAGGATTGATGACGGCGATATGCATGTGGGCAGCATTTGGTTTACTGACGAAGCTTATTTTCACCTGGACGGCTTCGTCAATAAAGAGAACTGGCGCATATGGGGAACCGAAAAGCCCCATGTTGCAGTCCCATCGTCCCTGCATCCTCAAAAAGTACCAGTCTGGGCCGCCATTTCTTCCAAAGGAATCATTGGCCCATTTTTCAGATTCGAAACGATTACTGCATCACGCTATCTGGACATTCTTCGTGAATTTGTGGCGGTACAAACTGCCTTAGACGACACTGCGAACACCTCGTGGTTTATGCAAGATGGTGCCCGGTCACATCGCACGGCCGACGTCTTTAATTTCCTGAATGAATATTTCGATGATCGTGTGATTGCTTTGGGCTATCCGAAACATACAGGAGGCGGCGTGGATTGGCCTCCCTATTCGCCAGACATGAACCCCTGTGACTTCTTTCTGTGGGGACACTTGAAAGACCAGCGAACAAATTAAGATCTAAAAACTGAGATCTAAAAGAAAAGAAAAAAAAAAGCTCATTGAGTAGCGTCACTGTCTTGGAGCGATTTGTTCGCCGGCGCCTTGGTTCGTATCGTAACATTTCCCAATCTTTTTTCCTAACATTCACGTTTTTATTAGGTTATCATACTTTATTATTAGTTTAAGATAAGTATATACCATAATATTTGATGTTATATAAATACAAGTTCACGTTTTTTTTTTGGGGGGGGGGGGGTTACTTTGTTCGATTGGCTTAATCTACAGGACAGCTTGCTCTACTTGTATAAAGATATTTTGCTCCTTTTTCTTTTACGCTTCGTAATTCACATGTTGCAAAGATTCTGCTACTGGGTGAGAACAGTGATCAAGTAAGACTAACCTTGAGGTTTTACTAAAATGTGGGAATGATGAAATAATGTTTATCTTATGCGGAGAAGTATTCCAAATTTGTACCGCACTGTTTTTAATGGAACTTTTATAAGCCTGTGTCCTTATTGATTGGACATAGTATTTTCCTTTTCGTGGACGATGGAGGAAAAGCGCGTTTCAATAGAGCTAACGTGGGAATTTTACGCGCTCCCGTTAGGCAAACACAGTGGTTTAACGAACCAGAAACATCCCTCAACTGCCGCGGGAGTGTGTTGCGATCGCGTATACCACGTTGGGGCCCACGTACCGTATGCACAAGACGCATCGTTCTCGAGCGTTTAGCAGCACTTTGGACTTGGCACGCTCAACGTTAACGTTCGACAGCACGGTCCGTGTGCCGACGGCTTAACACTGTCCCCGCTGACCTACGTCCGTGGTGCGGTGCGTGTCGCGAGCACACATTTGCCAGGGTGGCGGCGTATCTGGACACAACCGCCGATCTGGTGCACGAGAAACGAATTCATCCGACCAGGTGACACGTCTGCAACTGATTCGCGGCCCGATCGCTTTGATCCTGCGCCCACTTCCACGCTATTCCACAATGGCGCCGGGAACCCGTAGGTGCTCAGCTAGATGCGCTGAACTGTGTGATCCCAGACGCCCGTGGCTGCACCTGCATCTGCACCGCACTCTGCCGTCGGATCTCCGCCTGTCCTGCTTTACAGAGTTGTTGTTGTTGTTGTGGTCTTCAGTCCTGAGACTCGTTTGATGTAGCTCTCCACGACACTCTATCCTGTGCAAGCTTCTTCATCTCCAAGTACCTACTGCAGCCTACATCCTTCTGAATCTGCTTAGTGTATTCATCTCTTGGTCTCCCTCTACGATTTTTACCCTCCACGCTGCCCTCCAATCCTAAATTGGTGATGCCTTGACGCCTCAGAACATGTCCTACCAACCTATCCCTTCTTCTAGTCAAATTGTGCAACAAACTCCTCTTCTCCCCAATTCTATTCAATACCTCCTCATTACTTATGTGATCTCTTGAGCATTCTTCTGTAGCAGCACATTTCGAAAGCTTCTACTCTATTCTTGTCCAAACTATTTATCGTCCATGTTTCACTTCCATACATGGGTACACTCCATACAAATACTTTCATAAACGAGTTCCTGACACTTAAATCTATACTCGATGTTAACAGAGTGGCAGCCTCTAAGTTCTGTGATAAGCTGTGGACAACACTGGGTTGCCTACTCGCGGTGTCACAGTCTCCAAACACTTTCAGCAAATGCTCATGACACCAGCGCGACAAGAGCGTACGACCAGCATCGCCGATTCTGAGATGGTCGTTCCCAGGTACCAGACCGTAACAGTCTGCTCTTTATCTATGGCACTGATGGAAGCTGAATTGAAATTTGTGCATCGGCTGGGACTTGAACCCAGCACTCCTTGCTTACTAGGTGGGAACGCTAGCCAGTACACCACAACAGCACTATGTGTAGCAGACCTGCACGGAGGACGTTAGTCCAATGCTATCCCTACCACAAACTTAATTTCACAACTTCAGATTATTATGGTAAATAAAGATGAGACTCAAATGTCTCGATGGAAATTTGATTACAGCAAATATATAAATCTGGCCTTTGTCAGAGTCACTAACATCAGTGGATTTTCCAACACGCGGCCCCCATCGTCCGTAAAATTGTTATCGATAGCTGTATTTTCGTTGTTCGTGCAGTGATATGCATCATCGTGCACCAAGTTTCAATTTATTACGTCTTTACTGCTGCCTCGATTCGCAACACATTTCACAGATAGTAGTCACGTATGAGACTGGTTGCGCCTGCAAACTTATGTTATTTAACGACACAGAGTTCAGCAGATATGATGTCATAAACATTGATCTGCGATAAAAGGAAACTGCAGGGCGAAACATGTTAAATATATGTGACATGTGCATATTCAGGCAAACACATGCGTCAAAAGCTACTCCTAATCGAGTCGACCAATTCCGTCCTAAATTGCTACACATATTATTTACTGTCTGGGAAGGAATACTCTGGGGAGAAGAACCAACAGTCTTTTACCGGCTGATCAAAAAGTCAGTATAAATTTGAAAACTGAATAAATCATGGAATAATGTAGATAGAGAGGTACAAGCTGGCCGGGGTGGCCGAGCGGTTCTGGGCGCTACAGTCTGGAACCGCGCGACCGCTACGGTCGCAGATTCGAATCCTGCCTCGGGCATGGATGTGTGTGATGTCCTTAGGTTAGTTAGGTTTAAGTAGTTCTAACTTCTAGGGGACTGATGACCTCAGCAGTTAAGTCCCATAGTGCTCAGAGCCATTTGAACCATTTTTTGAGGTACAAATTGACACACATGCTTGCAATGACATGGGGTTTCATTAGAACAAAAAAATAAAAAAATAAAATACAAAAGTTCAAAAAATGTCCGACAGATGGCGCTTCATCTGATGACAATAGCAATAATTAGCATAACAAAGTAAGACAAAGCAAAGATGATGTTCTTTACAGGAAATGCTCAATATGTCCACCATCATTCCTCAACAATAGCTGTAGTCGAGGAATAATGTTGTGAGCAGCACTGTAAAGCATGTCTGGACTTATGGTGAGGCATTGGCGTCGGATGTTGTCTTTCAGCATCCCTAGAGATGTCGGTCGATCACGATACACTTGCGACTTCAGGTAACCCCAAAGCCAACATAGAAGGTATTTCAAACTCAGGCTCGACAAAGTACAACAGGCGAGAGTTTGCTCCCCTTGCGAATCAAGTTAAACGGCACACCACGCCGCTGCCCACACTATTAACCGTGAAATCACGGTGCGGTCTTCCCATCGGGCCCCACCCGGCGTCCAGACGCAAACAACGCCAGCCGAGCCGAACTGTCTCCACGCCAAGGCAGCCACTTCTCACCTCCTCACACGCCTCCAGCTAGGCTCCGGCCAGCGAGCACACACGGAAACAACCGCCTGAAGCCAAAGCGCCGCCTAAGTGAAAACTCAGCACTAAGATCGATGCGGACTTGGAAATAAGCGAGCACCGTAACAGTTTCCACCTGTTCTGCGGTCTCCCTCTACTTCTGTATCAATCCGCTGGTTTTCACAATACTGCAGGTTCTTGCACCTTTCACCAGCAGAACATGCCCCGCAAGCTTCAGCCTTGTTTCAGCAACGATTTTGTGCAGTAAATAGCCATCGGAAGGACGATAGAGGATAGAGCGTTGGTAAGGGAATAAAATAAAGTCGGATAACCGAAATAGTTACGCTACGCCAAGAGACACTTGCGCCGACTGACGTACATAAAAAAAAAGAAAAAAATTGTTCAAATGGATCTGAGCACTATGGGACTTAACATCTGTGGTCATCAGTCCCCTAGAACTTAGAACTACTTAAAGTTAACTAACCTAAGAACATCAAACACATCCGTGCCCGAGGCACGATTCGAACCTGCGACGGTAGCAACAGCGCAGTTCCAGACTGAAGCGCCTAGAACCGCTCGGCCACACCGGCCGGCGACTGACGTATCCACGTGTGTTGGGTATTTCTGTTTTTTATTTTTCCTTCAGTGGCGCAGCGCCGCGTCGGTCTGAGTCGTTATCGGCCACCCTGGCCAGTTACTGCGGGCCCATCCACGTCACACCACGCCACTGGTGGGAGCGCGCGTGTGCTGTCTGGCTGAGCAGGTTATGAGGGCCAGCGCCCAACGACCAATAAAGCGACGGCTGGGTGGAGGCGGAGTGTGTGTGGGCGACATGGAGCGGGCAGGGGGCAAGAGGCTCGGCACCAGCCACTGCGCTTCAGCTCACTGCAAGCTACCTGCTGTGACTATAAGAGGATCACATCTACCAACGTTTTATTTAATACGGCACTAATGCGGGGCTCTGATAAATAACGCTCAATCCCAAAGCCACAACTCTCGTGGGTATACACTAGCTAATGTAACGCCCCCTTAAAGTCTATTAAGAAAGAACATGAAGTAGGGAAACTTATCTTGGCAGTTACGACATCTTTGCCTATGAGCTAACAAAAAAATGGTTCAAATGGCTCTGAGCACTATGGGACTTAACATCTATGGTCATCAGTCCGCTAGAACATAGAACTACTTACAGCTAACTAACCTCAGGACATCACACACATCCATGCCCGAGGCAGGATTCGAACCTGCTACCGTAGCGGTCACGCGGTTCCTGACTGAAGCGCCTAGAACCGCACGGCCACACCGGCCGGCTATGAGCTAACACGAAAGAGTTTTGTCAACAACTACATTGTACACCACCGAGCATATTTGTTACCGAAAGAGAAAGAAGAAACATCGTATTTCAGCAATGGACAAATATCCATGCGACAAATGTGAAATTAATATCTCAAAAGCTAAGTCCAAAGTCATGTCATCAGAGATAACTTTTATGTGGAAGAGAGTTGTAAGCGCGACGAAGAAATTCAGTGTGCCTACAATGCTCTTCCACAGAAGAAGTCGCTTGCTGGAACTCGTCCAGTGCAGACGTACGGGAGCAGTTCTGATCTGAATTATTCAGAGTGCGAATCGTGAGGAGATTGTTTCCGAGTTTAGAAGTGTTTGTTGCGTGACGGGATTCACGGCTTAAGAAACTGATTTTATGAACTGAGACAGGAACAGATAGACTCATTTAACCGTGCACTATGGGTTAACCGAAATGTAATAACGGAATTAGTGAACATTGGACTTGACTTTAAATTAGTTGGACCTTAAGGAGAAGTGAACATTCTATGAAAGAATACACGCAATTAGTCTTGAATAGGACCCAAGTACACGACATCATGAAGATAAAACAATTACGCTAAAGTGTTGAGTTGTGGTAATTGCCAAGAAACTATAACTCAATCGGAGTGACTTAACTATTCGGTGTGCGTGTGGTGCGGGAGTTATAAGTATTTAGTGACAAAATAACAATAAACTGTTCGTTACCAGTTAAATACCCGGTGTGGACTACCACTAAATAGTTTGATAAATGACTAAATCAACGACTACTCATGAAAGACTATTTCATTGAAGTGCAAATATTCACGTCATTAGTTGAGAAGTGAACTTTAAAATATTTTCGTATTACGACGCAATCTTAACAAAGACTGAATCAAAGAGTATCTCTGGATCTCGCTGCATACCAGCACAACAATTCCACAGCAACGAGACAACAGCGTAAGAAAAAACTGTTAACTTAAATATTTTCTTGCACTCAGTGGTGTGTGCTATGCGAACGAGACAAGAATTAATAACTGATGCAAATCCGGGCAATTAACAATACAATAGTAATAATAAAAAGCATCAATTATACGAGTTCGCATAAGTGGAAACGCTGCGGACTTGTAATTGAGATACAACGACTATGCGAGGAACGCCTTTTCGGAAGCTTTTCAGGTTCTTTCTCCCGTTAATCTACGGGGACTGACGTCATACCGCATCGTGTCTCTACTCTGCCGCGAGAGCCGTGGCAGTAGCAGCTCTACGGCGTCGACTACATCAGCACGCAGCATGTGAACTCCCATGTAAATCTTTTAAAAATGTCCTAATAATAATCTTTGTCATATAAAGTAATTTCGAACAAGCATTCATTTCAATTTAAAGAATTTACTTATTTCTCCAATCCATGATCGTTCCGATTGTTGCAAAAGAAAAATCAGTTGCTTCCTCTCGTAAATAACAAATGTATAGGCCAGCATTGCACAGAGCTGTGCCGGAAAAAGCTATTGTAAGAGCAGATAGTTGCCGACTTTATTGAGGTAAGAATTTTTGCTTTTTTATTCAGAATGATCTTACAGGGCCATGACGCAGCACTGCTGTCGTCCAAATTTTACCAGGTTACTGAATTTATTTTTTATTACGAGGTTTAGGAATTTTTCTGTTTCGAGCTTACATTAAATGAAAAAAGAATTTTGTGGGTACATTAAATGGGAACCAGTTTTGTTCTGAGGTTACACTAAAAATAGAATCATATTATTATTATTATTATTTATTAAATTTCTGTGGGGAGGTTACACTTGGCGACATCCAGCCATGATCGTATTTCTTTGTGAATCTCTGAAAAGTAGTCATATATCTGCTCTTATTTAGTTAAATGTAGTTTCCATTTGGCGCAACGCATTTACTAATTTGTCACTCTTTCTTTCACAGATCATCGGCAATTTATTGCTCTTTGTTGTATTTGTGTTTGTTCCATTTTTTTTGCTTTGTCGTTGTTTCATTTTTGTGCTTATTTTTGATTTGTGAGAAATGCCGCGAAAAACTGTTAACAGTACATCGCGTTGTGCAATGAGTGAAAAAGCTGAGTCGATTAATTTGACCGATAATACTTGCGACACTCAGTGTAATAGCGATAATCCTCCATTTACAGACAATCAGTGTGTACCGATCACTAGTAATGATTTTAATGCTAATGATGAGCAAACAAATTCAACTATGTCCACCGTAAATGTAACAATTGATGACGCGGCATGTTCCGATACAATGAAAGCTGCGCAGTTTGACACACCCGGTTTGCAGAATTTGAATAGTGAACAGATAAATTTTTCTCACGAAGATGAACAATGTAGTCGAAGTACGTCAGATTTATTTGATTCCGAGATAGTGACCAACAGTGCACATCCGGTTGGCAAACCTTTTTGTGAATCAGAGAATGACCTAGTGGTTGCACAAAGCGTGACAAATGCAGATACACCACCACACAGCTCAGAGAAAAGAGTCGGTAATTTTGGCTTGGATCAAATTATGGCATTATTGCTACAAATTAATGAAAACAATAAAGAACAAGACAACAATCACAAACAACTTAGTGAAAATCTCAAACAACAAATTAATGAAATTAATGAAAAACTAGACAACAATTCCAAACAGTTGAATGAAAAACAAGACAGGTCGATCGAACAAATTAATGAGAACTTTAAACAGATTAGTGAACAGATTACAGCCGTTTCTGTGCAATGTCATGATACTAAAGAACAATTACGTGAGAAAATTAAGGCTTGTGCTAGGAGCAGTAGTGAAGAAATTAGATCTATTGCTCAAGAATTAAGGAATACGCAAGCAGCTACAACGAAATTACTTAGAGACGAAATTAGTGCAGTCGCTAAACAATGCTCTGAAAACGCAACACAGTTACGCGACGAGTATAAATTAATGTCAGCAGAACTTTCACGCACGCTGGATGCGAAAGTAGACGCGAAATTTGACCAACAGAACAGCCAAATTGACGAACGTTTTAATCACCACCTACAAAACAGTGAAACGCGTTACCGTAAATTTATACAGGAACAGAACAGAATAATGTAAAGCAACAAGTCCTGAAAACAATTACTGCACAGAGACAGGAAGATAAGCGTAAGTTGTTTACGCAAGCAAAAACATACGTAGACAACAATATTGCTACAGTATCAGACGAAATTAATACTATCAAACAGTTGAACACCGAATTACATGATGAAATCTCTGATCTTAAAACAAAAACAGACACACACACCGTAGACTTTCAGACAGTGACCGACAGACTTGAACAATTAGAACTAATACAGGATCCCGATGCCATCAAAGCAGACGTTAAGAAATTAAACAAAACCACACGTAAAATACAAGAACAAATTAATGCTTGCGATACTAAAAACAATGATCAGGTAAAAGCACTGACTGAAAAATATGATGAATTGGCCAGTCGTGTTGACGTTATCAAAGTATTAATGACACCAAATCAGACGATACCTCACCAGTTTCGTTTAATCAAACACCCAAATTCCAAAAATTGCAGCAGACAATCAGTGAGATAGGTTCGTCTAATAATATAATACATTACGTAGAAAATTGTCAAATTTACAACAAGAAGTAACAGAGACGAAAAATGTTTCAGCCTTTAACACATCACAGCATACGTCACTTTGCGAACATTTGTCAGACTCACACAGCCAGTATAATTTAGGTAATTTACAGAGAGTACGTGAGTTAGATTCCGAACAGTCACAGACAAATAGATTCTCATACAATCCTGAACCTGTTCAGACATACAGAGACGAGAATTTTGATTACAAGGATTTTCTATCCGTTAGGAAATTTAAAGTATTTAAAAATGACACAACACAGATTCATGCTTTGGACTGGATACGATAATTTGCTTTTGTATTTTCACCAGTTTGGCCTGTAATGCAGAAACTAGAATTGGACTGGATACGACAATTTGTTTTTGAATTTTCACCGCCATTGCCTGTAACGCAGAAACCAAAATTTATTTGCAGCTCGTAATAGACCTCAGGGGATTCATTACGCTTCGATGAATATGTGCCGTAGCGTGCACAGGGCCCCGAGCCGTAGTAGTGCTATTTCATCTTTAGTTTTCTGCACTGCTGCCTTCTCTTCTACTATCCTTTATAACTCTTCAACTATCGATCTATCTATAATTATGAAAGAGTAAAGAAAACTTGATATGACAAATTTTACCGAAAGTGACAGTTTTCCTTAGGCACTCCCGAAATGACAAGAAATACCAGTACAATTTTAATAAGTAAAAAAAATTTTAATCATCAGTATCGTCAAAATTATCGGCAACAGGAACCACATTTTGCTAACAATAGAGGTTTTTCTCAACAACAGCAACAAAACCAGCCGGTTAGCATACCTAAGCAACAATGTAGTCTGCAAGGTCAACCAAGGTTTAATGTTTCGCCGCCTACACGTATAGCGTCGGCCACACCAAATAGTAACGCACCGCAACAAGGAAATCAGTACGTACAGAAAACACACCATTTCAACTCATATCGCAATGCACCGTATAGAAATGATTATCATGAGAGACGTAA